>NC_052349.1:35325878-35528118 GCF_009727055.1 Benincasa hispida | reverse complement strand
CCATCGAGTCCATCGCAGCCGTCGCACCCCATGCGTTGATCTAACCTCCAAAAATAGTGGTTGTCGCATGCCTTATTCTTGGCCATACTTCAATCTCTCTCAATGCCCAAGTAACCTCTCAAAACTTCATGGCCAACGCATGACACCACATCAACGCATAGTCCAACACTTAATCATTTTACTCCTTGGCTTCCAACACATGGTTACTCTTGGCAATGCCTCTTACTAATACTTCGGCCAATCATGCGTCCAACCTTACAAACGCATGGTTGCCTTTTCAACTTATGCGTTAATGTCCCCTAACTCTTAACGCATGGGTCCTTTTGACCTTACACTTAGCCAAATTTCATCAATTAAAGCTTAACTCAAAACTACTCAAGAAAAATCTATTCAAACTTAGAAATTCCCTTCTCTTCAACATAGGATTTAACTTCCACCTAGTTAATTTTCTTAACCATCTGCTTAAGTAGGAATAATGAAAATCCGGGTTTCACATTTACCCCTATAGTTACATCTAACTTCTTAAGTACCATTGATCTCTCTAATGAACAATAGATCATAGTCCCACTATGACTAAACCCCTATCAAGCCAGAAGAGGGGTGGTGCCACTTTGTTCAAGACCCAGAATCAGCCCTTAAAGGAGCAATTTATCTACTTACCCCTGCTTCAGGAAGGAGTGGATTCTATCTTGTGTAGCTGAGTTCCCAACTCCCCAATCAGACGAATCCCCAAAATGGTAGGCTTGTTCGGTGATTTGGCCACTTTCACCTATACAAATCAAAGGATCTCCCTCATAGGCAGAAGTTCACAACTCACTCAAGATTAAGGTCATGTTACCTATGGTCATCCTGGTGAAATGAAAGTCTCTATTATGAACGGTGTTATATAATGAGACTAAACATTTTGTGGTCTGGTCTTATACAAACTCCTTTGTATAGAGTATCCCTGCTCGCATCTACTCGCGTGTCTAATACATGAATTATCAAGATCAAATCATTTAGACCACTTTACAACAATTGTAACACCTACAAAGCGAGCCATACTCAGAGTGTCACCAGGATAAGGTACCCAGCCTTATCCATATACTACAGACTATTTAGGTTATCACTTAAACATGATCCATCTATATGTTTCCACATACATGTTCAAGTTACAACAATAACCTTGGATATTAATTTATTGGTTTGTGGTTAATGCAACTAAAATATCACATATTTTATAGATAAAGTGAATAAAAATATCATATATTACTAATCACATAAATGTTTGCTCGTACAAAATTTACAAACTATAGGACCCTACGAGATGTAGGGAATCAACCCCAACAATTGGGTCATGTAGTTTATAATTGTATTATACAAATATTTTATTTATTTAATAAAATATTTGATATTTTATTTTACATTTAGTAGTATTAAACCCACAAATCAATAAACTAACATCCAAGGTTATCATTTGTAGCTTAAATGTATATGTAGAGACATATAGATGGATCATGTTTAAGTGATAATCTAAATAATTTGTAGTAAATGGATAATGCTGGATACCTTATCTTTGTGACACTACGAATACAGCTCGCTTTGTAGAGGTTACAATTGTTGTAAAGTGCTACAAATGATTTAATCCTGTTCATTCATGTGGAGACATATGAGTGAGGGTATTCTATACAAAATAGTTTGTATAAGATCGGACCATGAAATGACTAGTCTCATTATATAACGTCGTTCATAATTGAGACTTACATTTCACCAGGATGAACATAGGTGACATGACCTGAATCCTAAGTGAGTTGTGAACTCCTACCTATAAGGGCGGTTCTTTGATTTGTATCAGTGAGAGTGGCCAAATTGCTGACTCAATAAGCCTACCATTTTGGGGATCTGTCTGATTGGGGAGTTGAGAGCACACCTACACGAGACGGAATTTACTCCTTCCCCGACGTCGAGGAAAGTAGATAAATTGCTCCCTTAAGGGCTAGTTTCGAGGCTTGAACAATGTGACACCACACCCTCTCTTGGTCCGAGAGCGGTTTGGTCATAGTTGGACTATGACTTATTATTCATTAGAGGGATCAGTGGTACTTAAGGAGTTAGATGTAACTATAAGGGCAAAATGGTAATTTTGACCTAGCTGTACTTATGAGCAATTTGTGAAGGGTCATTCCATTGTTGACTGGTTATATCCAATGGATATATAAATATATTTGTAATGCGAAGAATATAGTTGTTGGTCTTTAGTGGAGTGGCCTACAGTTAATGAATGTTGAATAATTTAATTAAAGGAGTTTAATTAATTATTCAAGTACCATTGGAACTTCAATCTATAAGTCCATAAGGTCCCCTCTGTAGCTCAATAGGGATTTAATGAAAATAAATTTTGGATTAATTTGAATTTTTCAAATTAATCGAGGAAATTAATTATATGTGATATAATTAATTTAATTTAATTATATATGATATAATTACTATAATGTATTTGATACATTATAGCATAAAGTTTATTTGAAAGAGAATAAATATTTGAATATGATTCAAATATTAATTATATGAATTTGATTCATATAATTAAATTTAATATATATGAGATTTATATTAAATGTCATTAATGAGAGAAGTAAAATTGTAGGTTATATTGTATGTGATATAGTATTAAACCATAGGTTATATGCTTTATGTCACGTAATATTATATATATATATAATAGTTTAAATTAAAATTAATTAATTTTGATTAAAGGGAGGGAAATAACTTCCCTCCTTTGATCTCTCTCAACCACACATACATATATGAGTGGTTTTGGTGGATTAAAGTCTTCTTCTTCAAAGATTTAGTTTTACAAAAAGAGAGGGCTCTCTGTGAAAAAAAAAAAAAAAGAAAAGAAAAAGAAAACTCTCTGTAAAAAATTCCCTTATGCATGCTGTAATTTTTCATTAGTATGCACGACCTAGGTTTTCTGTTAAAATGTGATTCTGTATTATATGAAAATAATTTTTGGGACCAATTCCCACTTCCGCATTGGACCTTCACCAGCTCCTTCAAACTCACTGTTGATTGGTTATATCAGTGGACATAGAAAATAAATCTACAATGCAAAAAGTGCAACTATTAATCGTTACAAGAGTGATCGATAATTAATTAAAATTGATTAATTTAATTAAAGAGTTTAATTAATTAATCTTATATTATTGGAGCTTCTAATCTGTAGGTCCATAAGGTCCCTTTATTAGCTCACTAAAAGATATATAAGAGGAATGATTTGAATTATTCAAATCAATTGCATATTAATGAGATTAATATAATATGGTTAATTATAGATGTGATCTATAACTAAGAGAGAAAAATATTTTAATAAGATTCAAATATTAAAGAGATGTATACATATAAATATGTGATAATTATATGTTGCTTAATTTTATATTAAATATGATCTAATATAGTCGTTTAGTTGATTAATTAATTAATTAATTAATTTTTTAGAAGTAGAGATAAATAAACAAGTGATGTTTATTTATTTATCAATTAATTGTATATATTAAATTTGATTTAATATATATGGTTATTTAATGATCGGACTAATTAATTAAATAAAAGTTATTTAATTAAATTAGAACTAAAGTAGGAATAGGAAATACTAGGAGAAGGGGGTCACTCCTCTCTCATGGCTCATGTTTGTCACACAGTTGAATTGAGAATTTTGAATTCTAGTCTCCTACTACTTCTCTTAAAATCTCTCTTCTTTTCTGTACTACTTCTTTTAAAATCTCTCTTCTTTTCTGTACTACTTCTTCTTCCTCTTCCAAGTCTTAGACACCACACATCCAATTCTTGGGATCCTAGAAAATAACAAGGCTTCATTTATGGTGGTGTCCCTTGATCATTGAAGAGACATTTTGAGAAGATGTGGAGGGAATCATGAAAAATTTGGGAATCTACAAAGGTAAGGTTTAGCCGTTCCCTCTTTTCTTCTCTTAAATGCATGCTAATCTTGATTGTTTATCCATTATGTTATTATTTTTATACCTATTTTGTTTATATATAATCGAAAACAAAATTGCAAGGCGATCACATGCTTCCATTTGGGATTCAATCCCTTCAATTGGTATCAGAGCCCAATTTGTACAAGTTTGATTTATTTTTTTTTAGAAACAAAATCAGAATGGAATGGTGGGTTGCTTTTAAAATATATGCATCAGATGTATGTGATTTTAATTGTGGTTTGCGGGTGACTGTTTAGGCTTTTGGCATTTAGATTTACAGTTTTAATTGATGAGATCAATGTAAAACCCAGTATTTATGGACTATTTTTTTTTTTTACTGTAAATCGAGTCTATAAGTCTGTGTCTTTCGTGGCAAAAAGTCGTTGTGGAAAGAACCCATATAATTATACAAATTTATCGATAATTGGAGTTTTAAATGTTGGATCGTGCTGAAATTATTTGGCCAGTATGTTTAGGACACCTAGAGTCTCGTTTTGAATGGTTAGATCATTGTTTTGAGCTTTGGTTTATCTGTTGTCACCATTGAATAGAAGCAATCTTTTTCTTTTTGTCTTTTGCCATTTCCTTTTAGGATTTTCCAAAATCTACAGTTTTAGATTTTATTTATTTCGTCAATTTTGCTATTTTGTTAATTTAATTATGCATGAGATGTATAATTTTAAATTATTTTTTAATAGTGCATAAAGTATGTCATCTAGATTCAAAATCCTACCTTAGGATAAACATGTTCATGCATCATGTCAAAATGTAAGTATTATACTTTTGGGATATGTGATTTAATTAGCATACTCATGCATCTTATTATAAGTATTATATTATTTTAGATATATAGTACATTAAGCATGTTCATGCATCATACTAGGTAAGAATTGTTATAATGTATGATGACATGATGGATATGTGCGATTAATAATTGTTAAATATAAGTGTTATATTTTTCAATTAAAATGAATTTTGCACTAAGCATGACATTACTTAGATAAATATAAATGTTATATTTAATCAATGTCTTTGAATGCAATTATAGATTTATTTTTCATTATTTTATAATGGTTATATGTATAATGAAATTAGAATTAAAATCTATAATAAAGAGTTGCATGCAAACGTAGGTCCAATTTGATTTTCAATGGTTTAAAATTAAATAACCTAGACTTATATTAAACACGTTTTTAAAGAGATTATAAATAGGTTAATCTTTTAATTCGTTTTAATAAGATCAAAAAGAATTTCAATAAGAGAATAAATTTATAAAATAATTGCCCATAAGAGATTTTTGTCTAAGGAAAGTTCTATCTAGGCTGAAGTATTTAAGCTGACGGAAACAGAACACCTCTACCTTTGACCTGGAG
This sequence comes from Benincasa hispida, assembly GCF_009727055.1. Classification (NCBI taxonomy): domain Eukaryota; kingdom Viridiplantae; phylum Streptophyta; class Magnoliopsida; order Cucurbitales; family Cucurbitaceae; genus Benincasa; species Benincasa hispida. Next base: position 35,522,768 of record NC_052349.1, on the reverse strand, counting down.
TGTAAATTGGGCAAATATTTTATAAGCATGCAATAAGTGATTGATTTTGTTAAAAAGTTTAACAATGAAGTAATATATTATTTAAATATTCAATATAAACGTTATATTGAGCAAATTAACAAAGACTTAGTTAAAATTACAGATTTTTACAGAGTTAATAAACCCATTTGTGTACAATATTCAGTGGGAGGAAAAAAATATATGATATGTCAATTTTTTTACTCAGTTCTCCCTAAAAGTTCACACTGTGAGACTCATGCTTGGCCTGGAGGAGCCTTGGGAGCGTCCCCCTCCGGATAGTGTTTTCATGGGTCAATGTCAAGGTGAATGAAGAAAGTGTTTATAATAAGTGGAAGAAGGATATGTATCAATATGTCCTATAGTCTCCTTCATTGGTTTGCATCGTGAGACCTTCTTGCACGACCTTGAGGCGCGCTGGGAGCGTCCTCCTTCGAATGGTTTGTGAATTAGGCAAATATCAGGGGCAAACTTTAGAAATGGTTTCTGGATAGGATCGCTTTAGTTTTTGTCCCAATCGGTTTTTCCCTTCGGTTGGCTCATTGGGATGAAACTCTAGGGTCTAAAATGAAGGGTCACACTTACAAAAAATTATTAAGCAAGTTAATGATTTCTTGACCAAATGAATTGTGACTAATCGTTATAAAAATAAGAGTTATTCTGGTGTAATAATTGGTTGAGAAGTGTCTCAATTCAAGGAAGGGGTGACTGACCACCCTTAGATGACTTTTGTCCTAAATCACTAAAGCATCATTGCAAAATAGAATAATGTTGGGTTCATTATTAGTTTTTGCCAAACTAATTGGATTAAAATGAACTTTTGCTTAAGTGTCTAAAATAAATAATTTGTTTTGTATCAGCAAAAAGGACTAGAGCTTCAATAAACCTTCTTAATGCTGAAATATTGACCGTATTCAATTACACAACTTGGAAAGAATCGATTAAAACTATGTTCGTGGTTAACGACTTTATGTTCGTCTTGACTGAGGAATGTCCTCCAATTTCAACCTTTGATGTAACAAGAAATGTTTATGATGTATACAAAATGTGGATGCAGGCCAATTTTGAGGCTCGATTCACATTTTGGTGAGCATACCCGATGCCTTGGCCAAAATATTTGAGAGCATGATCATTGTACTTCAGATCATGCAATCAATGCAAGATGTTTGAGCGAGTGTCCTCACAATTCAAGCAGGATGGAGTTGATATAGACGAAACCAGTCATGTTAGCTCCCTATTTGAACTCCGATCCGTATTGAATGTCAAGAGACAAATAGAGGAGGTAAAAGTTGCTACTCTAGCGAAGTTTATCAGAGAGGTTTGACCTCGAAGGAAAACTTGGAGTTCATAATAAGGGTGTTCAAGTTGATCCTGCTGCTCTCCAGAAGAGATCCAATGATAGTAAATCTGATTTACTTGTCCTGAAGTTGTGCTTAGTAGAGAATAAAGATTCTGACTGGATAGTTGATGCAGGCTACTAATCACGTATATTCTTCTTATTAGGGATTTAATTCCTGGAGATAGTTGGAAGTTGAGGAGATGACTCTTCGAGTTGGTACTGGCAGACCCATTTTAGTTGTTTCCGTAGGTAGGCTTAAGCTACTCTTGGATAAGAAACGATATATGTTATTAGATGACTTATATGTTGTTCCTAATATGAAAAGGAATTTAATCTTTATTTCTTGTTTGATTGAGCAAAATTATCCTCTCTCCTTCTCTGGAAGTAAAGTGTTTATGTTCAAAAACAAAATGGAGATAGGATTTACTTCAAAAGAAAGTAACTTATATTTACTAAGGTCGTTAGTTACAAAGGCTGTCCTAAATATTGACATGTTCAGAACGACAACAACTACTAAGAGACTAAGCATTTCTCCTAAAGAAAATGCCTACCTTTGACATCTAAGGTTAGGTCGCATTAATCTTAATAGGGTTGAGAGATTGGGGGAAAATAGACTTCTAATAGTTTAGAAGAAAATTCTTTACCTGTATGTGAGTCATGCCTTGAAGGCAAGATGACAAAAAGACCTTTTACTTGAAAAGGTTATAGTGCCAAAGAAGCCTTGGAACTTATACATTCAAACCTTTATGGTCTGATGAATGTAAAAGCAAGAGGAGGGTATGATTATTTCATCTATTTTGTAGATGATTATTCAAGATACGGGTATCTATATCTAGTGCAACACAAGGGTGAAGCACTTGAAAAGTTCAAGGAATATAATATTGAGGTTGAAAACTTGTTAGGTAAAGAGATAAAAACAATATGATCTGATCGTGGCAGAGAGTATATGGACTTAAGATTACAAAACAATATGATAGAACATGAAATAACGTCCTAACTCTCAGCCCCTGGTACAACTCAGCAGAATGGTGTATCAGAAAGGAGAAATAGAACCTTGTTGGACATGGTTCGGTCTATGATGAGTTATGCTCAACTTCCTGACTCGTTTTGGAGATTTGCAGTGGAGCCTGTTGTTTACATTTTAAGCAACATTCCATCAAATAGTGTTTCTAAAACACCTTTAGAGTTGTGGAGAGGCCATAAAGGTAGTTTACGCAACTTCAGACTTTGGGGATGTCTGATCCATGTGCTTATGAAAAATCCCAAAAATTTGGAACCTCGTTCGAAAGTATGCCTATATGTAGACTACCTCAAGGAAACGAGAGGTGCGTACTGTTGGGGTTGATGTCCTAATTCCCGTAGGGTCCTGTAGTTTATGTATAAACATTTTATTTATTTAATAAAATATGAAATGTTTTATTTGACATTTAGTAGCATTAAACCCACATATCAATAAACTAACATCCGAGGTTATCATATGTAGCTTAAACATGTATGTAGAGACATACAGGTGGTTCTCCTTTAGAGATAACCTAAATGGTCAGTAGTAGATGGATAAAGTTGGATATGTTATCCTAGTGACACTACGATTACGACCCGCTTTGTAGATGTTACTGATGGAATGAACACATGCGCAACGGAAGAAAAACGAATATAAAGTACTTTAATTAGGTTAATTACAAAGGATAAGCATGCAACTGAAACAAATAAATTGGGGAAAAGAATACAACCTTTGTAGATTTTGAAGCTTCTTCAAATTAGCTCCAATATCCTCACGAACGGTTTGTAGACCACCACGAGAGTCTTCCCAACTATTCTTCAGCCTTAGAACGGGATGGTAGGATTCGATGAGTGACTAATTTGGAGAGGAAAAAGGTTAAGTCTTAGAGAGAAAATTGTTAGGAGATTATCATATAATCTCATCCAATTTCACTATGGCCAAGAGTTTTTAAAATTCATTAAACACTTTCTTTTAAAGATCATTACATGCCAACTTTGAGTTTGATGAGAATTTGACACTAAAAAAATCCACCAACTCAAAGTGGGATTTAGTGGGACGTATCTTCAAATGAAGACAACACTTAGCCATGCAAGAGTTGGCATTTCCCACTCACAAATGTTGGATCTTTCCACTAACTTGGTCAAAGAGTGACTCTCAAAGTCCAAAGTCAACAATTTGACTTTTTGACTTTCAAAAGTCAAAAATCAACAATTTGACTTCCATTGTATTTTTGACCTAGTCAACAATTTGACTTTTAATGCAATTCTGACAAATTCCTTTTAATTTTAAAAATTAATTCTAAAAATCAATTTTAAAATTAATTAATATTAAATAGTTTAATTAATTTAATATTAAATGCAACAATAATCCTAATGAATATGAGTTCCTATTCGTAATCTTGATATTTAAATCTTATTTAAATATCTCTTATTTTCTCTCTCTTTATATTTAATTAACAATAAACATTAGGTTAAATATATTGTATATATTTACTGCTTTGTCCCAAAACCCGAATTTGAACACTTCAAATTCGTTCGTCACACTGTTATAAGATTTAGTCTGATACGAGCTAGTAGGGAGACCTCAAGAACCTACAGATCATGGGCTCCAACGATCCGCGACTAACCTGCTAAACTCTTTAACCTAATTAACCACCACTCGTTAACTATCGGGTCACTCCACTAAAACCCAATAGTTGCACTTCTCTCACTGTAGATATATTATGTCCACTCGATATAACTATGATTAGTAAGTTAACCTGTAATAATAGCTGGGTCAAAAGCTATTTTACCCCCGAGATTACATCTTGCTCCTTAAGTCCCACTAGTTCTCTAATGAACAATTCGTTTGTGATCCAATCACTAAAGCGAGTCCCTCTAGGGCCAATGAGAGGGTGGGCCCCCTTATTCAAGACCAGGTGTGCCCACTTAAGTGAACAATCTCTCTACTATCCCTAAAAGTGGGTAGGAGTGAATTTCGTTTTGTACTCAATGTCCCCAGCTATACCCGGTCTTACCCCTGAAATGAGAGGCTTATTGAGCCGACGCTGTTGAGCCAACCATCACCCCTGAAAATCTAAGGATAATTCCAAATAAATAGGAGTTCATAGTTAGTTCAGAATTAAGGTCAAGTTACCTAGGTCATCGTTTGAAATAGTCAGTCTTAAACAGTAAACAATGTTATAAAGTAAGAGTGACTTAATTCTTGGTCTGATCTTATGCAAACTCATTGCATAAAATGCCCCCACTTCTCATGTCAATACATGAACGAATGAGGATCACTTCGTTTATAGCACTTTACGATAAATTGTAACAACTACAGAGTGGGTCACATCCAGTAGTGTTACCAGAATAAGGTACCCCGCCTTATTCATATACTATAGACTGTTTTGACTATTTACTGAACTTGATCCACTCTTATGTCTCCACATAAAGTTCATGTATTCAAATAATAGTCATGAATCTTAGTTTATTGGATTTAGTCTTTATAAGTGCAATTCACATATTTAACAACAGTTTTATTGAATAAACATCAAAACATCTTTATTGATAATAGAATACGTTTAACATTACAAACTACGAGTTTTAGGACATACAACCCAACAATTGCAATTATTGTAAAGTGCTACAAATGATCTGATCTTGACCATTCATATAAAGACATCTGAGCAGGAGTATTCTATACAAAAGGATTTGTATAAGACCAAACCATGAAATGTCTAGTCTTATTATATAATGTCGTTTATAATAAAGACTTGCATTTCATTAGGATGACCATAGGTGACATGACTTGAATTCTGAATGAGTTGTGAACTCCTGCCTATGAAGGCGATCCTTTGATTTGTATGGGTGAGAGTGACCATATCATCGACTCAATAAGCCTACCATTTTGGAGATTCATTTGATTGGGGAGCTGGGAACACAGTTGATTCCGGGGCTTGAACAATGTGACGCTACACCCTCTCTTGGTCGAAGTGAGGTTTTGTCATAGTTAGACTATGACTTATTGTTCATTAGAGGGATCAGTGGTACTTAAGGAATTAGATGTAACTATAGGGGCAAAATGTTAACTTTGGCTCAGCTATACTTACGAGCAATTTGTGAAAGGCTATCACACTGTTGGCTGGTTATATCCAATGGACACAGAAATATATCTGTAGTACGAAGAGTGCAGTTGTCAGTCTTTAGTGGAGTGTCCGACAGTTAATGGATGTTGAATAATTAATTAAAGGAGTTTAATTAAAGGATGTTGAATAATTTAATTAAAGAAGTTTAATTAATTATTTAAGTACAATTGAAGCTTCAATCTACAGGTCCATGGGGTCCCCTCTGTAGCTCAACAGGGTTAATGAGAATTAATTTTAGATTAATTTGAATTGTTCAAATTAATTGAAGGAATTAATTATATGTGATATAATTAATTTAACTTAACTACTATAATGTATTTGATACATTATAATATAAAGTTTATTTGAGAGGAAATAAATATTTGAATATAATTCAAATATTAATTATGTGAATTAGATTCATATAGTTAATTTAAGAGAATTAAAACTATAGGTTATATTGTATATGATACAACGAAAACTGTAGGTTATGTGTTATATATGATATAACATATATATATATATATAATTTATTTATTTATTTTAAATTAAAATTATTTTTTTAATTTAAATTTTAAATTTTAAATTTAAAGGGAGGGAAATAACTTCTTTCCCCTTAATTCTCTCACCTCACATAGTGAGTGGGGAAGTTGGTTGTGTGATATCTTCTTCTCAGAAGGTTGGAGAGTCAGGGTCATATGATGGTCTTAGATTTCTTTGAGAAATCTACAGAAAGTTTTTTTTCTTCTCAATTTCTCTTATCCTCTCTACCAAAATTCTCAGAGCCCACATCTCCTCAGTAATTCTCATCCCAAAAGAGAATACAGAGGAAACTTATCGTGGTGTCGTCCACAAAACTTTTGGTTCAAGGCATCCTTTTGATCGTCACTGATTTGGAGAAGAGGATTCACACGAAGAGTGTTTTCTTCAAGGGTAATAGTCTTCTTGAAACCCTACTTTTCCTTTTCTCTTTTATTTTTGGCATGTTTTATTTTCTATTGATTGCATAAATTTCTTTCTGTAAAATTTGATTTTGTGGAAACAAAAAATTGGGAGGATCCACGTTTCTGCTCAAGGCCTTCATAGATTTCTTCAGGTATTTCTTTGATCTAAATGAAAATAAAGTGTTTGTATCGACAAACACTACATTCTTGGAGGAAGACCACATGAGGGACCAGAAACTACGAAACAAAATAGTTTCAAGAAAAAATTCTGAAAATCTGAAACTTCAACAAGAGTTGTTGAAGAGGCTAGTACATCAACAAGAGATGTTGATGTCGGTTCGTCTAGTCAAACTAATCCATCTGAAGAGTTGAGATTGCTCGATGTAGTGGGAAGGTTGTGAACCCACCTGTTCGCTACGTGGGTTTAAAAGAAGCCCAAAACATCATTAATGATGGTGTTGAGGATTCGTTGTCTTACAAAAAGTCAATGGAAGATTTTGATAAAGATGATTAGACTAAGGCCATGAATCTAGAAATGAAGTTTATGTACTCCAATTATGTTTGGGAACTTGTAGACCAAAATGATAGGGTAAAATCTGAGGTTGCAAGTGGATCTACAAGAGGAAAAGAGGAGTAGATGAAAAGATGCAAACCTTCAAGGCTAGATTAATAGCAAAAAGTTATACCCAGGTTGGGGGGTGGACTATGAAGAAACATTCTCTCATATTGCTATGATAAAATCTATCTAGATTCTCTTGTCTATTGCCACTTATTATGACTATGAAATACGACAAATGGACATCAAGACTACCTTTTTAAATGGTAATTTTGAAGAGATAATCTACATGATTCAACCAGAAGGATTCATAGTACAGGGTCAAGAGTAAAAAGTTTGCAAGCTAAATTGGTCCATCTATGGATTGAAACAGACATCTATTTCTTGGAACATAAGGTTTGACGCTGCAGTAAAAACCTATGGCTTTAATAAAAATATTGATGAACCTTGTGTTTACAAAAAGATCATTAACGGTTGAGTAGCTTTCTTGGTGTTGTATGTGGATGATATCATACTCATTGGGAATGGTGTAGGTTTTTTGACCAAAATTAAGGAATTGTTAGCTGTTCATTTCCAAATGAGAGATTTGGGTGAAGCTCAGTACGTTCTAGGGATCTAAATTATAAGGGATCGTAAGAACAAAACGCTAGCCTTGTCTCAGGCATCGTATATTAACAAAATTGTTGTTAAATTTTCAATGCAGAATTCCAAGAAAGGTTTACTACCTTTTAGACATGGAATTGTTATTTCTAAGCAACAATGTCCTAAGACACCTCAAGAGGTTGAGGAGATGAGACGAATTCCTTATGCATCTGTGATAGGTAGCCTAATGTATGCCATATTGTGTACTAGGCTTAATATTTCCATGCACTGGGAGTGGTCAGTTGATATCAGTCCAATCCAGTTGATCAATTGACAGCGGTCAAAGTCATTCTCAAGTATCTTAAGCGAATGACAAGCTATATGCTTGTGTATGGCGCTAAGGATTTGATACTTATAGGATACACTGACTTTGATTTTCATACTAATAAGGATTCCAGGAAATCCATATCAAGATCAGAGTTCACTTTTAATGGAGAAGATATAGTATGACAGAGCATCAAGTAAGGATGTATTTTAGATTCCACAATAAGGGCAGAATAGGTAGCTGCTATGGGAGCTGTGTGGCTCAGAAATTTTCTAGTCGATTTGGAAGTTGTTCCAAACATGACTTTGCTCATCACCCTTTATTGTGATAACAGTGGTGCAGTGGAAAACTCCAAGTAGCTTCGTAGTCACAAACATGGAAAGCATATAGAGTGCAAGTATCATTTCATTAAGAAGAATGTGCAATTAGAAGATGTGATTTGTTAGGTTGTATGTCCTGAAACTCGCAGTTTGTAAAGTTAAACATATTCTATTATCAATAAAGATGTTATTCGACTTTATTTTAATAAAGTTGTTATTGAATCTATAAATTGCACTTATAAAGTCTAAATCCAATAAACTAAGATCCATGGCTATTACATGAATACTTGAACTTTATGTGGAGACATAAAAAAGGATCAGGTTCGAGTAAATAGTCAAAATGATCTATAGTGTACGAATAAGGTTGGGTACCTTATTATGGTAACACTATCAGATGCAGCCCAATCTGTAGTTGTTACAAGTTGTTGTAAAGGTGCTACAAATGAAGTGATCCTAGTTCGTTTATGTATTGACATGAGGAATGGGGGTGTCCTATGCAATGAATTTGCATAAGATCAGACCAAAAAATAAGTCAATCTTACTTTATAATGTTGTTTACTGTTTAAGACTGACTATTTTGCTTAGATGACCTAGGTAACTCGATCTTAGTCCTAAGCTAACTATGTACTCCTGTTTATTCGGGATTATCCTTAGATTTGCATAGGTGAGGGTTAGCTTAACAACGCTGGCTCAATAAGCCTCCCATTTCAGAGGTAAGACTGGGTAGATAGCTGAGGACATAGGGTGCAATAAGGAATTCACGCCTATCCGATTTAAGGATAGAAGAAAGGTTGTTCTCTTAAGTAATGAATCTAGTTCTTGAACAAGGGGCTCCACCCTCTCATTGGCCCGAGAGGAATTTGATTTAGTGATTAGATCACAAACCAATTATTCATTAGAGGATTAGTGGAACTTAAGGAGCAAGACATACCATCTGGGGTAAAACAACAAATTGACCCAGCTAGTATTATGCACAACTTGTGAAAGGTCGACTTATTGATTATGGTTAAATCAAGTGGACATAAATATATCTACAGTGGGAAGAGTGCAACTATCGAGTTATAGTGGTGTGACTTGATAGTTAACGAATACTAATTAATTTGGTTTAAAGAGTTTTAGCCAATTATTTTTAAATCATTGGAGCACATGATTTGTAGGTCCATAAGGTCTCTCTACTAGCTCGTAAAACATGAAAACATTGAATTAGTGACTTGAGTGAATTTGAAATGATATTAATGTTGGGGTTGATGCCCTAAACTCTCGTTGGGTCCTGTAGTTTGTAAACACAATATTGAGCAAACGCTTGTGATGTAATAATATATGATATTTTCTTCACTATTATCTATGGAACATTGGATGTTTTAATTGCTTTACCACAAACCAATAAACTAAGATCCCTGGTTGTTGTTGTAGCTTAAGCATGTATGTGGTGACATACAGGTGGATCATGTCTTAAGTGATAATCAAAATGGTCTGTATTATATAGATATAGGAGGGAAATCTTATCCTGGTAACGCTATGGATGCTGCTTTGTAGAATAGTTACAAGTGTTGTGACTTGCTACAGATGGTCTGATCCTGATCATTCATTTGCAGACATGCGAGCGGGGGCGTCCTATACAAAAGAGTTTGCATAAGATCGGACCACGAAGTGTTATAGTCTTGTTATATAACGTCGTTCATGATAGAGACTTCACTTCACTAGGATGACCATAGGTAACATGATCTCAATCCTGGATGAGTTGGGAACTCTTGCCTTTGAGGGCGGTCCTTTGATTTGCATGGATACGAGTGGCCAGATCATCGACTCAAACCCACCACTTTGGGGATTCATCTGATTTGGGAGTTGGGAACTCAGCTACACAAGATGGAATTCACTCCTTTCCCAAAGTAGGGGTAAGTAGATAGATTGCTCCCTTAAGGGCTAATTCCGAGACTTGAACTATGTGGTGCCACACACATTCTCATGGTTCGAGAGGTGTCCACACATAGTAGAACTATGTTGTATTGTTCATTAAAGAGATTGATGGTACTTAAGAAGTTAGATGTAACTACAGGGGCAAAATGGTAAATTGGCCCAACTATACTTACGAGCATCTGTGAAGAGTTATCGTACTATTGATTGGTTATATCCGATGGACACAAAAGTATATATGTGGTGAGAAGAGTACAACTGTCGATCTTTAGTGGAATGTCTGGTAGTTAACGGATGGTAGATCTCATGGCTAAAGAGTTTAGTCAGCTATTCACGTACCGTTGGAGATTCGAATCATGGGTCATTAGGTCCCCTTGGTAGCTCAATGAATTCAAGTTGATAATGTTCGGATTGGTATCCTAATTCTTCAAGATTCTCGTAGCTTGTAATCTATACACATTGTTATGAATAAAATAAAAGTTATTTCATTCTGGCATTTACTCATATTTAATAAACAAAGCTCCATGGTTATTGTATGTAAACTTAAGCATGTATATGAGATATACAAGTGAATCATGCCTTAAATGATAACCTAAATAGTTCTATAGTATAAGGATTAAGGAAGTAGTGTTGTGAACTACTACAGATGGTAGATCCTGACCATTGATGTAGAAATATGCGAATGGGGGTGTCTTATACAAAGAATTTGTATAAGATCAGACCACGAGATGATTCATCTCTGTATATAACACCGTTGATACTAGAGACTTACATCTCATCTAAACGACCATAGGTGACATGACTTCAATCCTAAGTATTTTGAGAACTCCTGCCTATGAGGGCGGTTCTTTGATTAGTATGAGTGAGAGTGGCCAAATTGCCAACTCAACATGCCTACCTTTTTGGGGACTTGTCTGATTTGGGAGCTGGGAACTTAGTTACACAAGATGGAATCACTCCTTCCCTGAAGCAAGGGTAACTAGATAGATTGCTCCCTTAAGGGCTGATTCTGGGGCTTGAACATATTGGCCACAACTTCTCTTTGGAAGAGATGAATTAGTCATAGTAGAACTTTAACTTATGTTCATTAGAGGGATCAATGGAATTTAAGGAGTTAAATGTAATTACAGGGGCAAAACGGTTATTGGCCGAGCTGTACTTACAAGCGATCTGTGAAGGGTTATTGCACTGTTGATTGGTTAAGATGGACACATAATATATCTGTAGTAAGAAGAGTCCAACTGTCGGTCTTTAGTGGAATGCCTAATAGTTAACTGATGGTGGATCCCGTGACTAAATAGTTTAGTCAATTATTCACATACCATTGGAGCTTTGAGTTACAAGTACATAAGGTTCCCTTGGTAGCTCAATGGATTCAAGTTGAGAATCAGTTCTTGGTGTTGATTTGAAATATTCAAATTGACAAGAGGTATTTCGATTATATATGATATGATCGGTGTGATGTATGAGATACATCTAGTGGAGGATTAATGTAAATGAGATTTATAATAAGGACCATGAAATAGAAAAAGAGTTATGATTTATATGTTTCATGAGATAAATATTAAAATTATAGGTTATAAATATAGTATGGTAAGTTGATATCATATATATTTATAATAATATTAATTATTGGATAATTATCTCTTTTTCTCTAATAACCGATTGAGTGGGAGGTTATTGGTGGTTTTCATGGTAACCGTGAGATAAAAGGAAAATTTTTTTCCTAAATTTAGTAGTTGTTGAATTGAGAATTCCATTCTCAGAAATTACTCACGGAAAGGTTGTCAAGTAAATACGATTTACTAAACCACATCTTGGAGAGACTAGACGATCGTGGAGTATTTTTATATGATAGACACTCAATTGACCGATGAGCTAAACGATCGTGCAACTTTAGCAAAATGATCGCATATCGTTTGCTACACGGTTGGCATCGTCTATACGATAGACTTTGTCATCTCCCACTTGCTCAATCGTCTACATGATTGTTCTCCTCCGGTCTCATCCTCTAACCAAATCCATACAGCGCCCACACTTCTGGATTCTCACATCGAGACTACCAAGGTAGCCATTGTGGTGGGTCATACTTAACTTGACATCAATCGAGGTTCTGTGGAGGTTGTTCCTTGCATTCGCTATGTTCGTGACCTTGGTGATTGTGCAGTGAGCGATCATAGTGTACGAGCGTTCGTGTGTTGCCATGTAACTGTGATCGAGCGTTCGCGATCAAGGGTGTTGAAGATGAGTCTTTGAAGGTATGTTAATTTTATCCCTTGATCTTTAGAAACACATGTTGTAATTTCGCTTTATGCATACCGTATGTTTCTATTTCTAGTACTGTAATTGTTATTGTTCGAATACGATTAAAATTTGGAATGATCCTTCCCTGCTCATGGGAATCTTCATGTCCGATTTCCTTCAATCGGTATCAGAGCCAGGTTCTTCTAATATTCCAAATTTCAATTCTATTTTGAACTTTTTTTATAGTCGAGGTGGGTTTTCTGCGTTTTGTTTATTTGTTAAATGTGTTTATGGATGGCGTTGATAGATGTTTACGCATTTAATTGCCTCTGTTTAAAGCTTTCTTTAAATTATAAAGTGTTAATTTGTAAGGGCCCCTATGTTTTTTGGCATAATTAACATGCTATCGAGTCTGTAATTCAAAGCGTTTGAGTTAGTCGAGTCAGTCGTGATGAAGTTTCGAAGCATGGAGATGCGATTCTGAGCGAAGAAGAAGACAAAGAGTTGGTTGTGTGTGTAGCCTTAGGTAAAAGATCGTTGTGATTTAACTAAACGATCGTGTAGATTTTTCTATACGATCATGTAGTATTTACTAAACGATCGTTTAGCTAATACTAAATGATGGGGTAAATCGTTTACTCTATCACGTAACGTTGGTTGCCCGATCGCGTAGACGCTGGAGGTAGACAATCGTAGTGGGAGCATATGATGCTTATCATTTAGAAAAAGGTGCGCGCTAAACNATGCTTATCATTTAGAAAAAGGTGCGCGCTAAACGATCGTGTAGTTAGCATGCCTCATCGCATAGTTACTGACTACATGATCACGTGGTATATGATACAAAGGCGCTCGCTCAGCGATCGTTTAGACGATCGTGCTTCACTGCATTGTTGTCATTTAGACGATCGTAAAAGGCTTGCGTTGCAGAGTGCGCTGCACGATCGCGTACCTCATGTTTCATCGCATAGTAAAAGGTACACGATCGTTGCTAAACAATCGTTTAACTCTGGAAGCATAGGTAAAGGATTGAGTAAAGCGTTTGATCTTTCATTACGATCATGGGGAAGTTTGGTACACAATCAGTGGAGACATGTTGCTTCACCCGGATGGTTCAAAACCTGGTTTGCCTATTTGAACCGGGGACTCCTTGTTTTTGTAATAGTTAGCTTGTAGTTTTGAGTATTTTAGGCAATTTTACCCGGTTCATCAACTTTTGTTTATTATACATGTGATGTATATAGTTTATATGCCAAAGTGTTTGACATATCGATTTGAAACCCACCTTAGGTTGTGCAATTATTCATGCATCATGTATTATAAGTGTTATTATATTGCATGAAGAAATTACATGAAAGCATGCGCATGCATCATGAAATATAAGAGTTATATTTTTGCATGCAGTGAGCATTATCATGCATCATCTTTATATTATAAGTGTTATAGTATAAGGGTGAATGGAAGCATGTTTTGCTTGGTTCATTGCTTGTTTGTATAAGTGTTATATAAAAAGGTAGCAATGAATGAACAATGCATGGAGCATGACACTTAGCCTATTTATAAGCGTTATGAATGCCTTGTATGTATTAGCTTTATGTTGTGGTTTTGGTTGTTTCTGGTATAAGTGTTATAAAGGAAATTAGAACTAAAATCGATAAGAAAGAGTTGCATGCAAACTTAGGGTGAACTCATATTTTAAAAGGGTTTTAAAATTGGATTGAGATAGATCTAAGTTCAAAGGTTCTAATGGGATTAATAACCTAGTTTTAATCTTTTTTAAATCAGTTTAATAGGATTAAATTGATTGACATAGAAGATTAAAAATTGTATTAAATCTATCTATAAGGGACCTTTTGTCTAAGGCAAGTTCTGTCTAGGCTGGAGTGCTTAAGCTGATAGAAACAGAACACCCCTACCTGGGAACCTACATGAAAAGGTGAATTAGATAGATTTTCTACAAGCATGCGACAATTGGTCAAAGACTCCGTGAAAGAGTTTAATGGATGATGATTAAAAGTTGTTTAACTATCCAAGGTAAAAGTTACTCTTGGGCAAACCTAAATAGTCACTTAGTTAAAATTCTTATTCGTGTTTTTTCTAAGTAAACTAAACCCTAGGTTATAAAATACTCAGTGGGAGGAAGAGATGTATCTGATATGTCAATGATTCCACTCACATTTCTCCCTGTATGTTCACACCGTGAGATTCATGCTTGGCCTCGTAGTGCCCTGGAAGTATCCCCCTTTGGATGGTGTTTGCATGAGTCAATATTAAGGTGGACGGAGAGAGTGTTTATAGTAAGTGGGTGAAAGGTGTGTGTCAATCGTCCTACGGTCTCTATCATTGGTTCACACCATGAGATTATTTTGTACTCCCTTGTGGCACTCTGGGAGCGTCCCTATTCGGATGGGTTTTATGCAGTTGGTTAAGATCAAGGTGAACTTCAGAAATGGATAGGGCCGCTTTAGGTTTTGCCCCAATCGATTTTTTTCCCTTTGAATTGGCTGCTTGGGGCGGATCTCTAGAGCCTAAAGTGGCAGGTCACACTTATGAGAGATTGTTAAGTAAGTTAATGATCTCTTGACCAAATCAATGATGGCTATTCATTATAGGAGTAAGAGTTTTTTTGGTATTAATGATTGGTTAAGAACTTCTCAATTCAGAGGAGGGATAATTAACCTCCCTTCAGCAGCTTTTGTCCTAAATCTTTGAAACATCATTGCGAAACTAGATGTCACACGAGGTTCATGTTAGTTTTACTAAATCTTATTAGATGTTGTATGTTTTTCAATGAGTATTTGCTTAAAACATAACGTAGGTCAATGTGTTTTTGTTTTCAGCGATATGTTTGTATTTCTGTTTAAAGCCTTTAATTTGACCGATTACAGACAGTGGAAAGAATCTTATAAAACGTTTTTTGTGGCAAACGACCTCGAATTTTTCATGGTTGAGGAGCGCCCTCAAGTCCCGACCCTTGATGCACCGCGAAATGTTCGCAATGCATATGAGTTGTGGATGAAGACTAATTCATTGGCCCGACCTCACATTTTGGCTAGCATACCTAATGTTTTGGCCAAAAGGGTTGAGAACATGGTCATTGCATGCGAGATCATGGACTCGTTGCAAGATTTGTTTGAATGTCAATTCTTACTTTTCGAGTACAAAGGGATGGATGACAAAACCAGTAATGTCGGTTCTCAAGTTAAACTCCAGGAAGAGAAAGCAATTGTTGTTGACTCTGTTAAGGTTCATGGAAGATAAATGTTCTCTAAAATGCAACTTGGAGCTTATTTAGGTTATGATACAGATCTCACTACTCTCCAAAAAAGGAGGATGTCTAAAGACAATAAATTTGATTTATTGGTCTTGGAGACGTGTTTGGTAGAGAATGATGATTCTGCCTAGATACTAGATACAGGTGCTACCAACTATGTTAGTTCTTCTTACCAAGGATTTAGTTCCTGGAAAACGTTGCCACATGGAGAGATGACTCTTCGAGTCGGCACTGGTGAGGTTGTTTCAGTTGTTGTTGTAGGCAGGCTGAAGTTTAGACAAGAAACGCTATCTGTTACTAGATAATGTTTTCGTAGTTCTCATATCAAGAGGAACTTAATCTCGAATTCTTGTCTCATTGAACAATGGCATATCGTCTCCTTTTCTAAGAATAAAGTGTTTATTTTCAAGAACGAAATGGAGATTGGTTTTGGTTCGATGGAAAGTAACTTACATGTACTAAGGTCGTTAGTCATAAAAGCCTTGTTTAACACTGAAATGTTCAGTACAACAACTATAGCTAAAAGACCAAAGGTTTTTCCTAAAGAAAATGCCCATCTTTGGCATCTAAGGTTAGGTCACATCAACCTCAATAGGATTGAGAAATTGGTGAAAAGTGGATTCTAAAGAGTTTAGAAGAAAACTCCTTGTCGGTGTATGAATCATGTCTCAAAGGCAAGATGACCAAACAACCTTTTACTGGAAAAGTTTACAGAGCCAAGGAAGCCTTGGAGCTTGTACATTCTGAGCTATGTAGTCTGATGAGTATTAGGGCTTGAGGTGGGCATGAATATTTCATCTCTTGCATAGATGATTATTCAAGGTACGGGTATCTCTACGTAATACAACGTAAGTATGAAGCTCTTGACAAGTTCAAGGAGTTTAAGGCTGAAGTTGAAAACTTGTTAGGTAAGAAGATAAAAACACTACTCTGATCATGATGGAGAGTATATGGACCTCCAACTCCAGAACTATATGATAGAACATGAAATTGTATTCCAACTCTCAGCCCCCGGTACACCTCATCAGAATGGTGTATCAGAAAGGAGGAATATAACCTTGTTGGACATGGTTCGGTCTATGATGAGTTATGCTCATCTTCCAGACTTGTTTTAGGATTTTGCAATGGAGACTGCTTGCTACATCCTGAATAATGTTCCCTCGAAAAGTGTTTCTGAAACACCTTTTGAGTTGTGGAGAGGCCGTAAAGGTAGTTTACGCTACTTCAGGATTTGGGGGTCCTGAAGAAGTTGGAACTGCGTTCGAAAGTTTGCCTCTTTGTAGGCTACCCCAAGGAAACGAGAGGTGGATACTTCTATGATTCGAGTGAGAACAAAGTGTTTGTTTCTACAAATGTTATCTTCTTGGAAGAAGACCACATGAGGAATCATAAGCCACAGAGTAAGCTTGTTTTATGTGAGATTTCTAATGAGACTGAGAATACTGAGGGTTCAATAAGAGTTGTAGAACAGGCCGATAGATCAACAAGAGTTGTTGAGGTCCGTGCATCTAGTCAACCAGTTCCAGAGTTGAGACTACCTCGACGTAGTGGGAAGGTTATGAACCCACCAGATCACTACATGGGTTTGACTGAAGCCCAGAACGTCATTTCTAATGATGAGGTCAAGGATTCATTGTCTTTTAAGAAAGAAATAGAGGATGTTGACAAGGATGAATGGATTAAGGCCATGAACCAGGAAATGGAGTCTATGTACTTCAATAATGTCTGGGAGCTTGTGGATCCGCCTGATGGGGTAAGACTTATTGGGTGCAAGTGGATCTATAAGCGAAAGAGAGATGTAGATGGAAAGATGCAAACCTTTTAAGGCTAGACTCGTGGCAAAGGGTTATACCAGGTCGAGGGAGTTGACTATGAGAAAACTTTCTCACCTGTTGTTATGCTCTAGTTTATCAGGATACTCTTGTCCATAGCCACATTTTATGATTATGAGATATTTCAAATGGATGTCAAAACTTCCTTTCTTAATGGTAATCTTGAGGAGACCATCTATATGACTCAACTAGAGGAGTTCGTAGTTCCAGATCAAGAGCAAAGAGTTTGCAAGCTTAATAGGTCCATTTATGGGTTGAAACAAGCATCTCGATCGTGGAACATTAGATTTGACACTACGGTCAAGTCGTTTGGCTTTGATCAGAATGTTGATGAACCTTGTGTTCACAAGAAGATCATCAACAGCTCAATAGCTTTCCTGGTACTGTATGTTGATGATGTCCTACTTATTGGGAATGATGTAGGTTATCTGACTGACATTAAGAAATGGCTAGCTACCCAGTTCCAAATGAAAGATTTGGGCGAGGCACAGTATGTTTTAGGGATCCAGATCATTCAGGATCGTAAGAACAAGAGGTTAACCTTGTCTCAGACATCATACATCGATCAAATGTTGATGAGGTACAAGATGCAGGATTCCAAGAGAGGTTTGTTACCCTTCAGGCATGGAATCGTTTTGTCTAAGGATCAATATCCTAAGACACCTCAACAGGTTGAGGAGATAAGACGGATTCCCTATGCTTCAGCTGTTGAAAGCTTAATGTATGCAATGTTGTGTACCAGACCCGACATTTGCTATGCAGTAAGGATTGTCAGTCGGTATCAGTCCAATCCAGGATTTGATCACTAGACGGCGGTCATAACGATCCTCAAGTATCTTCGGAGAACGAGGGACTACATGTTCGTGTATGGAGATAAGGATATGATCTTTACAAGATACACAGACTCTGACTTTCAGATCGATAGAGGTTCTCGCAAATCGACGTCGAGGTCAGTGTTCACTTTGAATGGAGGGGCTATAGTGTGGCGAAGCATTAAGCAAGGATGCATCGCGGACTCCACTATGGAAGCCGAATACGTAGCTGCTTGTGAAGCAGCTAAGGAAGCTGTTTGGCTGAGGAAATTTCTTACAAATTTGGAAGTTGTTCCAAATATGGATTTTTCGATCACTCTCTATTGTGATAACAACGGGGTAGTGGCAAATTCGAAGGAGCCTCGGAGCCATCACTAGGGAAAGTATATAGAGCGAAAATACCACTTGATCAGGGAGATTGTGCATCGCGGTGATGTGATAGTCACGAAGATCGCGTCGGAGCACAACGTTATTGATCCCTTTACAAAGGTTCTCACGACTAAAGTGTTCGAGGGTCACTTGGAGAGTTTAGGTCTGTGGGACATGCGGCATCTTGTCTAGGGCAAGTGGGAGATGATACTGGGGTATGCCCTAATTTATTGTATATTGTACATGTATTTATATTGTATTGTACATTAGTCTCCTGAGGCATTAGGACAAGAGGGAGATTGTTGGGATTGGTGTCCTAATTCTCCTGGAGTCTCGTAGTTTGTAATCTATACACATTGTTATGAATAAAATAAGAGTTATTTCATTCTGGCATTTACTCATATCTAATAAACAAAGATCCATGGTTATTGTATGTAAACTTAAACATATATATGAGATATACAAGTGGATCATGCCTTAAGTAATAACCTAAATAGGTCTGTAGTATAAGGATTAAGGAGGGATTTCTGATCCTGGTGATACTACGGATACGACCTGCTTTGTAGAGGTTTGCAAGTGTTGTGAACTACTACAGATGGTAGATCCTGACCATTGATGTGGAGACATGCGAGCAAGGTGGTCCTATACATAGAGTTTGTATAAGACCGGACCACAAGATGATTCGTCTTTGTATATAACGCCATTAATACTGGAGACTTACATCTCACCTAAACGACTATAGGTGACATGATCTCAATCCTGAGTGTTTTGGAACTTCTTCCTTTGAGGGCGATCCTTTGATTAGTATGGGTAAAAGTGGCTAGATTGCCAACTCAACATGCCTACCTTTTTTAGGATTTGTCTGATTTGGGAGCTGGAAACTCAGTTACACAAGATAGTATGCACTATTTTTCCAAAATAGGGGTAAGTAGATAGATTGCTCCCTTAAGGGTTGATTCCAGGGCTTGAACATAGTGGCCACAGCTTCTCTTTGGAAGAGATGACTCAGTCATAGTAAGACTATGACTTATGTTCATTAGAAAGGTCAGTGGTAATTAAGAAGTTAGATGTAACTATAGAGGCATAACGGTTATTGGCCGAGCTATACTTACGAGTGATCTGTGAAGGGTTATTGCATTATTGATTGGTTAAGATGGACATATAATATATATGTAGTAAGTAGAGTTCGGTTGTTGGTCTTTAGTGGAGTGCCTGGTAGTTAACGAATGGTGGATCCCGTGACTAAAGAGTTTAGTCAGTTATTCACATATCGTATGGCTTCGAGCTATAGGTCCATAAGGTCCCCTTGGTAGCTCAATGGATTCAAGTTGAGAATCAATTCTTGTTATTTATTTGAAATGTTCAAATTGACAATAGGTATTTCGATTATATATGATATGATTAGTGTGATGTATGAGATACATCTAGTGGAGGATTAATGTAAATGAGATTTATATTAAGGACAATGAAATAGAAAAAGAGCTATGGTTTATATGTTTCATGAGATGAAATATTAAAATTATAAGTTATAAATATAGTATGATAAGTTCGTTATCATATATATTTATAATAATATTAATTATTGGATAATTATCTCTTTTTCTCTAATAAACAATTGAGTGGGAGGTTATTGTGGTTTTCATGGTAACCGTGAGATAAAAGGAAAAATATTTTCCTAAATTTAGTAGTTGTTGAATTGAGAATTCCATTCTCGGAAACTACTCACGGAAAAGATGTCAAGTAAATACGATTTACTAAATGAAAGCTTGGAAAGACTAGACGATCGTGGAATGTTTCTATACGATAGCCACTCAACTAGCCAATGAGCTAAACGATCGTCCAGCTTTAGCTAAACGATCGCATAGGGTTTTTTACACGATTGGGCATTATCTATACGATAGACTTTGTCATCTCCCACTTTCTCAATCGTTTACACAATTGTTCTCCTCTGGTCTCATCCTCTAACCAAGTCCATACAGAGCCCACACTTTTGGATTCTCACACTGAGAATACCAAGGTAGCCATTGTGGTGGTGTCATACTCAACTCGACATCAGTCGAGATTCTGTGGAGGCCGTTCGTTGCGTTCGCTGTGTTCGTGACCTTGGTTATCGTTGTGTTCGTGTTCGCGTTGATCGTGCAGTGAGCGGTCATAGTGTACGATTGTTCGCGTGTTGCCGTGTTGCTGTGATCGAGCATTCGTGATCAAGGGTGTTGAAGATGAGTCTTCAAAGGTATGTTAATTCTATCCTTTGATCTTTAGGAAAGCATGATGTAATTTCGCTTTATGTATGACCGTATGTTTTTGTTTTTGGTACTGTAATTGTTATTGTTCGAATACGATTGAAATTTGGAACAATCCTTCCGCTACTCATGGAATTCCTCATGTCTGATTTCTTTCAGAGAATCAGTTTTTGGGTTAATTTGAAGTGTTCAAATTGATAAGAGGAAGTTCGATTATATATGATATGATTGAACTGGTGCATTATATATGATATGGTCAACATGATGTATGAGATATATTAATTGGAGGAAAAGGATATAAATATGATTTATATCTAGTAGAGGAGAAAAGGGATATGGTTTATATGTTGCATTTGATGTGATAATAAACTATAGGTTATAAATATAAGATGATTATATTTATTTTTTAATTAAACAATTAGCGGATAATTGTTGACGATTTTTTCTCCGTAATTGTATGAGATAGTGGGAGGTTGCAATCAGTTCTCGTAACTGAAGGATAAAATGAAAATGGTTTTCATTTTGCAAAGAGATTAGATATTCGCTCTCCGATTTAGTACACTGCCCATCGCCTAGTAAACAGAGAGCATACACGGTAGCTCAAAGTTTACTAAACGATCGTGTACACGTGCGCTTTTATTAAACGATCGTCTAGATTTTTCTAGGCGATCGCGCACCCAAGCGTTTTACTAAACGATCGTCTAAACGATCAGGCCCTATTTACTACACGATCATGCACCTTTTACTAATGATCAAGCAGTCATCTAACAATAGACTTTCGATATCTCCCACTTGCTTGGTCGTGGTAAACGATCGTTCCTTCCTCCTTTCCTTTACCAAATCTAACAAAGCCCACACCTCCTGGATTTTCACTCCGAGGATACCGAGGTTTCCGAGTGGTCGTGTTCTCCATTGCTGCCTTGTCGTGAAG
Organism: Benincasa hispida; assembly: GCF_009727055.1. NCBI lineage: Eukaryota > Viridiplantae > Streptophyta > Magnoliopsida > Cucurbitales > Cucurbitaceae > Benincasa > Benincasa hispida. The sequence goes on along the minus strand of NC_052349.1, from coordinate 35,500,962 downwards.
AGTCCGTTTGGGGGTAGACAACAACGAGTTTTAGTGAACGATAGGCTTGACGATCTCAGCGATAGCGAGATTGACTGGATTGACGAGAGCGAGATTTAAAGCGAAGAAGAGATCTTCAACTGGTATGTATCTCATTCCTTTATTGTTTAAAGTCCAAAGCATGTTGTAATTTGTTGTTAAATGCATAACCAGTTTGTTTGATTGTGAATGCGGTATTTCTATCACAATGAGTTTGGAACGATCTTGCTTCCGCTCAGAGGTACTCTTTGATCAGAGTTCCTTCAATCAATTTGAATTGTTCAAATTGAATTGCATATTGAAATGTTCAAATTGAAATTAGAGTTTAAATTTGAATAAATTCAAATTCAAATTAGGGTTTGTATAATTATATTTGATATAATTAATTAACGTTTAATTTATCAAAATTAAATGAACCTGGAGAGTTAATAATATTTAAATATTGATTTAAATATTAATTATATTAATAGGATTCATGTTTTTTAAATTAGATGTGTGATTAATTTAATATTTGATATTAAACTATTATTTAATTAGTTAAACTTGTTTAATTAATTAAAATCCAAGATTTTTTTTCATTTTAATTTCAAATTCAGAATTTGAAATGATTATTTAATTTTGAGAATTAATTAAAACTAATTAATGAATAAAATGGACATTAAGTGAATGTGGGAATTTCCCACTTCTTGATGAAGTATGAGGTGTTCCTCCATGAAACACACATATTTCCCACTTTCTTCAGCAAATTGAAAATGTCAAGGTTACTGAACTTGAGGACCTACATGTCAGTAATGTATAAAACACTCCTTTTTTTTGCTAATGAATGAGAGGTTGGTTGCTGGAAAAAAGTTATCTACATAAAGCTTGTCATCATCTAAAAACCCATTTTTTTCCTTCACAAATTCACTCCAACTTGGAGTTTCACCACTCAAATTCAAGGCTAAGAATAATAGAGAAGATCTCTTGGTGGCTCACTATTGAATTGGAGCTGGAATCACGTGAAGACTTGAAATTGGGAGAATTCATCAAAGGTATGTAGTTTAGAAATCCTCTTCTGAAGTTTCTATTTAAGCATGCTTTTAGAACTCAAATTAAATATAATTAGAGTGCTTATTGATTTTGATTGCTTCCGTTGCATGCTAGTATATCCTAACATGATTGTCACACAGATTTCCTTGGAGCAGAACGTTGCTGATCCATTTACAAAGGCGCTCACAACTCAAGTTTTTTAGGGTCAACTAGAGAGCATGAGTCTACAAGATATCAGTCACTTAATCTAGGGCAAGTGGGAATTGTTATTGAGTATATTGTATGGCCTAGTTTATTGTATTGTATTTGATACTATACATCCCATTTTTTATATTTGATACTTTATACTCCACTTATTCATTGTATTGTATTTGATACGGTACATCCACTCATTTTAGGATAAGTGGGAGATTGTTGGAGTTAATATCCTAAATCGAGTGTATCTTGTAGTTTGTAAAGATAAATTATATATCTAATAAAATAGGAGGTATTTTATTAACATTTAGACTGTATTACTTCAAGAAAATAAACTAAGATCTAAGATTATTTTATAAAACTTAAACATGTATGTAAAGGCATACAGGTGGATCATGTTTAAGTAATAACTTAAATGGTTTGTAGCAGGATAAGGTGGACACCTTATCCTGGTGACACTACGAATACGACTTGTTTTGTAGATGTTAAAATTGTTGTGAATTGCTATAAATGATCTGATCCTGATCGTTCATGTGGAGACATGCACGCAGGGGTATTATATACAAAGAGTTTGTATAAGACCGAACCACAAAATGAATAGTCTCTCTATATAACACCATTACTAGAAGAGACTTACATTTTACTAGGATGACCATAGGTAACTTGACCTTAATCCTAAGTGAGTTGTGAACTCCTGTCTATGAGGGCAATCCTTTGATTTGTTGATTTGTATGAGTGAGAGTGACCTTGTTAGCCAACTCAACATGTCTACCATTTTGGGGACTTGTTTGAGTAGGGAGCTGGGAACACAACTACACAAGATGAAATTCATTCATTTCTCGACCTTAGGGAAAGTAGATAATTGATAAATTGCTTCCTTAATAGCTGATTCTGGGTCTTAAACATTGAGGCCTCAACTTCTCGCTGGCCCAAAAGGTGTTAATCTATAGTTGGACTATAAATTGTTTGTTCATTAAAGGGATCAATGGTATTTAAGGAGTTGGATGTAACTATAGGGGTAAAATGGTATTTTGAACTAGCTATAGTTATGAGCAATTTGTGAAGACTTGACTCACTGTTGATTGGTTATATCTGTGGACACATAAATAAATCTACAGTGCGAAGAGTGTAGCTATCGGTCTTTAGTGGAGTGACCGGTAGTTAACGAAAATTGATTAATTTAATTAAAGAGTTTAATTAATTAATTTTATATCATTGGAGCTTCTAATCTATAGGTCCATAAGGCCCCCTTGTTAGGTCACTAAAGGATATATAAGATGAATGGTTTGAATTGTTCAAATCAATTGCATATTAATGAGATTGATATAATATGATTAATTATATATGTGATCTAAAATTAAGAGAGAAAATATTTGAATAAGATTCAAATATTAAGAGATGTATACATATAAATATGTGACAATTATATGTTGATTAATTCTATATTAAATATGATTTAATATAGTCGTTTAATTGATTAATTAATGGTTAATTAATTAATTAATTAATTTTTTAGAAGTATAGATAAATAAACATGTGATGTTTATTTATTTATTAATTAATTGTATATATTGAATTTGATTTAATATATATGGTTATTTAACTATTGAACTAATTAATTAAATAAAAATTATTTAATTAAATTAGAACTAGAGTAGGAATAGGAAAGACTAGGAGAAGGGGGTCACCCCTCCTCCCTATAAGTAGGTCTTCATGATCCATGTTTGTAACACAGTTGAATTGGGAATTCTGAATCCTAGTCTCCTACTATTTCTTTCAAAATTTCTCTTCTTTTCTCTACTACTTCTTCTTCCTTTTCCAAGTATTGGAAACCACACATCCAATTCTTGAGATCCTAGAAAATGACAAGGCTTCACTTAAGGTAGTGTCCCTTGATCATTGAAGAGACATTCCGAAAAAGACGCGAAGGGAATCATAAAGAATTTAGGAATCTACGAAGGTAAGGTTCAACTCTTCCCTCTTTTCTTCTCTTAAATGCATGTTAATCTTGATTGTTTATCCATTATATTATTATTTTTATACCATATTTTGTTTGTGTAAAATCGAAAACAAAATTGCAAGGTGATCACACGCTTTCGCTTGAATATTATTCACTGTTATGTTTTAATTGGCTTCTTCTTCATGGTTTTAAGAATTTATTTTATCTGACATGATCCCAGTGTTATTATATTTCATATGACAATGAATTAATGTTTCTTTTTTACCATTAGTTGTGTTAACTATAATAGAATTTAGGAATTAAAAAAACAAAAGAAAACAAGTAGATTTTTTAATAAATTACAATTTTAATCCTGGTTGTCAAAAGAGTGAAAATTTAGCCCCATAATTTTAAAAGTTAGATTTTAGTCCTTGGATGTTTATAAAATCTCATGAAGTTAAATACTTGGCTTGGTTGACTTGGACTTGATCAAGGTTTGAAATATCGATATTGACGGAAATATCGATGAGAATATCGATATTAATAGAAATTTTGGAAAAAATGGAAATTGATGAAAATTGATTAAAATTATTATAATTAGTTAATGAAAACTTTGACTGACCGTTAGACTATAATTTACCATTTTTAATCACAATTTCTTTAAAATAAGACAATATAATCTATTGTAAATATTTGTGCGAGATCATAAATTTTAAAAAAAAATTGAAAATAATTACAAAATAATATAAAGTTTAGGAATATTTTGAGGTGAAATGATGTGAAGATTTAATGAAAAATTTGAATGAGGTTAAAAATAAATACATGTTATTTTTTTGTGGTTTTTTCAAACTCAACTTCTTTAGAAATGAAAGCTTTTGGTTGAAAATAAAGCTATTTTTTTTATAAAAAAAATAGAAATTAGAAAAAGTAACACATAAAGAAGGCTTAATCGTTTGTAGAAACTAACATTGACTCGTGAAATTATAGAATTATGTGTAATCAATATCACAAAATTAAAAAACTTAACTAAGCTAACGTAGTTAATTCAAAAAATTTAATTTTTTTTTTAAATCTAAAAATTTCGTCAAAATCATGAAAAACAAGATTTTCCCAATCAAAATTTTGAGGTCATCGAAAGCTCGAAAATTTTAAACCATGCATGGAATCAGCTCCAACCTAGACTCACATGTAATGTTTGTCCATATCATTTTTTATTAAATAATTTCTTTTAATAGATGGACCCTTTAACCTATTCTTGAAACTCAACCACGGATCAATTTAAAATATTAGAGACTAAATTTACTCTACTTTAAAACTCAAATACCAAATATGTATTTTACTTTTAAACTTCACTTAGTATTGGAACTAGTCTTCTAATAAGCTCCGTGAAAAAAGAAAATTACTTAAAATCCGGCACAAAATTCAACGAGCTAACTTTATTTTATCCTCAAGGTTGAAAACAAAAGAAAAAACAAAAAGTGAAGATAATCTTGTAACCATTTTATTTTATTTTTAAAAATTAAATTTATTCATTTCTCATTATTTATTATATTGACATATTTTTTAATGATTGAATTTTTAATAAAATTTTAAAAATAAAAATTATTTTTTTTAACTTTTTAAAATTAATTTATTTTTTTAAACTATTAATATAAAGTATATAACGAAGCAATGAATTCGAAGGAGAAGTAAACTCTATAAATTAAAAATCATTATCAAATGATATCGATATATTTAAAATTGAGAAATTGGCTATAAGCACGTGTCGGATACGCCATTTTCCATCATTTGCAGGGACCAAGCGGTGCCCCACACAAACACTTATTATGAAAATAAGAATACAAATCAAAGCTCTGCAAAGCCCCACCCACCGGAATCTGACCACAAAGCCGATTATAACTAACGTTCAAATACTGCAAATTCAATTCCGTCATCGCCGGCGGCAAACCTCCAAACACTTTATTATGATTAAGATCCAACGAAGTCAAACTCTGATTAAACACCACCTCCGACAAGTTAAACTCCAACAAATTCCTCGACAAATCAAGAATCTGGATCATCTTGTCGGCGCCGAAGAACATAAACGCATCGCCTTCGAGTTTGTTGCGGGAGAAATCGATGGAAGGGAAGTTTAATCTCGACAAAGAAGAAGGGATTTTCCCAGAAAGTTGATTGTGTGAAAGAATCAAAGACGGGGGTTGTTCACCAGTGAAGTAGCCGAAGGAATCAGGGATTTGTCCTGTTAATTGGTTCCGATCTAATCGGAGACCGCCGAGATTAGGGAGTTGCGAGAGGGAATTTGGGATTTTTCCGGTGAGTTTGTTGAATGAGAGGGTAAGAACGAAGAGATTTTTGAGAGTGCTGAGAAAATCAGGAATTTCGCCGGAGAGACTGTTCCAGCTGAGGTCGAGGAATCTGAGGTTTTGGAGTTTGGCTATGGTCGGTTGGATGGGGCCGGTGAGATTTGGGAGCTTGTGGAGCATGAGGGTTTGTAGAAATGGAAGGTCGCCGACTTCCGGCGGGATTTGGCCGGTGAGACGGTCGTCGGCAAAGATGGTGAGGGAGATGATCCGGTGGGTTGTCCGATCACATTTGACACAATACCAATGGCAGCAGTCTGTTTGCGGGTCCCATGAGGTGAGGATGTAGGGATCGTTGAAGGCTTTTTTGATATTGAGAAGGGCTTTTTTGTCATTTGGGTTGCAGAGCTCTGCATAAGAAATGGTAATGAAGAGGAAGAAGAAGAAGAAGAAGAAGAAGAAGAGGAGGAGGCATGGGAGTTTGTGGAGATCAGAAGCCATGGATTTGAGTGAGTAATGGTAGAAAGATTTGGGTTTGGATTTATAAAGGTGAATGTGGGGAAGGCTTTGTGTGTGAATGTGCAGTGTTTTTTGAGTGCAAGAGAGATAGCTCAATGATTAGCTCATCTCATAGGGAAGATATGTAGTGAAGGTAGATAGACTTCAAAAGTCAAACAATAGAGATGGTTGGTTTGGAATTGGCTTTCTTTTCTCAAGAACAATGATTTGTAATTACCGTATTTTCCTCTTTTTTATTACATAAATAATTTTTTTTAATAAATTATATATTTTCAAAAAAGAAAAAATATGAATGCAATCTGACTACACCTAAGTTTTTTTCCCTTTTTTAATAGGGTAGGGAGATATTATCATCATTCATGAGTTTGGCACTACAATTAGATATATTGTTAAAAAAGTGAAATTCTCTAATGGACCGTTTGGATCGCAGATATTGTTTCATAGATTTAGATATTAAACATAATTAATGTGTGTGTTTAGATGTGCAAGATAATTAATGTCTGAAAGTTAAATATTTGTATTCAATTTAGTAATTTGTATATATGAACTAAAAATAAATAATTACTTAATTAAATGTAAGAGATCAATTATATTTAATACTAATTAATTTATTGTTATGTTAATTAATTAAATTAATAGGATAAAAAATAAAAATAATTTTTTTAATTAAATATAATTAAATTGATTACTAAAAATATTAAATTAACAAAAAAAATTAATTAGAATATTGATAATTAATAATAATAATTTATATTACATAATTAAGATAATATAAAATATTTGTGACAAAGGTATTAATTGAAATTTATTAAGTCTAAATAATATATTTATATTTTATAATTAATTAAAATTAATAGTAATGAATACTTGATATTAATTTATTAATTAATTAAACTATATTTTTACGGTTCATCTCCCATACATAAAAATCTCATACTTTTGCAGTATTAAAAAATCAATATCAAATGGATTTTAAAGTCCTCCGAATATAATATCCTGGGTTTTAAAAAGTGGAATTCTGTACAAACAGCAATATTAAATGTGTGTCTGAAATCCATGGGAAAACCTTTGAAACAAACGGGGCCTAACAAACAAGGATATTAAGAAGATGTTGGGCTATTATAACTCACTCAATATTAGAACTTTTCATTATAATAGTTGAAGTTTCCAATTATTCTAACCTATACATAAGTATTGTAAAACTATTTGAAAACTTTCATTGTATATAGTATTTCACAAGTTTTGTCATGGAATTTCATACAAATGCTTAGGACTTGTTTGGGACGTTGAGTTCATTATCATAACCCGTGGTTACTATAGTATGTGTTTAGGCATGAAATTGATTTAGGTATATCTATATACACACACATTGGATAGTATTTAATATTGCCAACGTGTATATATAGCTCAGTTGATTAAGACATATAAGAAATTAAAATACATACAGTTTATGATAACTCATTCTACTAAAGCTAAAGTCATAAACATAGAAGCTGTATATTTAGTAAAATATATTTATTCTAACGATTACCTCTATTTCTCAAACACACTTCTGAACTTTGATAATATGGCTTTAAAATGGAATTAGACAAGGCTTTAGAACACAAACCAAAGGGTGTGCCCTAGGAAGTGTAAGACCATGCTCTTCTTCCATATCAACTTCCCCATTTCCTCCCTTAACCTTCCAATCAAAGCATTGAACCATACAACCCAAAGTAGTTTGAACCATTAACAAAGCAAGAGTGGTTCCTGGAAAACTTCTCCCACACCCAAATGGCAACAGCTGAAAATTCTGTTCTCTGAAATCACCATTACTCACACTTCCTTGTTTGTCCATAAATCTTTCTGGCTCAAACTCAAGAGGATTTTCCCAATGATTTGGGTCTCTCCCAATGGCCCAAACATTCACATAAACTTGAGTTTTTGGGGCAATCTCATAACCATTTATTGTGCAACTCTCACTTGATTCCCTCACTATCAATGGGCTTGAATGAAGCCTTAATGTCTCTTTTACTATTGCTAGGAGATAAGGAAGATTGGCAATGTCTGATTCCTTAATGGTTTTATTCTTTCCTACAACTCTATGGATTTCTTCTCTTGCTGTCTCCAATATGTTTGGATGGTTTATTAGCTCTACCAATGCCCATTCTATTGTTATTGTTGATTTGTCTGTCCCTGCTGTCAAAATGATTCAAATTAGCAATCACAAATCCTTTTGAATAGATTTATTTGTTCAACCTAAGTTAAAAGAGATGTTTGGAGTGTTGAGTTGGTTATTATAATATCTTATCATCCGTTCTTATCTCCTAGGTTCTGCCTCTGGTCTTTCAAAAAAAAAAAAAAAAATCTCCTATGCTGATTGGATTCTCATGGTCTATATTCTAGTCTCTCAATACCTCTTCATCTTCTTTTTCTCTATAATCCAAAATAGAGAAAAGAAGTTAAGTAATGTTGCAAGGATTGAATTGGATCTAAAAATTAAGAACTATGAAATTGAATTTTTTTATTGACTCTTAGTTTTTCTTAACTTTTGATCTCCAAAGAGATTTATGACAAAACTCAGAACCAAAACAAGGAAATAACTTAGAGCTATGGAAAGTTTTCAACTGATTATTGTACATGAACAACAAGAACACCTAAAAGAGAGAAAAAGAAAAGAAGGGGAGAGACAAAGGGAAAGAGATGAACAAAAGTAAAATAAAATTAAAAATTGCGACATCAGGTAAATTTTGTTACCTCAACATGCCACTTCATTTTCTCCTTAGTCAACTAAAGATGAAATTAATCTTAGAGACCATTTTTCAAACCAAGTGTTTGTTTTGAATCTTCAGAGATCAAATAGACACTAATTTCAAATCTTAGGAACCAAAAGTGTAATTTGCTCTAATTTGAGTTCCAAAGAACTATAATACCTCACTCTATCCACTCCAAAAAAATTATATTGTAGAAGGACAATGATTAAGTGCAATCTCATGCAGCATTTTCTTATACATAATAGAAAAATATAAAAATAAGCAATTTAAAAAGAAAATTGTCACATGATAGATTTTAATTAGATATTGGCAAAATATCAAGCAAATCCTTCGCTTTCCCATCACCACTATTCTCTTCAAGCTCCTTTATCATTCTCTCCATCATCTCGTCAAACCTCTCATGAACTTCCTTAAGCCTCTTCCCAAGCCTTTGCAAGTCCAAATTCTTACAGAACCAAATATAATCTGAAACATTAAGGAGATGTTTGATAAATAGGTATGAGTTATTGAGTTGGGTGGGTATTTATTACCCATGTTTGTTAAGCCCATAAAGAAAATCTATGGATTATTAAAACTCCTTTTTTTATCCACTCAAAACTCTCATTTTTTATCCCCTCAAAATTAGGATATAAATATTGTTGTTTTGGGAGATCGAGGCTAGAAGTCGAGGATTGAGGATTCGATTAATGTAGAGGTCGAACGTTGAAAACTCAATAAACAAAGAAAAACTTGGAAATAATATGTATATTAGGGTTGTCGAAGGTTGAAATTTCGACATACATAGGTCAAACATTAATCGAACGTTGAGAACTCGACAAACAAAGAAAAACTTGGAAACAATATGTATAAAAGGTTGTCGAAGGTTGAAGTTTCGACATACATAAGTCGAAACTTCAACCCTCGACAAGTCAAATCTCGCTAATTTTGTGATGAGGATCTCGCTCTAGAAGGAAATCTCGCTAATTTTGTGATGAGGATCTCACTCTAGAAGGGAATCTCGCTAGAAATGTGGGCTGAATCTCGCTGGTAAGGTGAGCATCGCTAGGAAGACAGTTTGTTAAAGAAATGCTTGATCTCGCTCATGAGGAGGATCTCGCTCATGAAGATATCAAAGGAATAAATCGGAGCTGTCTGAGTTTTCATCAACAAAGACGGCATTGCTAGCGAGATACTCATCCTGAGTGAATTTACCCTCATAAGCGAGATCAAACATTTTGTAATCATTCTTTTTTTAGTATTTCTATTTACTTGACTTTACTATTTGTATTTACTTGACTTTACTACCAACGTGGCTGCTACTTACTTTCAATTAACATTCAAATTAATTCCACTCTTTAATTAATGAGGTTAAATTAATTTCACTCTTTAATAAATGCACCCAACTCTCTCCAACAACCACTTCTTTCTCCAATGCACCCAACCCTCTCCAATAACCACTTCTTTCTCCCTGACTTCCCACTCATACTTTTTATATTTCCACTGTCTTTCTCCACTATGGGTGTTAAACCTTAAAAAATGTATACTTTTGTTAGTTACTCTTTAGTTCTCCACTATGGGTGTTAAACCTTAAAAAATGTATACTTTTGTTAGTTACTCTTTAGTTCAATTTATTTTTTTTGTTGGTTACTCCTTAGTTCAATTTATTTTATTTTATTTCTAATCTAACTATCATTATTTTGTGTTTCTTGTAGGGTCCAAACTAATTACACAAATCATTCCTAATTAGTTTGAGGAGGTTTGTTATTTTGAGGTTTAGAGTATCTCATTTTTTTAGGACTTATTTTTTTTTTTTAATGGAAATATGTTATTTGTTCATTGTTGATCACATTTTTTAGGAATACTAGTTCACAAATTTTTTTATTAATGGTTGGCGATATTATATTTTTTGTCTGATACTTCTCAAATTTTTGATGAATTATGGGTGAAATAGTATTGTTATGTATTTTTTTTTTTTATCTAATAATACGTTCATTTCAATTCTTTTTTTTTTCCAACTTCAATAAGAACATGTTCTATACATTTTTGTGTGTTGTTATCAAGCTAGTTTCAGGATTAATTTTAGTATGTCTTACCATCGTTTCACAATCAAAATTGAAATTTTTTTGAAATTATGTAATTGTTATGAAACGATGTATTAATATTATAAGTAATGTTTAATTTTTGAAAAATATAGTTTCTAATCGGTGACATAAGAATTAAAAAACTATGGCACACCAATATTCATACAATCGGTTCACCAAGTTTTGAAAGTATAGAAAACTGCATATTTTTTCTATATACATTGTCTTAACACATCTTTCGATGAAAATTTGTTGTCCTAGAAACTAGGAGTATGACAAGTTTTTAGAAGCTAATACAAATTGTTCATAAACCAATCTAGGGAAAAAAAATAAGAAGAATAAGAAAAGAGAAAAAAAAAAAAAAAAAACTCACTAGGCCCTTAAAAAGACTTAACTAAAATACCCTCAACCCTATCCTTAGGAAAAAAAACCTACTAAGCCCTTGAAAACATGTATTTTTAGATTATTATAGGTACATTGGGAAATAACACCATAAATTTAATACTTCTCAAATTTTTGATGAATTATTGGTGAAATAGTACTGTAATTTTTTTTATCTAATAATACGTTCATTTCAATTCTTTTTTTTCCAGCTTCAATAAGAACGTATTCTATACTTTTTTGTGTGTTATTATCAAGCTAGTTTTAGGATTAATTTTAGTATGTCTTACTATCGTTTCACAATCAAAATTGAAATTTTTTTAAATTATGTAATTGTAATGAAACGATGGTTTTAATATTATAACCAATGTTTAATTTTGAAAAATATAGTTTCTAATCGGTGACATAAGAATTAAAAAAAATATTGCACACCACACCAAGTTTTGAAAGTATGGAAAATGCATATTTTTTTCTATATACATCGTTTTAACAGGAAAATGCATATTTTTTTCTATATACATCGTTTTAACACATCTTTCAGTGAAAATTTGTTATCCTAGGAACTAGGAGTATGACAAATTTTTAGAAGCTAATACAAATTGTTCATAAACTAATCCAGGGAAAAAAAATAAGAAGAATAAGAAAGAGAGAAAAAAAAAAAAAACCCCACTAGGCCCTTAAAAAGACTTAACTAAAATACCCTCAATCCTATCCTTAGGAAAAAACCCACTAAGCCCTTGAAAACATGTATTTCTATATCATTATAGGTATATTGGGAAATAACACCATAAATCTAAACTATAACCCAATATGCCCAATATCAACGCTTGACATCGTTTTCTATTCTTTCTTAATCATGAAATATAATCCGCCATATACCTTACCCTTTCAAGAATAACTTGTGTATCCCTTTCCCTATAAAGATGGATACTGTTGAAGACCTCTTTTCGATCATGAGAATTATTTCGCACTCTCAAATACAGTTGTTCATAACACTAACCACGTAATTGAACAACTACCGAAGGATAGAGAGACAACCAACATATGCTAGGCACTGCATTAGGTAGTTGGCCTTTCTTTGCCTAATTTATGAGAATGACTTGGCATGTCGTGAAAGCACCCGAATGGATAGACGTACCTTTACGATTCTATGTAATATGCTACGGTCGGCTGTTTGTTTGGAACCAACAAGATGTATAGACGTCGAAGAGATGGTTGTGATATTCCTACACATTCTTGCACACAATGTCAAGAATTGAGTGGTATGCAGAAACTTTTCGAGGTCTGGTGAGACAATTTCGAGATATTTCAACGCAGCTCTTAGGGTAATCTTACAACTTCACACTGTTTTGTTAAGAAAAATAGAACCAATCACAAATACATGCACCGATGGAAGATGGAAGTGGTTTCAGGTACAAAAAGTACTCAGTTTTTTTATATGAATACGTCATAAATATACATGCAACGATAGATTTTTTTTTTTAATTCATTCTGATCATTTGAGAGAAACAGAATTATCTAGATGCGCTAGACGGCACATACATTAAAGTGAATGTTAATGTCGTCGATCGACCTCGATATAGGACGAGAAAGGGAGAGATTGCCATAAACGTTCTTGCGGCGTGTGATCAAAATGAGGAGTTCGTCTTCGTTTTTCCAGGGTGGGAAGGGTCTGCAGTCAATTCAAGGGTTCTTAGGAATGCGATTTCGCGACCGTATGGATTAAGGGTTCCAAAGAGTATTATAATAACCGTATACGTTATTTAAACATGCGTACATGCCACAACACATGTGCATGACATTTTGAAACGTGTACAGGATACTATTACCTATGTGATGCTGGATACCCCAACGCTGAAGGATTCTTGGCACCATACAGAGGGGAACGATGCCATCTCTCCGATTGGCGTGGAGCAGGAAACGCACCGACAACTACAAGAGAATTTTTCAACATGAAACATTCTTCAGCAAGGAACGTTATCGAGCGAGCGTTTGGGTTGCTAAAGGGGCGGTGGGCTATTCTTAGGGAAAAATCATTCTACCAAATACAAGTCTAATGTCGAACAATAACTGCATGTTGCCTTATTCACAACTTGATCACAAGGGAGATGGGAATCGATGCAATGCTTGACATGCCCAATGAGGAGAATTCTGCATCAATTGGTCTTGATGGGGATCATATTGAATTTGTTGAATCATCGGAGGAATGGACCAAGTTCAGGGATGACTTAGCAGTCGAAATGTTTACTCAATGGCAAAGAGCCTGATTATTCAATGTTCATTGCTTACTTTTCTTTTACTACTAAATGGAATTTAATTATGGAACATTCCAACTATGTCGTGAAAATGTTTTATGCCAAGACTCTGTGTGAACAAGTTAAATTGGAACATATAATTTCAGCAGTTTATCCTTTGTTTATGCATGTGTTTAATTTATAGCATCTTTTCATTCAACAAACGTATGCATGCAGCATAATGGCAGGTAATGGTAAGAGGTCTAAACACGTATGGTCGAAGGTGGAGGACGCTAAGTTGGTGGAAGCTCTATTGTATTTGGTGGAGACCGGTTGGAGGCCCGACAATGGGACGTTTCGACCAGGATACCTACAACACTTGGAGCGATTCTGCATGAGAAAGTTCCCAGGTGCGCACTGAATCAGCACACCATTGAGTGCAAGATGAAGAGTCTGAAGAAGCAATACAACGTAGTATCAGAGATGTTAAGTCAGTCGTGGTTCGGCTGGAACGAGAAGTTCAAATGTGTCCAAGTCGAGAGGGATATTTTCGATATTTGGGTTTGTGTAAGATTCTAGAAAAAAAAATGTACGGGTACGTGTTATAATATAAATATTAATAATGTGTATGTGTATCAATGTAGAGTCATCCCAATGCGAAGGGGATGTGGAACAAGCCATTCCCACATTACGATGACCTCTCCACCGTATTTGGGAAAGACAAAGCAGTAGGGCAATCAAGTGAGGACCCTTACGTGATGGCGACGAATGCATTCAGAAAGTTTGAAGATGAGATTTGACTTGGATCACAAGACTGTCACACACCTAAGGTTCACCAGACAGAATCACCATTAAATCAAGATGAAATAGATGAAGAGCCAGTAGAGCAATCTACAGGTAGAGCGAGTGCACCTGCCGAGTCATCTCGAGGCAGTAAGAGGAAGAGGTCATCATTCCAAACGGAAATGATCGACATCATGAGATCGACTGTTGAAATGCAGAGCATACACATGGGTAGACTTACATCGTGGCAAAAGGAAAAGTATGAGCTGGAGTTCGGGCATCGGAAGGAAGTAGTAAATGCCATATACAACATTGATGGCCTGGATGAGGATGATCAGGTCACCCTTATTGACCTCCTTGTCACAGACATTCAGAAGACAGATTGTTTCCTTGCAGTACCAGAACACGCACGGAAGAGGTATTGCCTCCGTCTACTAGGAAGAAACATGTAGACTGACCACACCCCTATATTTTGTTTATAGTTCTTTTGGATAATAGAAAATGGATAATGGACTGTCATGTCAAAAAGAATGATAACTTTTGCATACGTCATGACATGTAATTTTTGTGTTTGTATTATAACACGGATATTATAAGTATCGAAAAGAACATATATTTTGTGAATTTTTTTTTTTTGAAACGACCACATGTTCGGTCGGTTCATATTATTTTTGTGATCTTATGAAAAATGTTATTGTACTATATTACATTCTCACCATCATAATCAAATGAAAGGTAATTATCCTATGTACAATTTTAATTCCAAATATATTATCCATATTATATAAAAATAAACTATGATATATGAAATAATAAGGTTAAGTTAGCAAGATTCAATATATATACATACAATATACCAATTAGTAATTGGGATAATTACCTTCAATATATATACAAACATTCAATATATATACATACAATATACAATATACCAATTAATTGAGCAGCAATATGAAATATATTTTGTTAGTATGTTTTACCGATTGAAGAGAACTAGAATTATTATAGTTTTTGAAAAGAATATATGAAAAATAATCTATTATGTTCTACAAATTGAGAAAAATTTGAGATTGTCTAGTTTATGTCATAAATGATTTGAGAAAATACGTGTATATTTGAAAATTAATCAACAATAGTAAAGCATAAAACTAAAAAATAAAAAAATAAAATAAAAAACAAACATAAAAAAATAGAACTAATCTCATTCACAAAAAACTGCATCAGATCCCCAACTCAACTCAACTCGACTCTGCACAACAAATACAGACAATAATTATCAACTCAACTCAACTCTGCAAACAGAACAGACAATTTAATCCCCAGATAATTTAACTTTCCAAATAATAATTACCAACCCAACTCAACTAAACTCTTTACTTTTATCACACACCAAACACACCCTAAAAGTCCCTGAAAGAACAGCTATATCCTTCACCTATTTCCTTATCCCCTCAACCTCTTCTTCTTCCTCAGCACATCTTTTCCCCAATGTCATTCTAGATTTCACATTGTTTCTCAACCTCATCAACTCTCCTCCAACATCAACTTCTTTCCCCTCCGCCACCTTCGACTGCAATGACCGTAGAAACTGCCGCTTCTCGTCCTCTCTCATAGAGCGGAGGTTGTCGAGCGTTCTACCACCGAGAAGCTCCTACATACAAAGCTTCTTCATGAATTTCCAATAAGGTCCATACAGAGCAAAGGAGAAATCAGCTGACCCATAGGTTAAATAGTCGACTGCTGACAAATGGGGTCTATTTGAGAAGGAAGATTCATGAGTTTTGAAGACTTGTTTCGTTGTTTCGAGTGACGAAACTACAACGCAAGTGGACCGATCCTAAATGGAGATGCATTAAGGGTCCGTGGCGGGTCGAGAACTTGTGGAAAGCTTTGCGGGGCAACGGATCGAGGAGATGGAGATGGCCGATGATAGGGAGAGCAAAAGGGCTTGGAGGAAGATGAGAGTTACGTTATGTTTGTTTTTGGCAAAGATTAAGCGAATTGTGAAGGTGGAAACTAACCATATGAGGCAAAAAATTATGTAGCTTTGGAAATCCGCCATTAATGAACGACTCAAATGAAGGTCGATGAATTCAATATAGTTTTATATGGGAAGATGTGAATGAAAGGAGACGATTTTGATGCTTGTGATTTACATCATTTTAACCGGCAAGTAGTATTGTTTATTGTGATTGTTTCTAACTTGTATTTTTATTTTTATTTGTTTGTTGTATTTAATGGGATATTGGTAATGGCCAAAAGGCCTGTAAAGTGTCATTCTCTTTTTTTGAAAAGTAATGCTTAGGGCTAGTTTTGTCATGAATGAATTTGGACCTATCGAAATAGGCAAAAAATCAAGGAAAGATAAGAGGAGATAAATACAAAATAAAGTGGACTTGGTTCAAATAAGTTTAATTGTGTGTTTGGAATACATTTTCAAGTATTTAATTTTAAAACTAAGTTGTTTTAGAAGAAATTGAAGTGTTTGACAATCACTCAAAATAGTTTTTTCAAGTGTATTTTAATAAGTTTTTATAAAAAATGTTTAAATAAAAATGAGTTTTTTGAAAAACACTTTTTTTTCTTAAGTCAATCTATACGAGCCAAGTATCAGCAAATCATTTATCTAATTAGATCTAATCCTATATATGATAAGGAAACATCCATCTAATCCAATTCTAAAATGAAAATGTAAATTTTATCACATTCTTTCTATAAATAGATACTTCATACGAGGTATCTTGAATTGGACGTAGATCTTGATCATGGGACATAGATCTTGATCATGATCTGCGATCTAGATCTTAAACTTCTGACTTTTTCTCTATTCTACAACTTTGATCTCTGACTTTAGCATATGAGTCTTTTTTTTTTTGGCATGTCATCTCTTCCTTAAATTATAAATTTATTGTTGTTGTCATGTAGAGTTTAGGTGCACTTCTCTTTAGTCAAAGTTTCGCTCAGGTTTCTAACCCAATACGTCATAAATATTCAGTTGTGTAGGTGTCAAAATGCCTACCAAGTTTCAATCTTTTTCATAAAACAATCAATAGAGTGGCTTTCTAACATCATATATGTCACAAAAATATATTTTTGTAATGATCAAAGGCATGAAAATTTTCATTCTTTATTAAAAAATAAATTCGAGTGGCTTGTTTCTAACACCATATGTTGCAAAGTTTTATTCTTTGTTTGATTAATAATGCCAACACTACAACAAATACTTCTTTTTATAGCTTTTGAAGATAACTTTGTCTAAAATTAACTATTAAAGTTGGGAAAAAAAGGTGGAACAGGGGAAATTTTTTGTGGGGAAGGCACGAAAAAATGTTAAGCTTTTGGGGGGAGGTAGAAAAATTCCATTGTTCAAATGCCTCCCTCAATTTTCTGTGGTTTTTACACTTCTCCCTTATCATCTTCTCTCTATACCTAAACAGTGTTCCCCTCTTCTTCTTCTCTTACTTCTTTCTTCTCCATGAATTTATAGATTTCTTTTGTTGAGCCATCAGCCACTTTATCCCAGAAGACGATGACTCAAAGTTCAGATGGAGTAAATCGGTCGCTCTCTCCCTATTGAAATCCTTTTAAAATATGGTATGAGATAAAGCTGAATATGAAGAGATTTTGATTTTGAGAGCCTTTTCAACTTCCTTATTTTCTCCTTTTGTATTTAATCAATAATTGATAGCTACAACCCTATTTACTTTTATACACTCATTGCCCTATAATATGGTTACATAATAATACAAAAAGAATAAAGAATATCACATTTGGCGTAGTTTGATTGGTGGAGAGAAAACAAATTCTCAATAGAATGGTAGTGACTCACTTCTCTTTTCTTCTACCTTTCCTTTTCCTTTTTCATTTTTATTTTCTGCTCTAACATCCCCCCTCAAGCTGGAGGGTACTTCAAGTACTCCCAGTTTGGACCGTAATGTATAGAAGTGTGAGTTGTTGAGTGGTTTAGTGAGGTAATCAGCTAGTTGGTCTACCGAAGGTACATATCGAATAGTGATGTCGTCTTTTAAAACATGGTTCCGGACAAAGTGAAGATCAATTTCTACATGTTTAGTTCTAGAGTGAAACACCGGGTTGGCAGCTAAGGTACCTGCCCCTAGATTATTGTACCATATGGTCGGTCGAGTTCTTGACTGTAATCCCATCTCACTGAGTAGTTGTTGAAGCCAGAGGACTTCAGATGTAGCATGAGCGAGTGCCCTGTATTCAGATTTTGTACTCAACCGTGCAACCACCGTGTGCTTCCTCGAAGACCATGATACAATGTTGTTTCCTACAAAGGTACAATAGGCAGCCACTAATTTTCTATCATCGAGATTGGATGCCCAATCAACATCAGAGTAGGCAGAGACATTTAGATTTGGGCTTTGTTGGAAGTAAAGACCATAGTGTTTTGTGCCACTTATGTAATGAAGGACTCTCTTAGCTGCCTGCCAATGGACATCAGTTGGAGTTTGAAGAAATTGACTTAGTTAGTCGACAGCATAGGTGATGTCCGGCCGTTTATGAGTTAAGTACTGAAGAGCGTCGATGGTGCTGCGATATACGTAAGGTTCCGAGAGGGGCTGTCCATTAGTCTTTGATAGTTTCCTGCTTTGCACACTTAACGAGGGCATTAGTTTCACATCCGTCATTTTAAGTTTATGCAGTAGGTCATCCACATACTTCGATTGGTTGATCAGTAGGCCGGAGTCTAAATAGTGAACTTGTATTCCCAAAAAATATCAAAGTTGTCCTAAGTTCTTGAGTGCAAACTGAATATCAAGAGTTTCTATAAGTTGCTCTGCTAACTGAGAGTTGTTACCTATGATAATGACGTCGTCGACATAGACAAGTAGGAATATAATAGATCCCTTCGTGCGGTAGATGAACAAGGATGTATCCGATTGGGACTGATAAAATCCCCATTTTGTGAGGACGGAGCTGAGAGTTGTATTCCAGGCTCGTGGTGTTTGTTTCAGGCCATAGATAGTTTTTTCTAGTTTGCAGACATGGTTCGGGTACTGAGAGCTGACATACCTGGGTGGTTAACACATATAGACATCCTCGGCGAGTTTTCCATTTAAGAATGCATTGTTGAAGTCAAGTTGCCTTAGGGTCTAGCCATGTGACATAGCAACACTAATGACTACTCAGATTGTGGAAGACTTCACGACCGAGCTGAATGTCTCGAAGAAGTCTACTTCATGATGTTGATGAAAGGCCTTTGCAACTAGTCGAGCCTTGTATCTCTGTATTGAGCCATCCATGTTCCTTTTGAGTCGAAATATCCACTTGTTCCCAACTATATTGTGAGACGAAGATGGGGGAGTGTCTAGGTCTTGTTCTTCATGAGAGCCGTGTATTCCTCATCCATTGCCTTCTTCCTTTGAGGAGTTGCAAGTGCAGTTGTGATTCTTGTGGGCTCTGTTTGGGACCAATCAGTGCTTTTGCTTGTTATCCAGGCTTTGGGTTTAAATATGCTAGCTTTGGCTCTTGTTACTATAGGGTGAGTGGGAACAGGTGAAGGGCGAGAGGAGATGGTAGGCTTTGGCAGGGTGGTAGAGGTTGAATTATCAGTAGGATGTGATATATGTGGTATAGTGGGATTGTCATGTCGAACTGGGTTGGTTTGAGTCAAGGGCACCGGTGAGGGATGGGTGGGGCTCTCCGTCGGGGAGAGATTTAGGTTGTGGTGGGATGCATAGCCTGGTGAAGATGTTTGGTTTGTGGTGTTTGGAGCATAGTCGGGAGCATATGGTGGTGTTGGATTTACTTGTAGGAATGACTGTGACTGAGGTCGGTTATTGAGTATGGGTTGAAGGCTCGGGATTAAAGACTCAGCTATGGGAGGGGTTATCGCCTAGACGATCGTGTTGGACGATGGAATGTCAGTGATCATGGGGTTCTTCGCTATGGTGATTGTTCTGTGCGATGAGATTTCGCCGATTTGTCTAGTTGATGGACTCTCTGCGATCATTGTGTCTTTGGCCTGGGCAATCGTTCTAAACGACGGAGACTGAGCGATCGCGTTGTCTTTTGTCTGGGAAATCATTCTAGACGATGGGCGCTGAACAATCGCATTATTTGTCACCTCAGCGATCATTCTAAACGATGGAGGTTGAACGATCATGTTATCTGTCGTCTGGGCGATCGTGCTAAATGATGGAGGTTTAGCAATCATTTTGTCTGTCGTCTGGGCGATCGTGGTGCACGTGAGGATGCAAAAGGGAAGTCATTCTTATTAAATTTCACATGTCTGCTGGTGTAAATTCGGCTCGATGGACTAAGGCATCTGTACCCCTTGTGATATGAGCTGGGACCAATATACACACATTTCTCTGAGTGTAATTTGAATTTTTTTACTATGGTATGGCCTTAGGTAAGAGTAGCAAGCACATCTGAATGTCCTGACACTGAAAAAAATCAAGGTTAGAACCAAACAGCACAGTGACGGGCGACTTACCTTGTAGCACTGTGGTAGGCATTCCATTTATGAGATAAGCTGCTGTTGAGAATGCCTTCTACCAAAAGGACAGAGGCATGGATGCCTGTGCAAGTAGCGTGAGTCCGGTTTCGATGATATGTCAATGCTTGCGCTCAGCTCTGCCGTTTTGTGCAGAGGTATAGGGGCATGATTTTCTTATTAAGATGCCTTTGGACTCACAGAGGTGATGTATTCTGTCATACTCTTTACCATTATCTGATTGAAGCATTTTGGTCCCATATTTGAATTGAGTTTGGATTAATTGAGTAAAGTGATTGAACGCTGCCAATGTCTCACTTTTCTGTTTCATAGGGTATATCCACACATATCGACTGTGACCATCCAAGAATAGTATGTAGTATCGATATCCATCAGTAGATTCAATAAGGGCTGGTCCTCATACATCTGTATGTATTAAGTCAAACTTGTTAGATGCTCGAGATTGAGAGTTAGGAAATGGTAAGGCACTTGCTTTTCCTAATTGGCATGAATCACAAAATTCATTTCCTTCATTCGATTTGACTGGTAAATTACATTCTCTAATAACATAATCTAGTATTTTAATTGACTCAACCAAATTTATCCTAATTTCTGAAAGAACTAGAGCAGTCGGGTTGTTATACAGAGCATTCCCTCTTCTCTTTGTGTTGTTTTTTAGTACTTCAGTCCCTTATAAATGGTATAATCCTCTGTCAAGCTCCCCTTTCAGCAATGTTTTGCCCGTAGCCTTGTCCTTAATGACACAATAGTCAGTGTGAAATTCAACAACCACAACATTATCATGAGCAAACTTGGATATGCTAATCAAATTCTTTGCTATATTAGGCACACATAGGACATCATTTAGTATAAACTCATTTCTTCCATCAGATAAACATGACTGACCAGTGTGAGATATATGTAGTTTTTCACCATTACCTACAATGACCAGTTCATTACCTCCATACTCGGTTGGGTTGTTGATGTTGTTATAATCAAGAGTGACATGATTAGTAGCTCTACTGTCAATGTACCAATTTAGATCAACTATTGTTTCTGGTGTAGCCATGAAGAGGTTGGAGGGCTATGAGGATGTGAACATAGCAGCAGCATTGTTGTTGGGGCCAACTGACTCGTGATTTCTTCTGCCTTGTCCATTGTTCTGAGAGTATTCCTTGTCAAACCGATGATAGCATACCAAGGCTAAATGACCATACTTCCCACAAACTTGACATGTTGGTTTGTTTGAGTTGTTGTTTCGACCTCTTCCTCGACCTCGGCCGCCATCTTGTCCATTGAATGGATTATGATTAGAGCTGTTGCCTTTGGAGCTATTACCCTATTGCCTATTCCCATTGAAATGTGGCTTCCCTCCATTTTTATTCCTGTTAAAAGCTACATTGACAGAAGGCTGCTGGGCAAAAAATCTATGTATTTTGATAGAATTTTGGTGTTCCAATCATTTTCCATAAAAAAGAAATTCGGATTGCATATCTAACCAAAAAATACCTGGTTTACCTTGGATGCCTATGACTACTGGGTTGTATTCTTCATCAAGGCCAAGGAGAACTTGTGAGATTAGTGCTCTTGTCGACAAAGGGTTGCCTGCCTGCGCAAGATTGTCAGAGTTCATCTTCATCAGCTTAAGGTACTCACTCATTTTCTGACTGCCTTTTCTTGTCTATTGGAACAGCTGTCTTAGGTAGTCTTCTTCAGCTCGAGATTGAACTCTGAATAGCTCTTGGATGGCTTGCCACATTTCTTTGGAATTCTCGTACCCCATAAGTTGAATTGCTACATCTAGAGCCATGGAGTTGTACAGTCATCCTAGTAGAAGTTGATCAACGGCCAGCCATGCTTCATATTGAGGATTCAGTGACCATTCAACCGATGAGCTGACTCTGTTGTCACTGATCGTTTAGGAGTTGGACATTGCTTCAGAGGTAGACTTGACAAACATCGGTGGGTAGGGTATTTGTCCTGAGAGATGTCCTTCGAGCTGGTAGCTTCGGAGGATAGGCAGCGTGAGCTTCTTCCACAACATAAAGTTGTCGCATTTTAGCTTCGTGGTGGTGAGCTCATCCAGGAGCTGATTGAGGGGTGGTGTGGTGAACTTCACTGGTTCGCGGTGGAGGAACTTCCGGTGAGTGTGGCGTCGGCCATGGTGGCTTTAATACCAAGTTGAATATGAAGAGATTTTGACTTTGGGAGCCTTTTCAACTTTCTTGTTTTCTCCTTTTGTATTTAATCAATAATTGGTAGCTACACCCTATTTACTTTTATACACTCATTGCCCTACAATATGATTATATAATAATACAAAAAGAATAAAGAATATCACACTTGGCTTAGTTTGATTGGTGGAGAGAAAACAAATTCTCAACAGAATGGTAGTGACTCACTTCTCTTTTCTTCCACCTTTCCTTTTCCTTTTTCATTTTTATTTTCTGCTCTCACAGATAGCAACAAATTATTTTGGTTGAAGACAAGTTGAAAATAGTTTTTTCTTTTAATTTTGTTTTCATTATTTCGTATAGTTTTGTCTCAAACCTGGTGGAAATGATCAAGAATGTTTTAAAGTTAGATATAAAGCTTGCTGTAGACGAGAGGAACTTGGTCTCTGTGGGGATATGAGAACATTATTAGGGCAAAAAGAACCTCATGTGCAAAATAAATTATTTTTTTCCACTGGAGTTCCTTCCTTCTCTCTATTTTTGCTCCACCTCCTCGTCTTTACAACCATGAGAGGCTGAGCCTGAAAACGAGAGTAGCTAATCAATTCTCTCAATTGGCTCTTCCATTTTCATTCTTTTCTTCCTTTTCTTGACTTAGTACAGTCCTCTTTCGATTTGCTTTTGTTTAGATCTCGTTTTCGGCTTTCAATTGAGATTTCGATTTGCTTTTGCTGTCATCTCTAATTTTTATCACTCTTATGAGCTTTTGTCTGGTTGTTTTCTTTCTTTTATCAATGTTTGCTTTCGTTTTTGTAATGTCTGCTTTGGTTTTTGTTAATCAGGATATTTTATTAACTTATATCTCTTCATTGTCGTTTCAAACATTGGTTGTTTTGTTTGTTCATTGTGATGAGTTGTATGATGTGAAACCTGTGGTTTGTAAATTGTAATGTTGTTTCTTGATTCTTTTTCTTTGCTATTTTTTGGAACTTTTTTTGGCTTTTGAAGATTCGGTGACATTTCGATTGACATTTGGAATAGATCTCGTTTTCTTCTTTTTAATATGTTTGATCAAACTTATCTAAAAATGCGCTTTTAGATAAGTTTAGTCATACTTATTAAGTGGTTTGATGTTTGTGTTTAGTTCAATATAGTTCAAGAAAGCTTCACCATCACCACAACGGCTGATCATTTGTGTTGATGGTTATGCCTTACCTGTTTACTTATTGGTTGAAATCAAGAACTAAGTAGACTCAGTACCCATGAAAGATTACCAACTTGAAGCTTACTATGCTTGAGATATTGTAGATTCTTCTTCAAGGTGAGAAACTTAGTTGCATTTGAAACCGAATAATTGTTAGAAAAAAAACGTGGAGTACAAATATGAAAAATGAGATATATACTTTTCATTCAACTAAGCATGCCTTTATATAGGCTTACAAACATAACCATAGGAATGCCAATGGTTTAAAGCTATAAATGTCATCAAATGCTCATAACTCACATAACTCTTATAACTCAAAAATCACTATTGGTTACAAAAAACTAAAAGTCACAAAACCCAAAAGTCACACTAAATGCCACAAATAAAGTTTAATAATGACAAAATTTTCAACCACCCCTTAAAACTTGATTTGTTACACCAAGTAAACTCCTCATTTTGATAAAAGCTCCAACTTGAGGGGCTTTGTGAAAATATCCACCGCTTGGTCTTGTTGACTTTGATATATTTGAGTTCCACTTCTTTCTTCATAATGCAATCCCGGAATGTAGTGAAATCGGGTATCAATGTGCTTGCTCCTCCCATGAAATACCGGATTTTGGCTAAGGCAATGGCCGATTTTTTGTCAACAAAAATCTCCATTGGACCTTTCCATTTTGAAACTTCAACTCCTTCCACTTAAGTTTCTTAGCCAAATTGCATTGACATACACATGAAGTTTTTTGCGACGTACTATGCCTCGCATGTTGATAATGGTGACTATGGGTCTTTTTTGACATCCATGTGAACGCCGTTTCACCAATAAAAATTGCTCCAATCACCTATCACAAAAAATCCCATAGTGCTCTTTCGATCATCCAAATCACTACTCCAATCACTATCACAATAATCAACAATATCAAAAATGCTAGAAGAGACATAGAAAAGACCATACCCAATCGTTCCTTTGATGTAGCGACGTTATCCTTTTTGCCATTTTGCAAATGTTGTTGTCAGTTCCTCCATAAATCGACTAATAATTCCAACCGAATATTTGGTTTTGTACATGTCAAGTATCTCAAACTTCCAACCAGCTTTTTGAAATATGTAGAATTTATCTTCTCTCCTCCGATCTTGCTTGGTGATTTTGACTCCACATTCCATCGGTGGTTCGAACTGGATTAGCATCATTCATATTGAACTTCTTGAGCACTTCTTTAGCATAGTTCCTCTTGGGATATAAAAATATCATCTTCACCTTGTTTGACCTCAATCCCAAGATAGTAACTCATAAGACCCATGTCCGTCATTTTTCAAACTCCTTTGCCATCTCTCTTTTGAATTCATCAAACATGCTAGGATTGTTTCCGGTAAATACTAAATCATCAACATATAAACAAATGATTAGTATGCTTTCACCTTACATTTGATGTAGAGGCAGCTCAATGAAGGGACACTTCATATACTTCTTCTCTTGAAAGTACTTGTCAATCTTCGAATTCCATGCTCTTGGTGCTTGCTTTAAACCATAAAGTGTCTTCTTCAATCGAAGCACTTTATCTTCTTCACCCTTGACTTCATAACCCAATGGTTGTTCCACGTAGACCTCTTCCTCAAGAATTCGGTTCAAGAATGCCGATTTGACATCCATTTGATGTATCTTCCAATGATTATGGGCTGTCAAAGCAATAATCAAACGAATAGTTTCAAGGCGTACAACAAGGGCAAATACCTCATCATAGTCGATGCCATGTCGTTGGCTATACCCTTTCACCATTAGTCTCGTCTTGTGCCTCTCAACATCGCCATTGACTTTTCTCTTTGTCTTGTATACTCACTTCACTCCGATTGGTTTGTGCCCTTTTGGAAGCTTGGTCAACTCCCATGTGTCATTTTTCTCTATCACTCGAATTTCTTCATCCATTGCATCCTTCCATTTCTTACTTGTAATGGCTTCTTGAAAACTCATTAAGTTCCCGTATACTTCGAGTTCCTCTTGGGCCAATTTCATTCTCCAATCACTGGATGAACCTTAAAATGATGATCGATCGGTCGAATGAGGTGGCACTGGAATGGGCAAGCCTTCACCCATTTCATCCTTGGTCAGCTCATTTTCATTATCTTCTTCAAAATATGGAAGGAAATCATACTCCTTCTCTTGTATATTCCAATCCCAAGAAGCTTCCTCATCAAAAACAACATCACGACTAATCATTACCTTTTCATTCAAAGGATTGTAAAGACGATAACCCTTTGAACTTGCATCATAGCCGATGAAGATGAGTTTCTCGCTTCGATCATCGAGCTTGGTCCTTTTTTCTTCCGACACGAGCATATGTAATACTCCCAAACACCTTGAAGTGACCAATCCCGGGCTTTCTTCTGTTCCATGCTTCTTGAGGCGTCTTGTCAAGCACAATTTTAGTTGGTACTCGATTTTTCAAATAAACCGCACAAGCTAAGGCCTCCACCTAAAATTCCCTCGGCATCTTCTTTGTCTTTAGCATGCTTCTTGCCATGTTCAAGATTGTCCGATTCTTCCTTTCCACCACGCCATTTTGTTGTGGTGTCCTTGGGACTGTTAACGGGCGTTGGATTCCTTTTGCATCACAAAATTGTTTAAACTCATTTGATGTGAATTCACCACCTCGATCGGTTCTCATGGCCTTGATTGTAAGGTTGCTTTCATTCTCCACACGTGCTTTAAATTCAGATTTTTCCTTCAAAAAGTATACCCATGTTTTTCTAGAAAAACCATCAATAAAGAGAAGGAAATATTTACTTTTAACATGAGACTCTGGTTTGATCATTCCACACACATCAGCATGGATGAGTTTTAAAGGCTTCTTTGCTCTTGTCATAGACTCCTTCGGAAAACTACTTCGATGATGTTTGCCAAGAAAACACCCTTCACACATTTAGTTTGGCTTGTGAATGTGTGGCAAACCTCGCACTATCTTCTTCTTCGACAAATCTTCTAGACTTCCAAAATTGAGGTGCCCGAACCGTAGATGTCATAGCCAAGAGAGATCTTCATAATACGTCTTCAAGCATTTTGGAACATCATTACATATATTCAAAAGAAACATCGGTTTGTGGTCATGGAGACTTTAGCAATAAGTCTCTCATGATTATCCCTCAAATACAAACAATTGTTTTTCATTTGTACTTCAAAACCTTTCTCTAACAATTGTCCTACACTCAATATATTATTTTTTACATTGGGAATGTAATAAACATTTGTGATATATTGATTTTCTCCATTTTTTAACCGAATGAGAATTTTACCTATTTCTTTTATGGCAGCTAAAGAATTGTCTCCAAAGACAATATTATCTTTCTCCATCTCGTTCAACTCCACAAACATCTCGCGTTTTCCACACATGTGATTTCGAGGCTCCTGTGTCAAGATACCACATACTATCTTGACTCTTTTCTTCTCCCTTTGAAACCATAAATAAGGTTCCATTCTCCTCTGCATAATTGGATTGCCCTTGATGGGCTTTTGATGTGCTAGTGGTTGATCGGTCCTGATACTTTCGATCAATCGACTCTGTTTGAGATAAGTAACACTCATTCGCATAATGTCCATATTTGTTACAACTATAACATTTTACCTGAGATTTATCTCTCCCAGACCTTCCACCACGTCTTCCACGACCTCTACCTCCTCTTCCTCTTGAGGATTCAGACGAGTTTTGAGAAACATTGGTGTTGGCTTCACCTCTTCCACCATGGCCTCGACCACCATGACCTCTTCTACGTCCACGACTATTCTCCTCTTTGATTTTGAGTTGGAGAAGTTGTTCAACGGTCTCTGTTTGCTCCATCCTCCTTTTCTTTTTCTCCTCATAGGCTTATAACGAGCATATAAATTGTTCAATTGTCATGTTCTCGAGATCCTGTATCTCCTCGATCGTCGTGGCGATAATCTCGAACTTTGTATTTAGGCTTCGTAGATCCTTCTCCATGACACGAACATCGGTGATTTCTTCACCATTCCATCTTAATTGGTTGACGACAGCCATTACTTTTGTGTGATATTTCGCTATCACCTCCGTCTCCTTCATTTGTAAAAATTCAAACTCACCACGTAAGGTTTGCAGCCGTATCTATTTCACACGATCGGCTCCTCTATGAGTTGATTGGAGCTTATCCCATGCCGCCTTTGACGCCTCTGCATTGGCGATAGTCTCAAACGTATCTTCGTCCACCGATTGATACAAGATATAAAGGGCCTTCTTTCCTTCTTTCTTGTCTCCTTTAACGCATCTCTTTGCGCTTGATCGGCTCCAGCTTCTGCCTCTTGGAAACCGTTCTCCACGATCTCCCACACGTCTTATGCTCCTAGTAATGCTTTTATCTTGATGCTCCAATTGTCATAGTTGAGCTTGGTAAACATTGGTAGTTGAAGTGAACCTATCCCACCATTGGCCATTTTTCTCTCAATATTTTCTACTAGCTCTGATACCACTATGTTAGAAAAAAAAAAACGTGGAGGACAAATATGAAAAATGAGAGATATATTTTCCATTCAACTAAGCATGCCTTTATATAGGCTTACAAACATAACCATAGGAATGTCAATGGTTTAAAGCTATAAATGTCATCAAATGCTCATAACTCACATAACTCCTATAACTCAAAAATCACTATTGGTTACAAAAAACTAAAAATCACAAAACCCAAAAGTCACACTAAATGCCACAAATAAAGTTTAATAATGACAAACTTTTCGACAATAATCACATTTGTAGCACTAAATTTTAAGTGTTTTAACTTAGTTTTCATGGATTTCAAACTGAGTACTCATGTTTGCAGCACTAAATGTATTTCTATTGAATATATTTGCATGTATTCGTTGGCATATTAAGTGGACAAAGTATGTTGCTTTGACTGTTTTCCATATAGATGTTTGATAGAGATTTCTCTCAACAATAATTTGTCTTGCTTAGTTTGTTTCTATGGTTGTATTTTAACAGGTAGCTCTGAAGAAAAACATGTTTGAGCTGAAATTTAATGTTGTCAATGTGTAGGTGCAAGGAAATATGACACTGCTACTCTATTACTCATTGTTACCTATTCAAACACTTACATTATATTAAATTCTAATTAAGTATGTATCCAGTGAAATTTGGTGGGGCATGTCCACATATAAAACTAAACAAGAAATTTTGAAGCAATCATACTTCAAGAAAATGCTTCTTATGGCTTTAGTTTAATCATGATGTTATAACTTATCAGGTGTATTGAACAAAAGTTGAGGGATTTCATTTGTCCTATTTTCTGCACACACCTTAGCTAAGATCATTTTTCACCACAACAGAAAGGTATTGATTTGTTGTTAGATTGTTAATTTTCTTGTGGTTTTTCCTTTTTATAATGGAGGGTTTCAAGAGTTTAAGGTAATTGAACACAGGAGAAACATTTGAAGGTATGTATCTTTTTTTTTTTCTCTTTGATTTTTTATTTTGAGAGCTTGTTGAAGTTAATCTTGTGTTTTTGTGATGTATTTGGTGTTACTTTTGTTGTTATATTCTTAACATTTTCTAATATTTCTTTACATTTTTTTTCTAGTGAAGTATTTGTCTGTCATGGTTCTTTATAATAGGAATTTATTTAAAAGTTTGTATTCAATTTTATCTCAGAAATTTTTCAAGATCTTCTCAGAAATATTCTATGTAAAGTTTCTTGATTTGTTATATAGCAAAAGTTTCTTCAATGTCACTCCACCAACTAGTTCATTTTTCTTATTCACGATCTCAATGTTGATTTCACCTCAAGCGACAACTTCAACACCCAATTTGCTTTCATTATTTGACTCAATTCGACTCATGATCTAGCTTGCACTTGATCCAACTCGACAACGTCAAGCTCTTAAATCTAATTGATGAAACGATACCGTGGTGTCACAATCTTGACCACTTGTAAATTTTGTATTTTGTCAACTTATATAGTTGCAAATTATATTTGGAATATTTCTTGTAATTTTGAATAATTTTTTTAAAAAAAAATTTGTAATGTATAAGTGGGATTATGAAATTTCAATTATGAAAAGAGGTCGTAGTATTTTACATATTATGAAGTATTTTGTGTGTGTATTTAGCTTAAAAACAAGTACTTGTAATATAAATTATTACGAAATTTTAATATGTAAGTTGGTTGTAGTATAAAAGTAAAGCTAGATATATGATACAATGACATCATTATAAGTTAAAAATAACGTTAAGGAAAAGTTATTATATGGTAAAGATAGCATTAGAAAAAGATTATCATGTGGCAAACAAGCTATTATACATTAAAGATAGCCTTAATAACTAATGCTATAAAAAGTTTTCAGTAATGTATATATGCTATATCATCATACTCTATTATAGCATTTGTTATAACCATATAAAAGCGCTATAAAAA
The DNA here is from genome assembly GCF_009727055.1 of Benincasa hispida. NCBI lineage: Eukaryota > Viridiplantae > Streptophyta > Magnoliopsida > Cucurbitales > Cucurbitaceae > Benincasa > Benincasa hispida. The sequence goes on along the minus strand of NC_052349.1, from coordinate 35,470,502 downwards.
GTCCTAGACTTTTAATAACATAGATTGTCATGATCTTCGAAAAAAGTTAAAAACTATAAAAAGTTTATTATAACTTTTTTCGTTAGCTATCATATGCATTAGTTCTTGTAGTGCGAGTGGCTTGTTTCAAGCACATGCATCACCAAATCTTTATAATTTTCAAAGGCTTGTAATGATTTATTTTTTATAAATATATAATGTTGAGTGGCTTGTTTCTAATCATCATTTAAAATCTCTATTAAAATCTTGAAATTTCAATTAAATTTTGAGATTTTGATAAGACTCAAAATTTTGGAGGGGAAATTTTGAATTTTTTCCTAATTTTTCAAAATTTTGATATTTTCTATCGAAATTTAGGGTCTTTTTTTTAAGGAATTACATATGCTAACTCAATTGAAGTTTTTTCTTTTTAACATTAAAAGAATATATTATTTTCAAAAAACAACATATTTTCATTCCAAGGTTTTTTCATTGAATTTTCACATCATTTCACCTCAAACTTAAATTGATGTGAATTCTCTAATATTTCTCTCATTTTCTCTCAAGATCTATCTACTTGTAGAGTTTTCTTTTTCTTCTTTCTTTCCCATTATGTTGTGTTATGTTTAATGTTATGCTTTTTACATCATTGTTATGGTTAATAGTATGGTTTTTCTATCCTCGTTATGTTATGTTATATTAGTTTAATGCTATGATTTTTCAATTTTTTATCTTCATTATTTTATATGCAAATATTTCATGTTTTTTTTTTAATTTTGCAATTAATTTTCAAGATTTGGTATTATTTTATAATTATTTTTCTATTTCTCTTTAAATCATTTTATAATAAACCATTTACAATTATTTTATATGTAATTATTTTTCCATTTTTTCCACAATCAAATTTTCATTAACTAATTATAACCATTGTGATTAACTTTCATAAAGTTTCTGAAATTTTTATTGATATCAATATTTTCATCAACATTTCCTTAAAATTAGGATTTCTATAATTTTATCGACATTGATATTTCATACCTTCATTCTGATTCTAACCCATATATGTCACAAATATTCATCTTTGTAATAATAAAGGCCGGCAAAGTTTCATTCTTTTTTAGAAAAAATAATGTCTCCTGACTTGTTTCTAATATCATACGTCACAAGGATTCTTTTTTGTCATGGTCAAAGGCCTACAATGCGTCATTCTTTTTTGAAAAATAATGCAAGTGACTTATTTCTAATGTCATATGTAACAAATATTAATCTTTCTCAATATTTCTGCTTTAAATTTCTATATTTAATTATAATTTTTTCTTGCCAAAAATTACCTTTTCTTAGTGCACTCCCTCCATTTTCTTATGTTTATTTTAATTTTCGAGTTTCCTAATAAACTACTGGAAAAATTACCTGCACAAACCAAGAATTACACCCCTAATTATTAATTTGATCAATTACCCCCTAAATTAAATTTTGTCACCATTACATCCATAAACTTTTAATTTTGTAATTTGCTCCATGTAGTTTATTAAAATTTTCTTGTAATTATATATGAAGTTCAAAATACCGATGTCGACGAAAATATCTAGGTTCTGATTTTATGAAAGTATCGATAGAAATATTGACATTGATGAAAATTTCGAGAAACTTTATGAAAATTGTTATACTTAATTAATAAAATTTTTATTATGACCTAATTAGACTATATTTGATCATTTTTAATCGTTATTTCTATAAAGTAAGACAACATTTAGAGATATAGTGTAAATATCGTATAAATGTTGATGCGAGAGCAAAAATTTTAAAAAGAAATATAAAGATAATTATAAAATTAAATTAAATATTGACAATTAATTGTAAAATTAAAGGATATGAAATGTTTGCATAAAAAATAATTGTAAGTTATTTATTACAAAACCTACATGTCTAATACCAAGAAGATAACTTTGGAGTTTGGAGCATCTAATCTAGAATAGAAACTACAAAATTGCTCCTAGGTTATCTTATATTGAAAATGTTGAAAATAATTATTTAAATTAAAATGATAGGATGCATATGACCAACATATAGCCCTATTGATGGATACATCTTATTGGTCAATGATTTTCTTCCTTCATATGGATAATAATTATTCGGTGGAAAGTTAGGCTTGAAATTGTTATGATCAAATATTGAAGGACCATAGTTTTATTGTGTATTACTATTGCTTATAACCATAGTTTTCTAAGTCTTTCTTGGAAATCAAAACTTCGGATGGTAAAAAAGCAAAACTCACATTAATTCAATTTTAAAGTGAAATGATGTAAACATTCAAACGAAAAAAGTTTGAATGAAGTTAAAAGTTAATATACTGTCTCTTATACACATCTAGATGTGTATAAGAGACAGATATATTACTTTTATTAATTTTGGTTTCTTAGAAATGAAAGCTTTGGATGGTAAAAAAACTAAGACTTACACCGATTCAATTATGAGGTGAAATAATGTGAAAATTCAATGAAAAGATGTTTGAATGAAGTTAAAAATAAATATATGTTATTATTTTTCTCAATTTTGAGGTGAAATGAGGTAAGAATTCAATGAAAAAAACTTGAATAAATTTAAAAATAAATTTATGTTATCATTTTCTCAATTTTAGTTTCTTAGAAATGAAAGCTTTGGATGGTAAAAAACAAAACTTATATCGATCCAATTTTAAAGTGAAATGATACATTGATGTACGAAACTATACCATTCATATAATCAAGATAAGCCTATAAACCTTAAAAACTTCCATAGAATCAAATTGCTAAAAAAAATCAAAATTTCCATCAAATTCTCGAAATTACGAAATTTTGAGAATAGGGAAAAATAAAAATTTCCCCCGTACCGAAATTTCGAGCTGAACAAACTCTCAGAAATTTTAAGCCATGAACTTGTTTACAATTCAAATCAAATCTAATTTGTAGTTCAGAATTCACACTCTGCAGTGATTTCTATTTATGTTCACATTTTAAGATTTATATACTTAAGCCATGCCCATCTTAATTATACTATTTTAATTTCTAAACTTCAACCTATTAAAAATATATATGTTATTGATAATCGGTAATTGCACAGTCACACTTAAAAGATAAACCCTTGGATTTTTACAAGTGATAAATTGCTCTCCTAAACTCTCTGTCAAAAAAAATTAATCCATTTTACTCTCAAGTCTCAGCTTCCCTTCTCCATGTTCCCCTCTCTACTTCCACCAATACTTCAAACAAAAATGGTTTATGTAATTTACCCCTAATCATTCGACAAGAAACTTATTGGATTTAGAGACCCAACAAATAATCTATATTACATGTTAGCTTCATTCACTAATACAAGTTAGAAGTCATAGTTCTGTTAAATAGTTCCTTTAAAAAATGAAAATGACTCAAATGATTTGCGATCCACAAGCTCAAACAAAATTTATGGAAGTATAGGACAAAAGGTAGATTTTTCGTTATGTATTCTCACCACTATTTCCAATTACAAAAGGCGACAAAAAAAGTTAGAGATTTGAATCTTTATCACCCCACATGGTGTTAAACTAACATTTAAAAAAATCCAAAAGAAGTAAAACGATGCTAATTATATTCAAAATGTCTGAAAATTTTAAACAATGAGGTTCCAAACTATAATGACCAACTTAATAGAGAAATCTTACTGTGGGCTGACCTGAAATGCTGGGGATACCCAATATTGACATAGACCAACACTTCTTAGTAAGGAAATTGGGAAGAAAGAATCTTAGAGAATCAATAAACTTCCCTTCAAAGCTCTAGTTTACTTCAGGATGGAATCCCACAACTTCAGGTAATTGTAACAATCCAAACCCTGTGTAAACTATAAGATACTACATTCATCATCTACAAATAATACTATGCTTCTGGGTAGCGTTTACCTCAGAGTGATGCCAGTCGATGTTCTAGAATTATGTCGACCTCTCAGCAGCCCGTTTAATCTGCAAAGCAGCTCTAACAACATTTCCCCTAGTAATGATCCCCACCTTTAACATTTAAACAGAAGCAACTAAGACAGAGGGAGATTTAAAATTTTATTGCGCTTTAAGGAAGAATAGAAAAGAAAAATAAATATTCCTACCAGCCTGCCATCTGCATCTACAACTGGCAACCGACGATATTTTGTTTCAAGCAACAACCTATAAACAATAGAAAGTTTCAAACCTTAGTAGCCACAGATTAACTTGTAAAAGAATGAGTAAATTTTTATTCCAGTCTTCTCTCTAAAATTTGTCATTTAAGCGTTATTTTTTGAAAGATGGAAAAAATCTGCACAACTGATGTACACAGAATGGAGAAGTTTGAAACAAAACTAAGTACAGAGAAGGATGATGCTTGTTAAGGAATAACATGGACGCCCACACATCATAATCTTTAAGAAATAACAGTTATAAAAAAGGGGAAAAAGAAGTATTCTTTTCATTTTTTTAAGAATGTACCTAATAAAATGAAATGGCATACTTTAAAAGAATAATTGATTAAATATCTAGGTGGAAACATTGAAGGAACCATAGATTATGTAGATCCCGATTGTAAAATAATGCGGAAGAGAAAGATATAAAATGATTACCTGGCAGCATCTTCTAAATTTGAAGTTTCACGAACAGCTAGTGGCGCAGATGTCATCAGGTCGCCAACAACTTTACCATTTGTTTTACTGAGCAGTTTCTGAATCTCATTGAATGTCTACAACCATATTCAGCAAAAATATACTTCTATCATTTTTTTAATTAAAAAATGGTGGTGAACCACCGATCCACATAATTCACGGTCATGATCATCATGTGATTCTTCTTTCTTCAAGGAATTTTACTTAATAAAGGGATGTCAACGGCAGAGCTACATTCAGTAACTCTTCTTTCTCTAAATAATTTACTTAACCAAGAGATGTCAATGGAAGAGCTAATTCCTGTGACTCTTTCTCCAAAAGATTTTACTTAAACAAGGGCTGTCAATATTAGAGAAAATTTCTGGCTATATAGAAAATTTAACACAACTTTGGAACCAAAAAGAATAGAACTATAGAAAACGGAAAAAAATGCCTATATGTAAACTACTGAAGGTTTTCTTCCAATAAATTGAGCTGAAATGCTGAATTAAGTTAAGAGACATTCTGAACCCAACACAAATATTCAGTTGCAAATTTGTCCAACCAAATAAACCTGATCAGATGAGAGTGAAACCCCAATCCGGCTGACGTAGTATTTTTGGTTGAGTTGGGTTATTAGACTTATAACTTATTTTTCTCTAATAAAAAAATAATAATAAGCACAAGTTATTTATTTCAACATTTCGTAAAAAACAGTAAAAATTGTAATAATTCAATAACCTATTCACCTGTTTTCACGCCATAAATTGCAAACAGTAGTTAAATGCATAAATAAATATTTCATTTTGTGAAAATGAGTACTCCAAAGATCAATGATATTTTGTAGTACTTTCCAAAAGAGACAGAAACAGAGAGACAGAAGGACAATAATATTTTGGAGTAAAAAAGTTAATCAAAACAGAAAACAAAACTTTCTGATGATTTGGGTACGTATAACTGAAAACCAATCCAAACAGTTTGGTTGCATTGATCGGGTTTTCTGGGTCATTGCATTTTTTAAACATCCCTCATGTTTGAGTAATAAGAAAAGGCAAATAATCAGAAGATAAATGGCATTGCTTACATACTTTCCACGAACTATCAACATCAGGGAACAGATTGGTATCACTTTGCGTACCACCTAATTGCCAATAATGGGGGTGNGAAGAAATGAAATAAATGGAATATAATACAATACAAAGAAAATGATTGACGACGTATGAACACACATTAATAAACATGAGACATTGAACTATCTATCAGCTTGACAATTGCAGAACCCATAACACAGTTTCCAACTATTGCTCAAAAAGATGTTCATTGTAATATAGACAAGATATTAGAACAATGGCAGCCATCAGCAAATGAGCAAATCAGCCATCAGTAACTGTTTCATATTTGAATTTCTAGCATTTGGCTTTATCATTCAAATGGAGTTGGAGATTCATATGCTTTTTTTTGGAAGAATCTCACGCAGGTTTGGTTGGCAGTCATCTGGAGTGTTTGGTTTGAGTTTGAAAAGCCTATTGATTAGCATTTCAAAGATTTGGAGTATTAATCATTCACTGTTTTCAAGTTAGGAAAAGTGTCAGCGAATTGGGTCTTTGAAAGCTCTTTTTGGGAGAATGTCACGCAGCTTTTGAGGATTTTCCATGACAAGCCGCTTGACTGGACAGATTGGTTGAGTTCAGCTTGTTTTCTTGCTTCATCATGGTGTTCTCATTCTAAAGATTTTGCCAATTATTACATTCAGGACATTTGTTGAACTGGAATATTTTCATTAATTCAGCTTAATTTATGTCTCTCTGTCTCTGTATTACTCGATATATATCCTTGTTAATTGTTCTTGGTATCTTGTATTTTGGAGCACTAGACTCTTTTCATTATATCAATGAAAAGTATTGTTTCAATTTCAAAAAAGAATATATTTGAAATTCTAGCTTTTATAAGGCCTCCTGAGCATATCCCAAAATAATCTTTTTCCCTTTCCAACAAATACTTCAGAGTGTCGACTTAGCACTGACCCACAGTTTCTTTGCTTTCATCTTAAGAGGACGGCTGCATGTCATCCCAACCAAATTTCCATCCAAAGAATGATGGACCCAAGGTAATCCAAAAACTTGTACTCCTAGGTTTTTTGCAAAGAATGTTTGTACTCTAGATTTTTGCAAAGAATGTTTGTTTGTACTCTAGATTTTTGCAAAGGAAGGCATGGGTGTGAGTAAAGCAAGCAAGCAAAAGAGAGATTCTGAAATGAGAGACTGAATTTTATGCATGCATGAGCGAATGAAAAGATGGGTGCATGTGCAGCAAAAAAATGTGGGGTGAGTACAAATTATTAGGAGAAGAGAACAAAAAATTTATTAATGATACTTGATTGAGAGACTGTATCCATATAAAGATGTGAGAGGGCATGTAGTTTTGCATTCAGAGTCCAGCAAGAGAGAGTAAACTAAACAACTCCTTATGACAAATTTTTGGTATCCATATGAACTATCCAAAACTGCAAAACGTTCTGTTACTTGTCCACCCTTTGAATCAAATAAAGTTCAATGAATCGGTTGGAAATGAGGGGCTTTGTTGGTAATTTATAGCCCCAAAGGTATTTTAGTATTTTATTTTACCCTAGATTTATTTCCTTTTTTATTTTACGGCTTGCTAAAGCCTATAAATATGACTTCTATTGTAACTTTCATTGTGTGTTAAAAATAATAAAAAGAGACTCTCTATCATGGTTTTTTCTCCCTGTTCTAGGGTTTTCCACGTAAACCTAATGTTCTCTATTTTCTATCTTTTAACATGATATCAGAGTGTGGTGAAGAAAGCCTAGCCGCCACCGGTAAAAACCAACCGATGTAAGATAATCTTAGTTCTGCACCAGCCCCGCTTCCACCACAGCTGCCGGTGATCACCGACGCTACTGCCGCCGCCGTCGATACTGTCGCTGTTACTGCTGTCCAAACCGCGGTTAATCGGTACCTCCAATCCTTGCATATCCATCCAACTCTAGCGCCGTTGCAACCCTTTGATGGAAACCCTATTGTCGCCGCCCTTTTTCACAATGCCGCCAGCACTCCTCCCTTGTTACCGAGAGTTGCCGCTGCCTATCCCTCCAACCTCACTGCCAGTAGCCGAAACCTACACCTTGAAGCCGAGATTGGTGAGTCGTCCGCCTACCACAAAGGTAAATCCCCTACCGCGGCAATGTCGGGAATCCCCGGCTCCTTTCCCTTTCAGTCGCAAGCAACCTATCTGCAGCTGTCGGGCCTTCCTCATCATGAGCCGCCTAGTTATGAACATCAAAGTTCGATTGGTTTATCTCTGGTAATGGTTCAACAACAATTGGCTAATCTTCAGGCAAGTTTTCAACAACAAATCGCTGCTCTTAGGGCAACCCTACGTGCGTCCACAAACTTAAATTCTAGTACAGTGAATTTTGATATTCCTTCTGGTCTACCAATGTATCCAAAGAATCCGGTAACCTCTTTCCTTGCTTTAACTACTATGGGAAATTCCATAGGGTTAATTGCAGGAGAAAAGTTGAATGGTCAAAATTATTTCTCCTAGTCTCAGTCCATTAAAATGACTCTTGAAGAGCGTCACAAGTTTGGGTATCTAACTAGTGAGATACCAAGACCTAGGCCAGGGGATCCTTAGGAGCGCATTTGGAAAAGAGAAGACTCCTTACTTCAATCACTGCTGATTAATAGTATGGAACCTCAAATAAGGAAACCATTGTTGTATGCTGCGACTGCTAGCGATATCTAGGATGCAGTATAGAAATTATATTCTAAGAGGCAGAATGCGTCTCGTCTTTACACTCAAGGACACTCTGACCACACGTTTACAAAAAGATCAGTATTTGGGAAAAGTGTTGTTCTAATTGTGTATGTTGATGATATTGTCCTGTCAAGAGATGATGCTGCTGAGATCACTAGGCTGAAAAGGAAAATGGCTGATGAGTTTGAGATCAAAGATCTAGAGAATCTAAAGTATGTCCTTGGAATGGAGGTGGCAAGATTAAGGGAAGAGATCTCTGTCTCACAACGGAAATACACTCTTGACCTTTTAAAAAAAATCGGGTATGACTGGATGTAGACCTACTGACACTCCTATTGAATTCAATGTGAAACTGAGAGATTCTATTGACAAAGTTCTTGTTGATAAAGAGAGGTATCAGCGTCTTGTGGGAAAGCTAATTTACTTATCTCACACTAGACCAGATATTTCCCATGTTGTCAGTGTTGTTAGTCAATTTATGCACGCACTCTACGAAGAACATATGGAAGCTATGAATCAGATTCTAAGATATTTGAAAAGCTCACCAGGTAAGGTCTGATGTTCAGAAAAACTGACCGAAAATGCATTGAGGCTTATACCAACTCTGATTGGGCAGGATTATTTATTGACAGAAAGTCTACCTCTGGATATTGTACTTTTGTGTGGGGTAACCTAATTACTTGGAGAAGTAAGAAGCAAAATGTTGTTGCTAGAAGCAATGTTAAAGCTGAATACAGAGCTATGAGTTTGGAAATCTGTGAAGAAATCTGATCGAAGAAAATATTGTCTGATATACACCAAGACAGTATTCTACCTATGAAGCTATATTATGACAATAAAGCGGCTATAAGCATAGTCAATAATCCTGTACAACATGATAGAACGAAACATGTGGAGATTGACAGACACTTTATAAAGGAGAAATTGGACAGTGGCAGTATCTGTATTCCGTATATTCCATCTAGTCAACAAGTTGCTGATGTTCCCACCAATGGGTTACTCAGGCAAAGTTTTGACTCGTGTTAGCAAGTTGGGTCGGATTCATCTATGTCCCAACTTGAGGGGGAGTATTGGAAATAAGAGGCTTTGTTGATAGTTTATAACCCCAAGGGTATTTTAGTATTTTATTTTACCCTAGGTTTATTTCCTTTTTATTTTAGGGCTTGCTAGAGCCTATAAATATGACTTCTATTGTAACTTTCATTGTGAGTTAAAAATAATAAAAAGAGACTCTCTATCGTGATTTTTTCTCTCTGTTCTAGGATTTTCCACGTAAACCTAGTGTTCTCTATTTTCTATCTTTTAACAGAATCAAATCAACCGGTGGTAAAATTTTAATTGACATTTATTTCATGTTCACATTCCAAACAATCATTCAAAATGTTTCAGGTCTCTCATAAAACAAAAATTATTTGAAGGAAGCACCTCAAATTTAAGAATTAAAATGAGAAGAATTACTAGTAATTTAACAAATAAAAAATTGATAGAAATCCGATTTCAACAGAAAAATATGCAAGAACAATTCCTCATATAATGGTGATTTAAGTTGAAATCTGTGCTAGCAGAAGTTAAAATACCTGAAATGGAATCGAGTGCTAATAAGTCATAATCTGAGACGACTCCCACCTGCCACAGCAAAATGAAAAACTAAATTATTAAGAAAGAACGGTAATCAATCAGCTTCAATAACAGTTTGGATTCTTTACTAGCAGTACCCTTTAAGTTCTCAACGTATATGGACTAAAATTCCTGACATGGCTCAAGAGTAACGCTTTGACCATAGATGCACATACACCCCAACCCCTCAAAAAACGAAATGAAAAATAATGTTGATACTTTTTGCAAGATTCTCAGTGACACTGACAACAAAGAGAAGACCTCTTCCCCAGTCCCCTCCACAAGAATATCATCAAACTTCGGTAATTCACTTCCACATTAAGTTGGCAATGGCAATATAAAAACACTCATGAGAAACACAAAAAATGGTGAAAGGAAAAACTCTACCAAATTCCAATCATCGTCGACAACAGGAAAACCAGTTATCCTCTTTTCCACCAGGACCTCTAATGCTGTAACCACAAAAGCCGATGAATTAAACAATTATCATGAGCAACTCTAACCAAAATAATTAAAATTAAATCCCTCAATCAACCGCACCTTCATCAACTGTTGTTGTAGGTTTAACAACATAAAGATTCTCCTTTCTCGTCATAAAATCACCAACCGTATATGTTCCTCTGATCTGAAAATCATCATGATACAATAAGAGCGAAACACGACAGCCAAGCAGTCGAACAGAAATTTAAAACCGAAGGTCTAAAATAGTCATAGACAAGTCAATTCCCCAAACTCTCCCTCTCTAAAACAAAACACATTATAAACATAACGTATACCCTATATGCAGTAGCACCAAAAGGAATAGACCGATAATTGTTAATAAGCACTTTCGAGCAGCTGCTTTAGTTGTGTTCCATTCTAAAATTTTGCAGCATAATCATAGACGGCGCTGGTTCTTTTCCTTGGATAAATCGTCGTGAAGAAAAAGTACAATCTCTCTATTACTTCACAGCAGAAATGAAAGCAAATTTTTGCGGTTATGTTCATAGTTATTCATGTAGAATACAGACACATAAATCTTAATTAAGCGAAGAGGCCCGTTACATAAAAGAATCCCAGAAGATAACATCTCGTTCACTACATGACAATAAACCAGTAATTAGAGTCCCATTTCCAGTAAATAACCTAAGAACAAACGTATCCATGAAGAAGTTGAATAGAACAAATGCAGCGAAAAGAATGTGAGAAGGAAATGACTAACCGGAAAGGAATCAACTACGCCAGCTCCAGAAGAAGCAAGAACCAAAGGCAAGGGAGGTCGAGCAGAGTATCGGTCGGAGATCCCAAACCGCTGTAGCTTAGAAAGAGAATTGGACGAAAGCAGAGGGCGAGGACACCATTGCTGACGCTGAGAGTGAGGAAGATGATGAGGATAAGCCCGCGCGAGAGCATGCGAATTGGAGAGAGAGATGGAGCTCATTTTGCTTGCTGCTTGAGGCAACAGAGAAATTCAATGATGGGAAAAACGAATACAGTAATCAGGGATGAGAAGAGTGGAAGAATCAATGGCTGATCTACCGAACGGAAGAGAACTACAACCGGGAAATTTTCAGAATCAAAGTGGAATCGGAGAATTAGGTTGTAATTAGCTTCCGTTCCGTGTAAGGATAGGAAACGAAACAATAACAACACTTTCCCAAACAGAAAAAAGGCGTTAAATGGAGAGAGGAAAATCCCTGTCTAGTCGGTCGGAGATATTCAACGTCAGTGACTTTAATCAATCAGCTGACATACAATGTGTGATGTTGGGGTTTTAGCCTTACAGTTCAAAAATAATAATGTGTAGGGAAATTGCAATGAAAAAACAAAACATATTTGCAAATATAATTATGTTTTCTAAAATTGCAAATATAGCAACAAAAATTTAAATCAGAATCCTGACCATTTTTTTATTTTTACGGTTTCTACCCTCATTTATGTATCAATAGGTATATCTAATGTATTTTATATTTTGTTATATCAGTCAACTAATATACATTATATTTGATACATCAATTTCATTTAAATAATATCATTTATATAAGTGATATATCATGATTTTAATTGTGTTATAGTCAACATTGCTTGTTAGATTATGACAAATTTTATTGTTATCTTTTTCGTGATGATATATAGTTATTTTCATTCTATTATTCAACTTTGATATTGATGGTTTACGTTAAATGCATTAATTTTGTCAAGTGATATATCAAATATAAATTATATTAGTTAATCTGTTTTATTTTCAAACTTTTTATACGATGTTAATGGTATATGAATTATATTTAATTTGGTCTATCAATTGTATAATAAATATTTCATATTTTGTATGTTAATTGATTGATATACCTAATTTAGAAAAAATAAAAAAAGCATATAAATGTTATTGTAAATATACCAAATATGATGTATATCATTTAGAATTATACTTAAAGTTTAACATTGTATTTCAATTGTGTATCAGTACTAATTCAAAATGAATTACAAGTATATCAGTATACCATAATGAGTTGCAAATGCAATACTAAATATTTGGTATATCAATAATGTATCAACACTCATTCAAACTTTATTTAAATTGTAACAATCAATAATATACTAGTAGTCATTGAAAATTCATTTCATATACATATTTAGTGTATCAATAGTATACTTACTCATGATCTAAATTTATTTTAAGTATTGTATTAGTGTAGAAGTAGTATATCAATGCTCATTCAAAATTCAATTTCAAACGTATATATTATTAGTGCATTATAAGTTATAGTTAGTTACTTATTGAAAAATCATCTAACGTATAAATTAGTTATCGATATTGTATCGATGCTCATTAAAAAAAATCCTAATTTCAAGTTATCATTAATATAGGAGTAGTAAAGCATCATTTCTACTAAATAAACTTTTAACATTGGTGTATTAGTATTATGTCAACATTAACTCATAATTCATTTCAAGTATAAAACATTGGTATATCATTAAAGATACATGTGTTCAAGTATATCAATTATATATCAACATATGTTCAAAATTCAACTTCAAGTGTAACATTGGTGTACCAATAGTTTATCAACATTCACTCAAATCACTCAAAATGGTTACTTACACAACGGATTGAACCATTATAAGCTGATTATAATGTAATAGAAAAATAATATTCTATAACAAACGAATAAGAACTAAAATTAAGTCAAACAAATAATAGTAAATAAACAAGCACTTCTTCATTGATAAATATGATATGAATGATAAATTTGGTATATCTATTATATAACTTATATACTTTATCTTTGGTTTATTAGTCATTTGATATACCAAATATAAAGTATATCAAATGACCGATATACTAGACATAAAGTATATCAAATATACTATTGATATACATGTTGATACATCAATAAAGGTAAACTTGGAATGATAAAAATAGAAATCTGCTTTTATGATTTTTTGTTATATTCGTAAATTTTGAAAAACCATTATTAAATTTTTAAATTTAATAATTTTTTTTTTTTGTTGCTATTCTTGCAAGTGCCCCTAATATATAAAAAATAAATAAATAAAACATTTAACGTCTAGTTGAGTTAAGTTGAACACGTAATAATTGTCTCTAAAGTTAATAATGAAACTTTATTTGGAGTGCAAAGTTGAGTTCAGCTGGGATACTTTGTGCAATTTTTTTCTAACTTAAAAACGTTGATTTTCTTCCAGTTATGTTTGTTTGCTTCAACTGTTTGTGTATCCATTCAATTACACATAGAGGTTTTTGGGGCATTAATTTGGGTTGAGTTGAGATGGTTGTGTTTAGGGCATTAACTTGGGTTGAGTTGAGTTGGGTTTAACTCAATTCAATAGTTGGCCCACCAACTTCACAAGTCGGTATTAAATAACTTAATTCCATCAACTTCAACAGTATTTACTATTGAAGTTTGAACATTTATCGAGAAATTTCATCTTCCCTTCTTACTTTTTCCCTCTCTTCGATGTTTTTAATGAATCCATCCATCAACCACTGCCGACGACTAACTTCGACAACAATCATCATCGGCAACCACCTTCGTACCCAATGCCATAACAACCACTGTCGACAACGTACTTTAACACCGCCTCTAGCCACCAAACTCCAACAACCACCTCTAATGACCACCACCTCCATCGATTAACTTAGGCGAATACCACCTTTAATATTCAATTTCGCATGGCTACCACCTCTAACGGCCAATTCGATGATCACCTACGGTAACTAACTCCAACAAATGGATAATATGCTCTCTATATGAAAACAAAGGCCGAGGCATTCATTTAAATAGGAAAAATAGTGACATGTGTCGAACAATGATACGATACACAATAACAATAAAAACAAAAAATATAATGGAAATAACAGAGACAAAACAGTAAAAACATAAGAAAGAAATATCTTCTATCATCCCCCACAAGCGAATAGACCTTGGAAAGGACTGTGAGCCTGGTCTGAAGGCTGAAAAAACGAGTAGTCGTTAATGCCTTAGTGAGAATGTCTGCCAACTGATCATATGAAGGCACGAACTGAACAATTAGTTGATTTCGAGTAACACTTTCTTGGATAAAGTGATGATCAATCTCAATATGTTTAGTCAGTTGGATAAAGTGATGATCAATCTCAATATGTTTAGTTCAGTTGTGAAGGACCAGATTAGCCACCATATAAGTTGCACGACATTATCACATAAAAGAATAGGGGGTTGAATAGCTAATCCAATTTTAGACAAGATGGATTGAATCCAAATAAGTTCGGTTGTGGAATTGAACATCCCCGATATTCAGATTCTGCACTCGAACACGAAACAACACTTTGCTTAAAAGACTTCCAAGAAACTAAATTAGAACCAAGAAAAACACAAAACCCACTTGTACTCCTACGATCATCAAGGAAAATGGCCCAATCTGCATCAGTATAACAAGTGAGAGATTGATGAGAACTCGTGGTGAATGATAAACCAAGAGATGAAGTGCCTTTCAAATACCGTAACAGTCTTTTCACAACTGTATATGGGAAGAGTTTGGAGCATGTAAAAACTGACACAATTTGTTAACAACAAAGCTAATCTTTGGTCGTGTAAGTGTACAGTATTGCAAGGCACCCACCAGACTATAATACTCAGTTGGATCATCCAAAGGTTGCCCATCATGAACAAACATATGAATACTTGCCATTATAGGAGTATTTATAGGCTTACAATCAAACATTGTTGCCCTTTTCACGAGATTACTTATATACTTAGCCCGGGATAAATGCATAGGGTCACAAGAATTAACAACTTGAATACCCAAGAAATAAAAAAGCAACTCATATCATTGAGAGAAAAAGTTGCATTTAAGGTTGAAATGAATGGCTAAATTAACTTGTTATAATTGCAAGTAACGAGTATATCATCAACATAGATGAGGAAAATAATAATTGAAGTTGAATCCTTATAAATAAACATTGATGTATCAGCCATGGAACCTGAGAATCCCAACCAACTAAGCACGAACTAAGCTTAGAAAACCATGCTTGAGGGTTTTACTTTAGGCCATAGAGAGATTTATAAAGACGAAGTACGTGATAGGGATGTGAATCACTCACAAAACCAACCGGTTGCTTCATAAAAACTTTTTCCTATAAGTTATCATGAAGGAAGACATTTTGAACATCCAACTATCTAACATTCCAACCAAATGACACAGCCAAAGACAACATAATACAAATGGGTGTAAATATGATAACAGGACTAAAAGTCTCAAAATAGTCTATGCCAAAAGCTTGAGAGTAACCCTAGGCAACTAACCAAGCCTTATAACATTCAACCTTACCTATGGGTCTCAGCTTAACATGAAACACCTATTTACAACCTATAACCTTTTAGTTAGGACGCAGTAGGATAAAAAACCAAGTGTTGTTCCTCAATAAGGCCTCATATTCATCAACCTTAGCATGTTTCCACTATGGATCAACAAGAGCAACCTTGTAATTTGAGGGTTTGGATGGTATGGTTGGTGAAGAAAAGGAAACATTGGTTAGAAAAGCTTTAGGTTTGAAGATTCCAACTTTAGATTGAGTTATCATGGGATGTTGATTAACAATAGGGGGAGGAGGGGAAGATAGGGGAATCATAATTGAGGAAGACGCCTAGTTAATAGGAAAAGGGGAAGAGGTAATATCTAAGCTAAGAGTCGTGGATAGAGAGGAGGAAGAAGGTGTAACAGATGGAGAAGAACATATTGGACTAGGATTTGAGTTGGATGAAGGGAAAACGGGAATAGTAGAAGGTAAGGATGGTAAATGGCAACTAGATAGGGATTATGGACATGAAGCATGAGTTGTAGACAATGGACTGATAGAGATATATGATGGGTGAAGGAATAAGGAAAATAGGATCATGACTAGACTTGAAAGAAGAGGAATGAGGACAGTGAATGGCAGCAAAAGGAAAGGAAGTTTCATTAAATATGACATGTCTAGAGACATAAACACGACCACTAAATGCATCAAGAAATAGATATCTTCTATGAAATAAACTATAGCCAAGAAAAACACATTCACGAGACCTAAATTGAAACTTATGATCATTAGAAGGTCGAAAAAAAATGGAAAACGTGTGCAACCAAAGGATTTAAGAAAAGAAAAAGCAGGAACTTTATTATACAGTTTAAGATAAGGAGACTTGTTGTTAAGGATCTTTGTTGGAAGACAATTAATAATGTGAACAGTGAGGCAAAGGAACAAAACTTTTGAGGAATGGAGGAATAAGCAAGAAGAGACAAGCCAACCTCAACAACATGACGATTCTCTCTCTTAACACTACCATTTTATTTGTATGGACAAGAGATTCTATGTTGAATACCATGGAAAAGCATTGTAGGAATTAGCAGTTTAAATTCAATAACACCATCAGTTTGAAGAGCAATATTTTTTTTAATGAAATTGGTTTTCAACCACTGCCTTAAATTGCAAGAAAAAGGACAGAGTTCCACTCCTTGTACGAAGAAGATAGATCCATGTAAAATAGCTATTATCATCAACAAATAACAGAAATTATCGAGCTCCATTGATAGGTATAGGAGGGGAAGGACCCCATATGTCTAAATACACAAGATGAAAAGGATAAGCTGAACAGGAAGACGCCATAGAAAAAGGTAAATGATGGTTCTTGGCCCTTTGACATGCATTACAGAATGGAATGGAGCTAAAACTAAGTTTGACATTACATTGATTTAAAACGAAAAGAACAAAAAAACTTAAAAGATGACCAAGCTTGTGATGCCAAACTTGAGGATCTTGTACAGTTAAGAGAAAGACAATTAAAGTTGTTGAGGTTGGAGACACTTGAAGAATTATATTAGAAGTTGAGTAAATATATAGGCCACGATCAAGGTGTCCTCGAGGAAGTACTCTCTTGGAGATATGGTCCTTTACAAGAAAATAAGTCAGATGAAACTCAACAAAGGCCATATTATCATAACACAACTTAACTATGCTAATTGAATTATGGGAAATATCAGGAACATGGATAACAAACTTAAGATGAACAGGAGTAGTAGAATAAGGTGATGAAACTGAAACAAAACCAATATTAAGAAGAGGGATAGTTGTACCATTGCCTACTATGACTTGCTTATGGCCATTGTATGAAAGGTATTGGCGAAGAGTATTGGTATCAGGTGTCATATGATGAGTGGCACCCGAGTCCATAAACTAAGCATCATCGAGGTAAGAGAATGATTGGGTAGATGAGATGTCGTTAGTATATGGTAGTTGGGGAGAGGTAAGTGTAGTTGGTGTTGGGATGTATGTCCTAGAGCCTCGTAGTTATATGTTATTTGAAATAATGGTTGATTATTTAATATGTGTAATAATGTATTAAAGAAAGATCCAAGGTTATTTTATGTAACTTAAACATGTATGTGATTGACATACATGTAGATCATGTTTAAGTAATAATCTAAATGGTCTGTAATATATAGATAAGGTTGAGTGCCTTATCCTGGTGACACTATGGAGACGACTCACTTTGTAATTATTACAAGAGTTGTAAAGTGTTACAAATGATTTGATCCTAATCGTTCACGTGGAGACATGCAAGTGGAGGTATCCTATACAAAGAGTTTGTATAAGATCGAACTGAGAAATGATTAATCTCCCTTTATAACACCATTGATTGGGGAGATTAACATTTTATAGGATGACCATATGTGGCTCGACCTCAATCCTAAGTGAGTTATGAACTTCTGTCTATAAGGGCAGTCATTTTGATCTATATGGGTGAGAGTGACCAAATTCACTGACTCAATAAGCTACCATTTTGAGGATTTTCCCGAGTAGGGAGTTGGAAACATAACTACACAAGATGGAACTCATTCCTCCCCATCTTTAGGAGAAGTAGATGAATTGCTCCCTTAACTGCTGACTCTGGGTCTTGAACAATGGGGCCCCTCCTTGGCACTGGCCCAAGAGGTTTTATTTATGGTAGGACCGTAAATAGGTTGCTCACTAGAGGATCAGTGAGATTTAAGAAGTTAGATGTAATTATAGGGGTATAACGATAATTTGACCCAATTGTAATTACAACCGATTCGTGAAAGTTCGACTTATAATTGATTGGTTATATCCATGGACATAGAAATGCATCTACAGTGTGAAGAGTGCAGTTGTAGGTCTTAGTGGAGTGACCTACAGTTAATGCATGCATGTTGATTAATTAATTAAAGAGTTTAATTAGTTAATCTTGTATAATTGGAACTTCTAATTTGTAGATCTATAAGATCCCCTTGCTAGCTCACTAATGGTAAAACAATAATAAATTTACTTTCAACTAATTTGAATTATTCAAATTAAATAAAGAAATTAATTGTATGAGATATAATTAATATATTGTATATGGATACATTATAATATAAAGTTAATTTTGAATAAAATCCAAAATTATACTTTATTATACGAGAGATATAAATATTTGAATAAGATTAAAATATTAATTAATATGAATGATATTCATATTAAAATTATAAGTTAAATTAATATGAATGAGATTAATATTAAAACTATAGTTTACACGAGAGATATATATTTGATTAATTCAAATATTGATTATATGAATAAGATTCACATAGAAACTATAGGTTAGAATAAATATGAATGAAACTGATATTTAAACTATAAGTTATGATAGAGGATTATATTTGAATAAGATTCAAATATAATTTAAGTTAAATATATGATATTTAATTTATTGATTAATTAATTAAATATTGATTAATTATTTATTTAAGTTGTATATATTAAATGTGATTTAATATATAAATTAAATAAGGAGTTATCTTAATGTATGTTGGTCGGGAGTTCTAACTCCCCATCTCTTTGGCTTGATTATTAAGTTATAGAAACAAAAAATATATACGTTGTTTTTGGCGAAGAACTCTCTCTACAATTTTTTCCTCTCTACACACAAAAATCTCTCTCCCTAAAAAAAAACTTTACAGGAAAATTCCTTTTGTGAAGTTCTTCCCTTCTCCTAAAAGAGGTCCCACCATCTCGATTCTTACTGGAGAATAGCAAGAAAGGCTCAGTGGTGGTGTCCTGTCGGAATCTGTGCAGAGAAGTTTAAGAGAGATGTTCGTGGTACAAAGTGTTCGTGACATGGAGAGGAAAGCATTGTATATTGTCTTCAAGGGTTAGTCTTTTCTTCCCTTTTAAGAGCATGCTTAGATGTATTTATGTTTATTCTGTATATTGTATTTTTTTTCTCTATTCTTCTTGTTGTACAAAACGAATTTTGAAAGCACAAGCATTCACGTGTTTCCACTGAGAAATGCAATTCCTTCAATTGGTATCTGAGTCAAGTTGTGTGTGTGTGTGTGTTTTTG
Organism: Benincasa hispida; assembly: GCF_009727055.1. Taxonomy (NCBI): domain Eukaryota; kingdom Viridiplantae; phylum Streptophyta; class Magnoliopsida; order Cucurbitales; family Cucurbitaceae; genus Benincasa; species Benincasa hispida. The sequence goes on along the minus strand of NC_052349.1, from coordinate 35,450,648 downwards.
GAATGAAAAATAGAGAAGAGATGGGTAGCTTTCTATGCATTTGATGAATGGTCTTCCAAAATAGGCAATTTCAAATTTTGGCATTTAGATTACAGTTTTGCATTGATTTGATCAATGTAAGGGCTCATTGTTTTACGTATTTTAATTCATGTTATCGAATCTGTAAGTATGTGTCGATCGTGATGCAAGTGTTGCTGAGAAGATCGATGCAATTTGGAATAAAAACAGTCTCAATTTGAAGCAAAAATTGCATTATGTGCAAGAGCGTAAAGGGAGAGCGTTGTAACGTTGCCCTTTATGTTGCAACGTAGAAGGCCAGTGTTGTAATGCTCCAGCCGGGTGTTGAAACACTCCGAGGATTAGACATGCGCAAGAAGATTCATATCTAATTAGCATTGCAATGCTAATCAAGAGCATCACAGGGCTTTGGTGGTTAGATGCACGCCTAAAGTTTGAACTTGGTGTGCAGCATTTGCAGTTTTATATTTTCTTTTTATGTAATTTATTATTTTAATTGATTAAATTGATATAGTATGATTATATTAATTTATTTAATTCTTAGGGGTGTCAAAATTCGATCTATTTTTGCTGATTAATTTAGTTTTTGCATTTGATGTACGATTAAATTAATGTTAGTTATATGTTGCATAATTGATAACTTGTAGAAATACATATTATTTTACCTTTTTATTTAGAACAATTAGGAAAATTCAGAGGAAAATGCATTAGTTTGATCAAAATTCATTCAAATAATCATATTCTACAATCATGTGCTTACAAAACTGAAAATCCTTGATAATTATAAGATTTTTCATTTTTGGATGCAAGATTCGGATGAAATAAAGAGAAAATTGGCAAAGAAACAAGCTGCAGCCGTGAAGCATAGAAGAAATCAACTCGAGACATTGGTAGCTGATTTGAGATGTTCGCGGGTGGTGAGATGAAATGAAACACGAAGATAGAAAATGACAAACGCGTGGGTGGTGGAAGTCAAATCAACAGAGCAAGTTGGTAGCTAATTTGAGACATTCGTGGCAGAGCCAATGGATCTATGATGCAAAGCAGTCGGTGCAACAAGGCATTGAATTAAATGCACATTGTCAGCATAATCATTAGAGAAAGTCGAAGAGCCTTCTTTTCGACACCTATAAATAGCCCATTGGCAGAAATGCACGTTATTACAGTGCTAAGTTATAAAACAATGTAGGGTTGAGTTGATAAAAACATATAAGATTGCGTCCAAAAAGCATTAAGTTCACAATATTGCGGTCGCATGCGTCCATCGCATGAAAACAGTTAACTTATGTATTTTTGTGCAGAACATGCGTTGACGCAAGGCAGAAAATGCGATCACAAGAAATCAACGGTCGAGTGCAGCGTTACCGCAAGGCTTTGGGGTGATTTGCGCTCGCAAATATCTGCTCAAGAAGGTTGCCGCATAGAGCCGGCGCAACTTGGTGGGCGCATCTGGGTGAAAAGCATAATAAATCATGATGGGATAGAAAGCTGATGACGGTCGATTTCGAATTAAGTTGACAAGCCGCTAACGAACTACTGTAGCAAATACACTCAACTTTTCGGTGACAAATATTCAGCGCATCAGACAGAGAATTAATGTCATCCCATCAATGCAACCATAAGAGAGAAAAAGCCTTTCACCCCGAAGCTCTATAAATATCGAAGGCAACCTTCAGCGAAAGGGTTCGTCAAGTTTGTCGAGTTCGACAGTTAGCTAATTTTCTCCATAGTTAGAAGTAGTCTTGTTCTTAGTTTTTCTTTTATTTTAGAAGGCGGAAGCGAGAGAAATGAGATTGTACCGAGAGATCGTTCCGGTGAACTTGGAAGAGTGCCGAAAGCGTCAAGATCAGCGAGAGGGCCAACTCCTGCGGAAACAGGAATATCTTTTTAACATAATAGAATTAATAGTGTAAAAGCCTTGGGAAGCAAGGGATTGCTACCAAGCTCTCTATCCTTATCTTCCATTGTCATTTTGTAACTTATCCATAGAAATGGAATTTACTTCTTTATATCTGTTCACTCTCTGTTTATTACGCATGAGTAGCTAAATCTGTAGAATGGGTTGAGAAACACTTAGCTAGCATAACTAGGGATCTTCATTCTATGCGATTGTCTTGTATTATGTATGCGTCATTCATCCATTAGAGATACTCGGGAGGGTAGTCTAAGGATAGAATCTAGGCTTTGAAAAGTCAGGTTAGAATCTAGGCTCGGGAGAGTCAGATTAGAATGCATAATCAAGAGATAGGAGCTTAGGAATAAGCATTGTTTGCTATTAACGCATCGCATGCATTATAGAGATAGGTTATGATTGTATGCGGTCACCTTGTCTTTGGATGCTTCTTGCATCATCACATAGGCAAAAAGTAGAGACTTAGGAATAAGCTCTATCGACATTATCGCATTCATCGCATGCGTCCTAGAATTAGGAGTTACCGCATTTGCATTGGAAAATGATTTGCTGTCGCATGAGTGTAGCATGATCGCATAGTTTGAACGCATTCTCGAGAAACGCTAGCTAAAGACCTTCTTAATCCGTTCCTCTCATACTCAGTGTATCTACCACATAATCAATCTTTTTCTCAAATCTTCCGCATACTTTTTATACCGCAAACAACAAACCAACCAATCATTGATTTACTTGTTACCGCAAAGTTTTCTTAAAAATTATCACCGCATATTTTTTTTCTCAGTCCCTAAGTTCGACCCTGCACTTACCAAAAAACTCAGTAGGATTTATACTTGGATTCTGCTGAGAAAACTTGTTGTACAACACATTCCCATCACCGCAATTCATGTCATTAATTTCACCGCATAAAACAACGCATCATCCTCCACCCTAAATCCGTCATTACCACCACTTCTTCAAACTTTTCTCTAAAGAATTCTAAGTGAGACTTTAGAGTTTTTCTCTGAAAAAGTAAGAGAGTTTCATTACCACCACAACAATCATTGGGGAAGTAGTCACACCAAAGCCAAAGGGAGCAAGACATTGCAACTGAAGGCTTGACATATTTCTGTCTTTACATTTTATCTTTTTGTTCATCCGTTTTGTTATGTATTACGTTATTGAGATTGAGAACTCATTATTTCTTAATAGAAATACAAATTTCATTCATTTTTATATATCCATATGTTCTTATCTCTCCATCATAAGAAGCTAAATTTTCTATGGGTTAAGAAGAATGTCTAACATTTTCAAGAATAATGTTTAAGTATAAGTCCATTTTGTTTAATGTGTGCTTAATCTATGACTTGAATCCATTGAGAAGTTAGTTTAAGTAGGAATGATCTGCTGCTTGAGAAAGTAGGAGATTGAGGAAATCGTTAAACAAAGAGAGAGATAGCTTTAGAGATAAAGATAAGTCTTTTGTTTACAATTGACTTAAGCATGCATCTCAGAGATAAGATGAATGTGGCTTAGATATTGAAAGGCTACTTTTTCATTCTAAAAGTTGAAAACAAGGATGCCTACTTATGCATTATTTGAGAGAATGTTAGTAAGTCTTCTTAACCCTATTTTATTAACTGATATTTCCTTCATTTCATCGCCAACTGTATCTTTTGTGGTTGAATCTATCATCCATATCATAATCATCATCATTCATCGCATCATCATTCTTCATACACCTTCACTGCATTTTACCTCACTTTTCCACCATTCACTGTAGAGATTCACCTCTATTAGTTACTTTAGTTAGTTAGTAGATTTTAGGCACATAAACACCCACTTCAGCATATTTAGTAATTCTCATCGCATAAAATCCTACATTTCCAACGTGTAGTTAGTATAAGTCCTCGTGTTCGACCCTAGACTCACCAGAAACCTTATTTAAACTTATACTTGGGTTAAATAAGGAAAACTTGAGTTCATTTATCTTCATACATTAATTCAATCAAGAAAAGGCACGACTTAAGGCTATTTTATTACTCAACGCATCATCATCTTATTGCAAAGTGAGTGTGCAACAAGTTTTTAGCACCGTTGTCAGGGACTTATAAGCTAATCATTGTGTGGACTTTGTTCGATTTTTTCAAGACCTCAATCAACGATGTATTGTGTACTCAAGCTGAAAGAGTATCACAAATAGTATATTAGTGATGGCAGTTTGCCTACATTCATATTTGACCCAAAGATTGAGAGGATTTTTCAAAAAAGAAACAAAGCTAAAAGAAAAGAAGACAACGAAACAGAAGAATGGGAGACTAGCCAAACGACAACAACCCTAATGAACAGAATGCGACCAACGACGCAAACCATGCGTTGGCATCAGCTCATCTGATACTTCTTACTCATGATCACAACAGACCTATTAAGGAATATGCATCATCTAACCTTTATGATTTTTCACCAGGCATTATGCGACTAACTTTTGAAGGAGCTAGATTTGAGATAAAGCTTGTGATGCTCCATGTAACGACCCGCCCCCCTAGGACTCAAGTTAGGCCGTTACTAAATACATGCATGCATGAAACTTAAAACGACACCCTTTTATGATGAAATAAATGCTAAATGAATAAGGTAAGTTCAAAAGTCCTTCATTAAATTCAAATATTAAAAACAACAATAGGGTACCCATAAATCATAAATGACAATAAATAAGTCTGAAAACAATTCTTAATAGTAAGTTCAAACATCAAAACTGAAAGTTAAGAAAAACATGAAAAGAAATCTAAATCTTATGAGCGGAAGCATAAAACTGGTCCCAGTGGCTCGATCACGAATTCCACTTGTCAATCGTCGGTGCATCTCTACCTTTACCGAAAACAACAACATGAGAAAGGATGAATATAAAATACTCAGTAGGTAACCCCACTATTGAGTCTGGCTAGGCATCTATGTGCTCTAAATGCCTACCTCTGGTGGAACATATAAACTGCTCTAGTCCTCACGGGACACATACAAACATGAAAAACTGATTTGTATCCTACTGTAGTTAAGTATACCCACTACCTCTAGTAAGTCCTGTAGGACCCACAACCTCTAATGAATCCTAAAGGAAACACAACCTCTGGTGAATCCCGAGGGAAACACAACCCCTGGTGAATCCCGAAAAAAACAAACCCCTGATGAATCCCGAAAGAAACACAACCCCTGGTGAATCCCGAAAGAAACACAATCTCTGGTGGATCGTGAAGGAAACACAAGCTCAACATCATAAGTATCACAATATGATTCTATAACATACATATACACCTCATCATCATGGCTCTACAACATACATATACCTCTCATTAACCTAGTCTCATAACATACATATACAACTCATCATCATGGTTCTATAACATACATATATATCTCATCGTCCTAGTCCCATAACATACATATACATCTCATCATCCTCAGATTCAACATAATCTCCAATAATCATCATATACTCAAATCATGTTGGCATTCATATATCTCTATGCGCATCTAGTCCTTTCAAACCACAATCAATGAAGGCATACATAAACATCATGCTAACTAATAATCCTTAATAAATCATAATTATCAATACTTAGCTCTAGTCCTTTAAAACCTCAATCAATGAAGGCGTAGATTACATCATGCTAATCAATAATCCTCAATAAATCATAGTTATCATTGCCTGACACGTAGACAGTTCCAGTAGTAAGATTACTTATCTCAATGTCAAGATTCACAGCTAATCAAGCTATCGAAATAATACAGCAACTCAAAGTAACGACCCTATCACAGGAATACAACCATTCAATTCCAGCCCAAACAACTAAATTTAAATCCTTAGATCGAAATCCAAAATACCCAATCCATCACAATTCCCAATTATAACCAAAATTTAAATGCCCAAAATCTTACCCAAGGACGAAACCACTTCCAACTTTCCTCGATAGCACCCTTTTGACGTCCAAGCTTTTCTAAAACTCGACTTCAAAATCCAAACAAAGGGGAATCAAAATATTGAAGTACAACATTATGGTTAATAGATCCAATTTGAGAAAAGAAATACCAACTTACCCAATTCCATAAGATCAGGTGAAACCCAAACACAAAAACTTACCCAAGAACAAATCCGACAATAGCCACGGTGGCGGCAGGGGTTGTGCGGCGTGTGACGGCTAGTCGGACAGAGAAGCGGCGGTGGATCTTGAAGAGGGGCAGTGTGGCGTGGCTTCATGGCTGGGAGGTTGGTTGGGCGAGTGAATGGCTTATCGGGCTACGACGGTGACTTCCAATGTCAATGAATGAGGCAGAACAGTGGCGGCACCTTAGCTCAAGGGAAAGGTCTCGGCGAGGGCTACGTGCGGCTGGAGAGAAGGGACGTCTGAGTAGGTTCACAGTTAGCAGATGAGGTCGAGCTAGTCTGCATGCGAACGACAGCCCATGATCAACAGTTGGGGAACTGACGGCTCGATCGAATGCGTGCAGTGCCAACTGGAGAGGAGACGATCGTCAACTATTAGGGCATGAAAAAAAGAAGTGAAGATGGAGGGGGGTCTAGTCGTGTGAGATAGAGATTTAATTTTTTAAAAGAAAAAGAAAAAGATTATTTTAAAGAAATAAAATATAATAAAACTTTATTTTATCTTATTCCATTATATTTTATTTAATTTCATTTTATCCTTTTCTTCAATACACGAATATATGTATATATATATATATAATCATTTCCTCTTCCTCTTCAAAACCAAATTTAAAATTAAATCATTTCTCCCAAGTAAAATTTCATTATAAAAAAAAAAATTGAATTTCCAAAATTCCAAGAATGTTTTTTAATAAAAAAAAAATACTGAAATTACATTAAGAACGAAATTCGTGGTGTTACACTCCAGATGCTTCAAACTGCAGGTTAGTTTGGGGGAGTTTTTGGAGAAGATCCGCTTGCCCATCTGAAAAGCTTACTCGAAATATGTAATATATTCATCATACCAAACATGAGGAAATCCGGTTAAACTATTCCTTTTTTCTCTAAAGGAGGAAGAACGATAGTGGGCTCCTTGGAGACAGGAAAGATAACCACATGGGATCAAATGGTGGAAAAGTTTATGAAGAAGTATTTCCCTGCTACTGAGAATTCCAAGAGGAGAAGAGATATTACATATTATGAACAAAGAGAAAGGGAGAAACTCAACGATGCGTGGACGTGATTCAAGAAGCTCGTAAGGAATTGTCTGCATGATGGTCTTCCAAATTGTGTATAGATGGAATTTATGATGGGTTGAACAAGAGTCGCGAGAAGCAGCAACAGGTGTAAGAGGATTTATGAGACATATAATGACGTAAAAACCATCTTAGATAGGATTCGATGAATTATGAAGATTTGGAGGATAATGGGTTTGGCTCAAGATCAGGCAGACAAAGAAACAATGCGGGGAAAATAAAGAATGATGCTATCGTAGCATTACAAACTCAATTGGCTGCGATGACTACTCTATTGGACGTTGAATTAAGCCAACCAAGCCAGCATAGGAAGCAGTCATAAGATGCACACGTTGAATAAAAGTTGATGACATGGGATGCGTCGGATGTGGGGGGCTACATGGATTTGAAATGTGCCCTCAGAACCCACAATCGATATGTTTCGTCAAGTATGACCCCCATTCAAACACTTATAATCCTTGATAGAGAAACCATCTAAAATTTTCGTAGGGGGAGAGGGGAGAGGTAATCAATAACAACAGAATGAGCTATATGGTGACCATTATACAAATAAAGAAGGACCTCCAAGGTTCCATCAGGGCTATATAAGACATCAACAACTGCATAGCCAACCATCACAAGCATCTAACTCATTTACCCCATTGGAAGTCTCACTAAAGGATTACATTTAAAAGAATGATGCTATATTGCAAAGTCAAGCTACCTCCATTCGAAGTCTCGAAATGTAGATAGGACAAATAATGGAAGAATTAAAAGCTAGACAGAAAGGTTCCTTACCTAGCAATACTGAGGCCCAAGCACATGTAGGGAACACAAGAAAAGAACAACGTAAGGTTGTGACATTAAGGAGTGGGAACCCACTGAGTGAAAGAATAGAAAAAAGTGACTCAGCAAAAATTCAACAGACTAAATAAGCAGAAAAGCAGCAAAGTGACCAATCTACCGACCAACACAAAATTCAAGAAAAGAAAAATCAATGCATGACAACCAAGAGAAGGATGAAGAAGTGTAATGGAGTAGTGAAGGGAACAAAAATGTTGAGTGTAAGAGTTCCTCTAGGAATAATTCCTCTAGGAATGCCTCAACTTCGAATGCATCATCTAAGGTCGTCCACAACTTTTCTTTCCACATCAATTGAAAACGAAGAATGACAAAATTCAATTTAAACACTTCCTTGACATCCTTACGCAGCTCCATGTAAATATTCCTCTTGTCGAGACGCTTGAACAGATGCCAAACTACGTTAAATTTTTAAAGGACATCTTGTCCAAGAAAAGAAGACTTGATGACTTTGAGACCATGGCGCTAGCATAAGAGACCATCACATTCTTCAAAAGCAAGATTCTAGAAAAAATGAAGGATCCAAACATTTTCACAATTCTTTGCTCAATTGGAGGAATTGATTTAGGCCGCACATTATGTGACCTTGGAGCCAGTATTAACCTGATGCCACTTTCAATCTTCAAGAAATTAGGGATTTGAGAGTTTAGATCTAGCTCATTTTTGCTCTAGCTAGCTGACAAGTCCATCACATACCCTGAGGGGAAAATTGAAGACATCCTTGTACAGGTCAACAAGTTTATTTTTTCAGCTAACTTCATAATTTTAGATTATGAAGCGGATAAAGAAGCCTTTATCATCTTGGGTAGGCCATTCTTGTCAATTGGAAAAGCCCTAATTGACGTTCATTAGGAGGAATTAGTTATGCAAATGAATAACTAAGAAATCAAATTCATCGTGCTCAATGCATTGAAGTACCGTAATGATGTAGAACCGTGTCAACTAGTGGATGCGGAAGAAGGTGGCACTGAAAGATGGGATATCGAATCTGACATGTTCTATGGAAAAGAAATGGAGCTCGAAGAAGTTGTTGCGATGAATGACACAAAGAGGAAGTTTGAATCGTTAGATTTTCATGACAGATAAACAAAGAAGAAAAAGCCATCACTTGAAGAGCCATCGACTTTAAAATTAAAATTATTGCCAGAACATCTGAAATATGCATACTTGAGACCAAGCAACACCTTGCCAATCATTATATCCTCACAATTAAATGCATTGGATGAAGAATCTCTTTTGCAAGTGTTGAAGAAATATAATAATGAAAGAGTGAATGACATTTTATGCGAAAAGGATCGGTATCCCAAAATTGTTTCACAGAACATATAATCAAACAAAGAACAGAAACGTAAGGATTTGATATAATTCAACATGTCATCACATAGAATATGAAGAGGAATAGAAGATCAAAAAATCACTCACCTTTGAAGACCGAAACTCTTCACGTTCCTCTCGTAGTAACAAGCTCTTTGAATTCCCTTTGAATTCGTGAACAACCAGAAAAATACAGCAATAAATCTCTAAATCCTAAACACAACCATACAAAAAACCTCAGTATTCTCGAAGCACTGAGAATCGGTAAGAGTTGTGTGGGCTTCAAGATCAATTTGAAAGGGATAAAATTCTTGAATTTTAGAGAGCAATGCATACATATTTATACTAAATGCAAGGGGAAGATGAAAGATTCAACCCTTCCTACTTCTGTATGTTATTAATGAGAGAATAATGGGGGAGGAGAAAAGTTATCAAATAACTCCCTTCCCTAATAACCAAATTATTTAATTAAACAAAATTGATTTTCCTTCAATTAATTAATTGTGTGTGTGTGTATATATATATATATCGGAAAAAAACCATATTCAAATATTCATTTTTTCTTAAATAAAACTTTATATTATTATATCTCATATAAATAATTTTATATTAATTATATCTTATATAATTAATTCCCTTTATTAATTTGAACATTTCAAATTAATTCAAATTAATTCGATTCTCTTTAATCCCAATTAAGCCAACGGAGAACCTTATGAATCTATAGATTGAAGCTCTAATACTACTTGATTAATTAATTAAACTCTTTAATTGAATTAATCAACTTCTATTAACTGAAACTCTTTAACGTAAGGATTTGATATATTTATTTTACATCTGATTCTTTATTTTATTTTCATTCTTTACATTGTTAAATATTTATACTTATATGTTAATTCAATTTTGTATTTTAAGATTTCCAATATTTGGATTTTCAAATTTTAAAATTCATTACGTTCATTTAAATATTTTAAAATTTTGAATTTTAAATTTTAAATTTTTCAATATGCATGTTTGTATATTATTTAAATTTTAAATTTTTTATTCATAGTACATTCAAAACCAGTTTGAATTTTTCCATATCAAATTTTGTTTATTAAGACATTCATTCAGCTCATTTTAATATTTTACAATTACGACATTTACATGATAATAAAATTGAGTTGGATTTGAGTCGACATAGTTTAAGATAAATGACTTGAATGAAAAATAATATTGCAATTATTTTAGCAACGTATGACTGATAGAAACAATTGTTTTATTGTTACTAATTTTGTACTGAGATTTGTGTATTTGATAATGTAAATGTTTTATAAGCATCTTTTTATATTTTAATGCATACTATATTTTTTTTTGTTTTAAATAATTAAATTATATTTAAGCTATAAAATAAGAGAAAAAGTAAAGAAAAAATACAAGAAACCAAAAACAAGAAATGATTATCAAACAAGTTTTTGTTTCTGTTTAGAAACAAGAAACAAAAATAGTTACCAAACTTATTCTTGTTTCTAGTTCTTAAAAGACAAGAAACAAGACATGAACATTAGCAAATGAGTCCTAAATAACTAATCAACATTTTCTCTTTTCATGATCCTAGACATGCTCAATAAAACAAAGACTTTATACTTTCAATCAATTGAAATTATAGATATGTACACCTATGTACCCATGATCATGTCACTTATTTAATCAATGTGAGACTTTGGTCGCATTTCCAATCCCTTTGAACAAAGGACCAATTGAGCCTCCCCTAAAGTAGCCATAATTTCATCTAACTCTTATCTAAGCTATCCATTTTTTTCACTAGAGCATACAGTCCATCCGCTAATGTTCAACCATGGATTATACCAAGACTACTTTCGAGGTTCCACTATATCTTTGTTCGACATCTGATGATTATATCTACATGGCTAAACTAGAGACGTGACTCTAATACCACTTATTATGGACAACAACTCTCCAAATATCTTCAAAATAGTATGATATTGTATCTATTCTAAACATAAGCCCTCGTGGCTTTTCTTTTGGGCTTCACCCAAAAATATCTCATCCTAATGAATATAGTTCTCTTGACTTGTAGACTCATGAAAAATCCTTATTAAATATAAACTACCATCAAGTTCTATAAACTTCCTGAAAGATAGATTATGCACATTTTCATACCACCAACAATCTAGGAAATAATCAAAATAATGTTATAGGATCAAACTAAATCAAAAGTAATAATACTTTTAGCTTCATGGAAGTAATATAATATGATAAGTTGCGCAATAGATTTTGCATGACATGAATCATATATAAACTTTGCCAACTATAACATGTGGAACATTATTTTGTTCATGATAATTAGATTTGCTTAAATTGACCACAATAACATTTCATTTGAGGTATAAAAAACAATGCAATAATACTAATATTATTATTTTCTTATCGCATATGTCAGTTGCTATTTACGAAATAGTAGAATATATACTCATCAAATATATATTGAACATCATGCTCAAATATAGTACTGGAACAAAATTACTAAATTCTCATACCTTGTGTAAAAATTGAACTTGTGGAACTAATCGATAGTCAAAATATCTTCGACATATATGAAAGTTGAATTCTTATTTGTATCAAAATTTGAATAAAATCATGAAAATATCAATCCCAGCATCATCCAAATTGACAATAATTTGATTTTCTATCACAAACACATATGACAATCAACATAAATCATTCTACTAATTTACTCATTACAAAAGAAAATATAATATGTTGGATTGTCTATCCAAATCCCTCAAATCATGCAACAAATTATTTCGAAAATAAGTGTGGAATTTGTATGTATATTCCATCTTTTCTTAATTTTTCTTCTCAATTTGCAATGAGAAAATGTTCTAATTTCTTATCATCTTTTATATTGAGAATAAAAATATAATCTCTCTCAAAACTACTTCTAGAAAACCATTTACTAATCAAGAACAAAGCAAGTAAACAATTCCAATTAAGGTTAGCAACAAATAACTGCATGACTTACATGGTTATAGTTCTAGAAATCTCAACAAAAATTCATATTGAACAAGAGGAAATAGGAAAATCGGAACTTATTCACAATTCAATGGACAAACAATCCAGACGCTTGTCTTCGGTTTACAATCAATCGGATTGTCAGAGATGAAAAATAAAATTAGCGAGAGGAGAAATCTCCACCTCAAGTATGAATCCAACAGAATAAAAAAAACACTAATCACATGGAATCCTTCATACGGACGTCAAAGAACAATCAATCGAAAATTCAAAAAATACAATAGATGTGAATCGTTCGTTCAAATCATTAGAAGAAATCGATTATGTTCAACAGAGAATCTAACGAGGCAAGATGCAAATAGAAAAATAGTCTCAAATCAGTCAATAGATTAAAGCATTCAGAAAGTATAAGAGACTGGAAATCACTTACTAGATCACCGGAAGAAATCAATCACATTGAATTCAAGGGAGAATTAACATGGGAAGACGTATGTATGAACTGAGCTTTGAGTAGATTTTTCATTTTTTTTAAAGTAATTGGGCATCAGGATTGGGAGCCCATTTTCAATGAAATTGAAGATATATTTCGTCTCCTTTTTCAATGTCGTTAGCTAAAATACTCCTACAGCGCCAACTCGAGCAGTTTGGTACCCCTCTTCTTTTCCTTCAATCTCCTCTTCACCTTCATTGGATCAAATGTTTCCCTCACCAAAAGTTAACTCTTGATCAACTATGGAAGATAAAAGCAGGATTCAGAGCAGGATTTGGAATCCGAATTCGACATCTTATTTGTCCTGGCATTTCCCACAACCGTTACTCTCTTGTGCTTTTAAGGTTGAAGTTCAGTATGCTTTGTCCTATTATCCTAACTCACATGCATGCCAAGAAAATTTCTAAGTGGTCATCTACTATAAATTTGGAGTTCCTATAATCGAGCCATAAAAAAGAAAGTGCACCTTGTTGGTATAGATAGTAACCTCCAATTATATTCATGTCCTTAGGATCTCTCTCATTTGATGTGATCTCGGTTCATTCATGTTCCAATTTAGACAGGTTTGGAAAAACCTTTTCGAATTTGATCGACATTTAGTATAAATTATCATTCTTGTTTTCAAATTGTAGAAATCAAATGATCATTGTGCGTGAATAAACCCACTACTTTGAAAGTAAGATCGGTACGATCTCGATGCTAAATCGTTAAAGTCGATTGCTTTCTAGGATTAACATAACTCGCATGCACACATTGGAGAATGGGTTGGAATAGATGAAAAGAATACTCAGACAATAGTAGATCTAGAGGGAAAAACGTATAAAGAAGAAAGACCAAGATTTCTATTTCTATCTTTTTTTTTTCTCCCAAAACTAGCATTTTAAGGAAAAATAATTGAGGAATTAAATAAAAACCATTTTAGAATTAATTGAAAAATCAATTTTCACTAAGTAATTCTTGAAACTAATTTAAATAGACGGAAATAAAACTGTTAAAAGGTATTAAAAATTAACTCATTTTTCTTTTTTCTTTGCTATGGGTCAAAAGCCCAAAAGCCCAAATCATTCCCAACAATATTTAATTGTTTTGTAAATTGGATATTCTAATTAAATATTATATTTATTTTTAAAAAATAAATATGATAGTTAATTATTTAAAATTAATAACTTAAATATCCTATCATTCATTTAAATTAATTAGTTTTTTTTTTTGTTCTATAAGATGTGAGGAGAATCAATGATTAGATATGGATTTAGTTTTAGAACCATCCAAAAGGCTAAATTACACTTTTTAAGTATCATTTTTTTTTTGGAAACATATTGTATCTTTGTTAGTTTTTAACTTTTTTTTTATAAAAAAAACTTTTGTACTTTGAAACATCATGAAATGGGATGGGAATGAGTTTTTATTAGAAATAATTACGTTAATTCGATATGTGTAATTAATTCGACATTTATATTAATAAGATAATAATTAATTGTTCAACTATGTATCTCAGCAGACTTTCAACACCAACTAATATCATTATTTCAAACGGATAAATTTCCATAAATCTTGCAATTTAACCATTGTTTTGAATTTTTGTATTGAATTTAATAGTAAGTTTGAATATTTCAATATTCTATAACAACTAATTTTCAAATCTTTGTTTGAAATTTAAAATATTATATAAATATTATTTTTAAATTGTTTTTATGATTATCTTATTTTGAATTTTAAATCTTATATTTATATTAGTTTTCATAACTAACTTTTTATATTTATAGTAGATTTTCTCTTAATCATAATTAAATCATATGTTTTTTAAATTGATTTTATTATTATCTTTATTAAAAATTTATTTTAAATGTGTAATATAAAAAAAAATCTCATTTTTATTAATTAGTTTTTTTTTAAAAAAAATTGAATCGTATTATTTTTTGTTTTAAAAATTCCATTAGAAAGAATAGCAAAAGAGAAATTGTATCAAATTTATAGCAAATACACAGTCTCATATGTGTTCCCATTTTTGTTTAGCCCTAAAATGCCTTCATATTTTCAATTACACTCCAACTAATTCTACCATTTGCAGAATTTTTAGCATAAATCTTGATTTTCTCTTACATTATCTTCCTACACTTTTTAAATTTTAAAAATCGAATGTAATTTTTTTTTTCAATTTTTCAATTTTATTTTATCTAATTTTTCAATTTTTATCTTTTTCTTAGTGATTTAATTCTCTGTTTTGAATCGATGATAAGTCTATTTTGGAGGCTTCACTTAACCAATCAAATTCACTGGTGCAGGAAGAAAAGCTCAACTTAATCAATCATGGCCAATAGTTCAAGTCACATAGTCTCTTCTTTCCAGAGTGATTTCTATCAAATCATTGTGAAAAGGTAAGCCAAGCATATAGACGGTATTGGTATTAACCTGTTTGGCTTGGGGTCTTATACCCACCTTGTCCGATTCGATCGAGGAAGAATGTACGTCGAACATTGTTTGTTTCTTTTCTATTCATGAGATCTCCTCAATTGACATAAACACCACATCATGAATGGTTAGTAATTTCAATTGACGATTTTTAATTGGGATTTTTATACCCCAATCTAAATCGGGTTTCTTTATTCATGAATGCAATTATTTAGATAAAGTTTTTATCAATCCAGCCATCACTTTCTAAACTAATATTTTGGTCTAGAACCAAGAAAAAGTATTGTTACAGAATTTTGGGTAAGTTCAAAAGGGATGTAGAAGGTTTAGTTGAGTGATTTTCAATTGCGATGTATTTGTTTTTAAGTAATTACACTGTATTTGTAGGTCACATAAATATCTTAGCATCGCCAAAAACTTTCAAAAGATGTTAGATGACTACAAAATCCTCGTCAGAATTATAGTGTAATTAATTTTACTTTAACCCTAAAATGCCCCCATTTGGATTTTTAGTTACGTTGCAACTAATTCTTTTTAGCATAAATCCTGATTTGTCCCCTAAAGTATCTCCCTACACTTTCAAATTTTAAAAATCGAATGTAATCTTTTTTAAAAATCGAATATAATTTTTTTTTTTCAAATGTTTGATCTTATCATCAATTTCAAATTTTATTTTATTTAATTTATCAATTTTCATCTATTTCTTACAGATTTTATTTTTTTCCTCAACAAGTCTACTTTGGAGGGTTGACTTAACCAACCAAATCTATTGGAGCATAGATGAAAATCTCGACTTAATCGACCATCGACCAAGAGTTCAAGTCACAAAATCTCTTCTTTCCAAAGTGATTCATATCGAGTCATTGTGAAAAGGTATGCCAAACATATGGAAGGTGTTGACATTAACCAGTTTGCTTCGAGGATTCTATTTCATGGCCGCACCATCTTTTATAGGCCTTTAGCGTGGAATGGTAGGGAGAGAAAGAGGCGAAAAGCCTCAAAACGTGCTATGCTTGCGTGGACGAATCGGACTCGTGCCAACGGGAGGACTTTTCTTTTGTTTTTTTTGTTTTTTTTTCCGGTTTTAAAAAATAATAAAAAATAATAAATAATTTTTATTAAAATTAATAATCACACACATGCCTCGTTCGTGCGGCGGCGGGCATGTTAGACATCCACCGAACCCACATTGGTCTATCTCCTCACTCCCTCCAAAACATTGGTACCCCTTGGGGCCCATACCCAAAACTCAAAATTGGAGTACATAAGGGAGGCTTCCAAATCAAAATTTTCCAATGTGGGATTCTCCAACCAATGGTTGGTTCCCTATTATTTTTTAAAGTTAAATTTTCACCCAACAATCCCCCACTTGGAAATTTAATCAAAAAGAGAAAGAGAAAAAAAAATTCACCGAGCAGTTTCAGTTTATACAACATTGTGCATAAGCAAAAGTGTCTTAAGACTTGAACCTTTACGTAATGTAGATGATTCAGGATATACTAAAGTAACCCTTGGTTTTGAACTTTATCTCTAACAGTATCTCACACAGAGTGTCATTAGAGTGTAGTCAAAGCCCGTACTTTAAAGCCTAACACGTTATCCTGGTTTAGTGAACGCTCTAGAGAGTTTGCCTAAAAACTCCATAGGAAGTAGCCCCTCACTTCCACATTTACATAGGTGAGTCTATTAAGAGTACTCCAATAGCTAGGTACCTCACTTGTCATCAAGTATAGATCTCATAAAGAACTGAATTCAACTTTTCTAACGCTTCAGGATATCATGCTCAGACTATAAGTCATAGGAATGAAACTCTGTGTTTGGTTTAGCATGATTCACTATATATCACTCGTGATCAGTTATTACCCGTTGAACCTGTTTCTTGGGATCTCTAATCTACAGGTTAGATTTTCCTCACCGTGATTCATCTTTCTATAGGCATGAGTCCCATCCTTTCTGAGGTTCTGAAAAACTTTTCTCTAGCCAGTCCTTTCGTTAAAGGATCTGCCAAATTTTTATCAGTCCGTATGTGATCCACTCTAACTGCACCAGTAGTGAGAAACTTTCTAATGGTACTGCGCTTACGACATATTTGTCGCCTCTTTCTATTGTAGTAACGGTTCTGAACTTTTGTGATTGCTATAGTACTATCATAATGGATCAATATGGCTAGTACCGGTTTTTCCCATAAAGGAATATCTGATAGCAGACTTTTAAGACAACCTATTTCTTCACTAGCTATAGCTAGTGCTATCATTTCTGACTCCATCGTAAATTAGGCTAAAATAGTCTGTTTCTTGGACTTCCAAAAGACAATTTCACCTGTTATATTAAAGATATAGCCACTTGTAGCCTTTGAATCATCCGAAAGAGAGTTCCAGTCAGCATCACTGAACCGTTCCAGGACAGCGGGAAACTTTTGATATGTAATCCTAGGTATTGGGTTTTCTTTAAGTATCTCATTCCCTTTCTATAGTATTCCAATGCTCTTTACTAGGTCTGCTTGTAAGCCTACAAAGTAATCCTACAGCATAAGCTATGTCAGGCTAAGTGCAGTCAGCAATGTATCTAAGACTGCCTATAATGCTCGCATACTCAGATTGATTAACATTATCACCAATGTTCTTGAATAACTTGACACTAGGGTCATAAGGAGTACAGGCTGGTTAGAATCTTTTCTATATAGCGAGATCGATAACCTATTCACTTTTATGCCTAAGATTACACTAGCTTCTCTTAAGTCTTTCATGTCGAAGTTTGCACTCAATATTGATTTCACATCATTTATGACGTGCAAGTTCGACCCAAAGATCAATAAATCATCTACATATAGACACAAGATAGTGCAAAGATTATTATCAAACTTATAGTAGATGCATTTGTCACTTTCATTAACCTTGAAACCTTTAGATAGGATAAGGTCGTCAAATTTTTTATGCCATTGCTTAGGAGCTTCTTTTAGTCTATAGAGAGATTTGTCTAATTTACACACCTTATTTTCTTGACCATGTACTACAAAACCCTCAAGTTGTTCCATGTAAATCTATTATTCAAGTTCACCATTTAGGAAAACGGTCTTTACATCCATCTGATGTACTACGAGGTTTATAAAGGGCAGCAAGAGAGAACCATGTTCTAATTGACTCAAGTGAGTCCATCTCATCATTTATGGCTTCTTGCCATAGGTTGGCATCTACTGAGGATAGGGCAGCTCTCAGATCTTTAAGATCTTCTTCTACATTATAGGTCAGGAAGTCATTTATGAAATCTTTGGCGGTTCTAACTCTTTTTCTTTTTCTAGGTTCTAGGTCAGTTTGCTCTCTAGGGTTAGGATTTCTAACTAGGGTTAGACCACTTGATCCAGAGCACCAGTATTCCTTGATTTAAAAGGAAATCTATTTTCAAAGAAGTCGACATCATTTGACTCAATGATCACTTGATTCACTAGATCATAGAACCTATAGGCTTTACTATTTAAGGCATAACCTATAAAGACACATTCGTAAGCTCTACTAGCCAACTTTCTCCTTTTTGGGTCTGGAATCCTTATAAAGGCTAGACAACCCCATGTGGTTGCTTATTCTTGAGAATTTCGTAAGGTGAAGTTTTGTTTTTAGACTTTGGGATTCTATTTAGGAAATAACACACGGTAAGGATGATTTCACCCCACCAATAAGACGCGACTCCTGAACTAAGTAAAATAGCAACTACTAGCTCAACTAAAGTTCTATTTTTCCTTTCGACTTTTTCGTTCATTTCAGGAGAATAAGGTGTGGTTTTTTCGTGTATTATTCCATGTGAGTTAAAGAACTCATTAAAACTGTCTGAGTCGTACTCAGTTCCCCTATCACTACGAAGTCTTTTAACCTTTCTATTAAACTGATTCTCTATTTCAGAAACAAAGAGTTTGAAGGCATCAAAGGCATCACTTTTGTTTTTCAGCAAGTATACAAAAGTAAAATCAGAGCAGTCGTCAATAAAGATAATGAAATATCTTTTACTGTTCCTAGTCAAGATGCCATCAAATTCACATACATCATAATGAATCAAATCTAGAGGCTCAGAATTCCTAAGTACAGATTTATGCGGAGTTTTAGTAATTTTAGTCCGACTACAATACTCGTATTTATCAAAATCATCCATAGATAACTTAGGTATCATTTCCAGCCTAATCATGTTACTAATTAAATTCTTATTCATATGACAGAGTCTAGCATGCCAAACATTCATAGAATACAACATATACACAGAAGATTTCATTTTATTGAGGTCTAAATTTAATTTGAACATTCCTTCAGTTGCATACCCTTTCCCTACAAATACATTATTTTTGTTAAGGGTATATAGGTCTGCCCCTATAGTTTGAGTAAACTCGGCTTTGTTGAGGAGATATCCCGAAACCAAATTCTTTCTTATCTCTGGAGTGTGCAGGACGTCCTTCAATGTGAGGGTCTTCCCAGAGGTAAACTTCAATTCCATCTCGTCGGTTCCAACAACTTTTGTGGAGTGGTGATCTCCCAACAGAATATTCTTATCCTTAGTTTTAGTATAAGTTTTAAATAGACTAAGGTCGTGACAAATATGGCGCATAGTGCCAGTGTCTATCCACCACCCTTCACATTTACTTCTATGATCATGGTGACTAACGGTTCTTCTGTCAAGTTTGCCTGATCAACAGGATAACGCCTGTTCCTACAGTTCCTAGCCATGTACCCAGTTTATTACAATTAAAGCAGAGGAACTATATCGTTTCTTCTGAAGGAGGCTTCTGTTTTTTCTGTTGGTTTTGGTTGCTAGAGCCATGGTTTTGACCTTTCCTCTTTGTCCCCTTAGATTTTTTGTTAGGTTTTACCACGGTAGAGGTGGGTTTCCTAGATACTATATTCACCTTCTCCTTCTGGTCCTGCTTCCGAGCTTCCTCCTTGATCTTTAGCCGGGTGATAAAACTCTCCAAGGAGAACTCCTTGGTCTTATGCCTCAAAGTGTTCTTAAAGTTCTTCCACAAGGAGGGCTGTTTATCAATAATAACAATAACTTGGAATTGTTCATCTAGAGGCATACCTTCCGTAATTATCTCGTGGGCTATCTTCTAGAGTTCATGGGATTGGGCCTCCACAGATTTTTCATTCGTCATCTGGAACTTGAGATAATGGCTAACAACATGTTTCTTCGACCCAGCCTCCTCGGTGTCGTACTTTTTTTGCAGGGCATCCCAGACCTCCTTCGCTATCTTCATTGTACTGTAGTAGTCATACAGACCATCAGTCAAACCATTTAAAATAAAATTCTTACAAAGAAAGTCTTTCTCCTCCCAATCAACAGCTTCATTTATCTGTTGTTCAGTTGGTTCTTCTAAAGGGATGATCGGCTTATCTCTGGTATAAGTTTTGACAACTTTCTTGATGGTAAGAAAGAACAACATCTTTTGCTTCCACCGATTGAAGTTTGCTCATTCGAATCGGAATGGACGGCTGAGGTCAGATATCATAACGTCATTGTTACTAGTGAAGGCCATTGATGATGTAGCGGGAATCGTCTTAAAATTTTTGGAAATGGCAAGACCCTCAGAATGACGAATAGCAAACGGTCAAGGCATGACAGTCAAGCAAAAAACAAAAACCTGCAAAATAGAAACTCGTTATAGGTTGAGTCGCAGAGCTTGCTCTCTTTAAGACGTTTCGCAGCTATGCCCAAGTGTGCAAGCAGGTCTGAAAAATGTCACGTCGTCCCCAGGATAAAATAGCCAAAGAAACTCGATCGGCTATGAAGCACAGATACTTCATATGAGACAAAGAATCAGTATCAGACACGTATCAGATACCGATACTTCCAGATACTTCACAGATACGTACCTGACACGCGATTTGACGTATCTATTTCGATGCGTACTTTTTTTTTTAAGAAAAAAGACAAGTAACTCATATAATCTTTCCCAATCTAAAATTAAGCAACCTATTTAAAAAGCTCACTACTCAAGTCCAAAATTAAAAGAAAAATAAATAAATAACGGACCAAGCCATAGACTAGAATCATCTAATCTCCATTTCACATTTGAGTCCCCACAAAGTCCACCAAAATATAAACCATTTAGATGTCTTCAATAATAAGTTCTTCGTTTATCTTCATACTTCTCTCTCTAATCTTTTCTTCTTCCTCTTTGCAACATGAGTCACTTTTCTATTGCATTTTATTAACTATTGTACTGATGTTACTTTTTTTGTATTGTATTTCAGTGTTTGTATTCTATTTTGTACTATTGTTATTAACTTGTATGCTAAATTTATCTACATCCTAGATTTTTTTAAAGAAAAAATGTATCTTCAACGTATCAGTATTCTCATTTTTTTAGAAATATATATATTAAAAATTTATAAAAAAGTGACGTATCTTTAGACGTATCCGTATCTTAGTTTTTTTTAGAAATTGACGAATTGTCGTATCCGATTGTATCCGTATCGTGTAGTCATATCTGTATCTATACTTTATAACCGATCGAAAATGCACAGTTAGCGACTAAAACACACACCATTTCTAACCCACTGCTCGGAAACAAAAATGGAAGAGTTAGGAGAGGAAAATAGAACATTCGAATAGAGTGAATAAAAAAATTCGTGTTTTCGAACTACTGAAGGCCACACCTTTTATAGGCCTTTAGCGTGGAATGGTAGGGAGAGAAAGAGGCGGAAAGCCTCAAAATGTGCAATGCTTGCGTGAATGAATCAGACTCAGCACGAATGGGAGGACCTTTTTTTTCTGGTTTTAAAAAATAAAAAATAAAAATAAAAATAAAAATATTTTTATTATAATTAATAAAATCACACTTGCCTCACCCGACTGGACGAACGGCGGCGCGGGTGTGAGATGTCCACCGAACCCACATTGCTCTATCTCCTCACTCCCCTCCAAAACATGGGTACCCCTTGGGGCCCAAACCCAAAACTCAAGATTGAAGTACATAAGGAGGCTTCCAAATCAAAATTTTCCAATGTGAGATTCTCCAACCAATGATTGGTTCCCTCTTATTTTTTAAAGTTAAATTTTCACCCAACATACCATCTTCCATGACTATTATCTACCGTAAATAAAAAATGGTGTTTTTTACGATTTGTCATCTACCTTAGATAAAAAAACTTTTGAGAAAAAGTAGATTAACCAAAGGGAAATTATTTCAAATAGTAAAATTGAAAATATTTACAAGATATAGCAAATTTTTTAAATTATCAATGATAGACACTACTAGAAGTCTATCAGTGTCTATCAACGTCTATCATTGATAGTTCTAAAATTTTGGCATATTTTGTAAATATTTTAGTTTATTTTTCTATATTTAAAAACAACTCTAATTTTTCAATTTAAAGAAATGAATTTTAGAATAATCATTTTATAATTTATTTGATATTAATACCATTTAAAAAATAATGATTTTACATATTAATATAAAAATAATTGGAATAGTATCACTTAATTTAAGAAACTCCATTATATATATGAGGCATAAACCATAATTGTTAGTTTTTTCAAAGCCACAAAAAATTAAAAATTATGTTTTTTTATTAGGTGTAAAATTTACCCTTTTTAGGGATTAATTGAACAATTTTAAAGTTTTAAGTAATAAGATAAAACCCCAATTATTCTTTCTTTTCTCATTTACTCATTTGTTTTCCTCTTATCAATTTCGTGTGCAACTGGTGGATACGTTTTCGTTTAATTTTTTTTAATCATTTTGTTTTAGAGCATTTCGATTATAATGTGTATCTACATAATTAGAGCTTGTCTTTGTTTGATTTATGAGGAATTTGTGTGTGTTTCTCGTTTTAACTTGAAAGTTTTGCTTGTTTGATTTGATAACTTTTTCTAAGATTTAAATTTTGACTAATCATTTAGGTATTGTTACATAGACTGATATTCTTTTCTTTGACTTCATTTAATTAAATAATACTAAGTCCATATCCTTTTTGTTATGAATATGATTGATTATAGATCCCTTTACTTCCCAACAACACATTTGTTTCATTAAAACTGTTATTAACAACTTAACTAACACTAATCCGTAATATTTAATGA
This sequence comes from Benincasa hispida, assembly GCF_009727055.1. Lineage (NCBI taxonomy): Eukaryota > Viridiplantae > Streptophyta > Magnoliopsida > Cucurbitales > Cucurbitaceae > Benincasa > Benincasa hispida. The sequence goes on along the minus strand of NC_052349.1, from coordinate 35,427,375 downwards.
TTCAATACTTTAATAATATAAAATAAAAAAGTCAAACTCAGTGGAAGTCTAGTAAGTTTAGTAACCCACCAAAGCATATGAATCAATAAATTTTCAAAGTATAAACAAAATCTGCGTGCAGAAACTTCTCATTTGTATTCTATTAAACATAATGAATGCAATGAGGCCAATCAATTTATACAAAAAAAAAAAAAGGGTTTAAATTGAAAAAAAAAAAAAAAACCAAATTACAATTTACACCATCTCTCACTAAGCAAGTAGTAATAAAAAATGTAAGAAAAAAAGGTAAAACAATATAGTTTATACTTTTAAGTATAGTGTTAATGATTTATAAAAGACTCAAACAAATCATAAAAACAATTGATATGATTATGTCAAAGTTCTAATTGCCTAATATGTTGCTATCCTATAGTTATAGTAACAAAGTAGTTATATCTTACTATTAGCTTTATGATAATGAATTGTTGGCTATCCTGCAATTATGGTAGTCAAGATTGAATGTTGTGTGGAGTGGGTTGAGATTGGTTTGAATGTTTTGGTAGTCAAGCTTAGTTTTACTTGTTTTGGAGATCTAAATGGAGTTTTTGTGTGTTTGATTGAAGTTTATGAAGTTTAAATGTTGTGAGGGATAAGTTGAGCTTAGTTTGACTTGTTTTGGAGATCTAAATGGAGTTTTTATGTGTTTGGTTGAAATCTATGAAGTTTGAATATCGTGTGGAGTGAGTTGAGCTTAGTTTTATTTGTGTTGCATCTTATAAATGGGGTTTTATGTATTTGGTTGAAGTCTATGAATTTTGAATGTTGTGTAGGGTGGGTTGAGCTTAATTAAACTTGCTTTGGAGCTCTAAATGGAGTTTTGGTATCTTAGAATTGTTTGTAAGATTCATTGAAGTAGGTTGAATTGTTTGAAAGAGGATCGAATCTCGCAGCATAAGCGTTTTGTTATAACACCTTGCATCTCGCAAATCGATTTTACATTAAACAAAACCATTATACAAAAAAAATATATATAAACATATAGATTATCATGCATTAGGGAAAGGATTAGAATGATTTTTATCTTTGTAGATTACCAAGTGCCACAAACAATCCTCTCCTAGTTCCAACGAACGGATCTCCAATGATCTTGATCACGAATAATTTCTTAAACAATCTCGAACACTACCACGAGAGTAACCTTGTTATTCATTGGGGTTCCAATAGAGGGATAGATGGTATCCAACTATTGGAAGAGGGAGAGGAGAAAAGGGTTTTGGAAAGTTGGGAGGATTCTCTTAGAGAAAATTCTGCACAATAACACTAGGATGTTGTATATTGTAGTCTTTCTCTTTGATGAGAATGTGTCTTCTAAAGGGCTATAGAGAGGTCTTTATATAGAGAAAGAGTCAAGTCCTTTTCCTAATATTTTCTTTTTCTATAATTAATTAAATAAGTGTTATTTAATTAAATGATTAATTAAATAACGGTTATTTAATTAATTAACCCATTTAATTAAATAACACTTATTTAATTAATTAACACAATTAAATAACATTTATTTAATTTTAATTTGCACAATAATTAAATAACTAATTATATATTAAATCCAATTTAATGTATATATTTAATTATCATATACATCCCATGTATATATGCAAACCTCTCTATTAATTAATTCTTTGTGAATCTAATTCACTTGAATTAATTAATTAATTTGAATCTTATTCAAATATTACTTTCCAATTTAATTATAGATCATATCTATAATTAATTATATATTAATCACATTAATATATAGTTTCTTCAAGTTAATTTGAACAATTCAAATGATCCCTCGTAAGTATCCTCTAGTGAGCTAACAAGAGGACCTAGGGGACCTGTAGATTAGAAGCTCTAACGATATAAGATTAATTGACTAAACTCATTAACCAAATTAATCAATATTTGTTAACTGTGGGTACACCTCTAAAGTCCCACTGCTCTTCTTACTACAGATATATTTTTGTGTCCATGAATATAGACCAATACCAATAAGTTAGTCCTTCACGAGTGTTCGAAACTCCAACTGGGTCAAGTTACCATTTTACCCTTGGGTTACCTCTTACTTTTGAAGTACCAGTGCTCCTCAAATGAACAACATGTTTATGGTCCAACCACTAAATAGAAATCCCTCTAAAACCAATGAGAGGGTAGGACACTTTGTTCAAGTCCTGGAGACACCACTTAAGGGAACACTCATCTACTTACCCTTAAAGCGGGAAGGAGTGAATTCCATCTTGTATTATTATGTTCCTAACTTTCCACTCGGTCTTGTCCCCAAAATGGTACCCATATTGGATCGGCGATCTTGCCACCCTCACCTATATAAATCAAAGGACAATCCCTCATGAAGAAATTCATAATATACTCAGGATTAAAACTAAGTCGCCTAGGTCATCCTATTGAAATAGAAACTTGACTAGTCAATAGTGTTACATCTAGTGGTTACTATTTCACGGTCCAATCTTATGCAAACTCATTGCATATGATACCCTCCATCGCGTGTTATCTACATGAACGTTTTGGATCATTATGTTTCTATTAAATACAAAGTGGGTTATATTCATAGTGTTACTAGTATAAGGTACTCAACCTTATCCCTATATTATAGACCCTTTAGGCTGTATCTTGAACATTGATCCTTGTATGTCTTCACATATAGTTCAAGACTCATAAGACATCTTTGAATGTTAGTTTATTGAATTTAGAGTTATTAAGGCAAAATAGACAACAATACAAGCAACATCATTTATTGATTTAACATCCATAACTTTATTGATGATGATCAATCAATAATATTTACTATCTACGAATTTTAGGGCATAAAACCCAACAAACTCCCATTTGAACTAAAACTCTCAATGGGGTGTACATAATCTAGAAGGCAGATAATGCTAAATACAATAAATTAGGGCATCAATATTCCCATTACACGTCTCCCACTTGTCCTAGATTATACATTGAACATGTCTTATAGACCTAGACTGTCTAGATGACCTTCAAACACTTTAGCCGTGAGAGCCTTCGTAAATGGATTAGAATGGTTATTACCCACTATCGTCGCAGTATATAGTGATGGGCAAGTCCATATTTAGAACCACTTCCAAATCACTTAAGAACTTCCATAGCCAATCTACTTCCTTTACTGCTTCATAAGTAGCTACATACTCAGCTTCCATAGTGGAATCTACAATGAATCCTTGCTTGATGCTACGCCATAATACGACTTCCCATTTAGGATTAACACTGATCTTTATGTGGATTTCCTAGAATCCTTGTCAGTTTGGAAATCAAAGTCGGTGTATCCTATAAGGATCAAATCCTTAGCTCCATACGCTAGCTTGTAGTCCCTCGTTCTCCTTAGATACTTGAGGATATTCTTAATTGTTGTCCGGTGGTCTAACCTTGGATTAGACTTGTACCTACTGAAAATTCCCACTGCATAATAAATGTCTGGCCTAGTGTAGAGCATAGCATATATTAAGTTGCCCACAAATGAGGCATAAAGAATACATCTCATATCCTCAACTTCTTGAGGTGTCTTAGGACACCATTCCTTAGGCAAGTGAACCTTGTGCTTGAAAGGTAACAAAACCTTCTCAAAGTTCTTCATCAAATTTCATGTCAACATTTTATCAATATAAGTTGCTTGAGACAGAGCTAGCATTCTATTCTTGCAATCCCTGGTGATTTGAATCCTAAGTACATATTGTGTCTCTCCCAAATCTTTCATTTGGAATTGGGTTGTTAGTTATTCCTTAATGTCATTAAGGTACCCTACATCATTCCTAATGAGTAGAATATCGTCCACATAAAGTATTAGAAAAGCTACTTTCTTGTTGATGATTTTCTTATAGATACAAGGTTCATCGACTCTTTGATCAAAACCAAATAAAATTGATCATCGTATCAAATCTAATGTTCCAAGATCTAGATGCCTGTTTCAACCTATAAATGGATCGATTCAACTTGCAAACTTTTTGTTCCTGACCTTGGGCTATAAACTACTCGGGTTGAGACACAAAGATATTCTTCTTAAGATTGCCATTCAGAAAAGTAGTCTTGACATCCATTTGCCATATCTCATAGTCATAATATGTGGCTGTGGACAAGAGAATTTTTATAGACTTAAGCATAATAATAAGGGAAAAAGTTTCCTCATAGTCAACCCCTTCCCTTTAGGTATAATCTTTTGCTATAAGTCTAGCTTTGAAAGTCTGTACCTTTCCTACTACATCTCTCTTTCTTTTGTAGATCCATTTACACCTTATGGGTTTGACCCCTTAAGGTAAATCTAGAAGCTCACATGCTGAATTGGAGTACATGGACTCCATTTCAAGGTCCATGGCTCTGGTCTTTGTCTACATCATTCATCGACTGTTTGTCATGGATCCTCAACACCATCATCTGGAATGATAACCTGAGTTTCAGTTAAACCCAAGTAACGGTCAAGTTGTATCACAACCCTGCCACTGCGTCGAGACACTCTCAATGATTGAGGAGGATGAGACTGACCTGAAGAGTTGGGCTTTTTATTAACTCTTGATGAAGGACCAATTTCATTAACAACTTTTGTTGATTCTTTAGTAACTTCACTTAATCTACTTTACTACGTGGTTTATGATCTCTCACACAGTTTTCCTCGCGTTTATCAATACAAACACTTTATTTTCTTGAGGGTCATAAAACAGACCACCTATCGTCTCCTTAGGGTAACCAACCAACTGGTACAATCTTGAACAAGGTTCCAACTTCTTAGGATTTTTCACTAGGACAACCTCAGATTATAAAGTAACGTAAACTCGATTTACACCCCCTCCATAACTCGAAAGATGTTTCAGAAATACTCTTTGAGGGAAAATTTTTGAAGATGTGGACTTCAGTCCCTACTACATACCACCAAAATGAGTTAGGCAATTGAGCATAGCTCATCATAGAACGAACCATATCTAATAAGGTTTTATTTCTCCTTTCTGATACACTGTTCTGTTGAGGTGTACCAGGTGCTAAGAGTTGGGATTGAATTCCATGTTCTATCAAATAGTTCTAAAATTCTAAATCCATGTACACTCCACCCCGATCAGATCAAATCCTTTAATTGTTTTACCTAATAGGTTTTCAACTTCAGCCTTATACTCTTTGAACTTTTCAAAAGCTTCAGACTTATGTTCTATTAGGTATAAGTAACCATAACTTAAATAAACATCTATTAAAGAGATGAAGCATTTGTACCCTTTAACCTTTACATTCATCAAAAGACGAAGTTCCGAATGTATGAGCTTTAAGGGCTCTTTGGCTTTATAACCTTTTCCACTAATAGGTCTTTTAGTCATTTTTCCTTCGAGACAAGATTCACATAGAGGTAATGAATCATCTTATAACTTGCATAAAAGTCCATTATTTACCAATCTTCCAATCCTATCAAGATTTATGTGGCCTAATCTCAAATGCCAAAGGTACGTATCATTGTTACTTGGAGAAACTTTTCGCCTTTTAGTTTGAGTATTAACAGTTTTAAACATCTCATGGTTTAAAAGTGCTTTTGATTCAGTTGGTCTTAACACATATAAGTTGTTTTATGTTTAGCTGAACAAATAATCACACCATTTTTCATAATGAACATTTCATTTGAATTAAAAGAAACTGAGTATGATTGTTCAATTAAACAAGCAATAGAAACAAGGTTCCTCTTCATCTTGGGAATAATGAATAAGTTTTCTAAAAACGAAAATCTATTTCCAAAAGACAACTTAGCAACTCCCACTGCACAAGTTGAAATGGCATCTCCCATTCCAATCTTGAGCATCATTTCACCCTCTTCTAGCTGATGGAAGGAATTAATTCCCTATAAAGAAGAACAGACGTGAATAGTGGCTCCTAAATCAAGAATTCAAGCATCATGGTCATTTTCCACTAAACAAGTTTCCAAGACTAGTAAATCATATTTACTTTTCTTCTCTTTCTTCTTCTCAGCAAGGTACGTAGGGCAATTATATTTCCAGTGACCATCCGCATTATAGTGGAAGCATTTTCCCTTGTCAGCCTTAGCTTTGCCCTTGACTTTGCCAATAATGGGAGCCTTCCTTTTCCCTCTTTTCTTTTTCTAGATCCTTTTACATACTTAGTTTCAGAGGATTAACTCTTATGGAACTTTTTGGAATGGGTAACATTTGCCTCATTTACCCTTCCCTTTGCCAGCAGCGGGAGCCTTCCTCTTCCCTCCTTTTTTTTTTTCTGGATTCTTTTAGTACCAGAAATTGAATGAACATACTTAGTTCTAGAGGATGAACCTTCATGGAATTTTTTAGAATGGGCAATATTTGTCTCTCCTACTACTGGCACTTTACCTTTTATGAGGGATTGAAAAGTCTGTAACTCATTCAGAAGGGTAGTAAGATTTTACTCTATTTTATTCATTACTATATTGCTGCAGAATTGAAGAAAACTCTTCGGAAGAGATTCCAAAATAAAGAACATCTGACACTGATCGTCTATAACTGCACTGTTCATTTCGGCGACATTGAAATGGACCATCAGGTCGAGAACATGTTCTCACACTGATTGGCTCTTTCATGTGCACATTGTAAATGTACTTGAGGCCCTTGTGCTAAATCTAAATAGACAGTTGTCCAAATATCTCCTGGAGGGACTCCTTGATCTGATGTGTAGTCATCATGGCCTCATGCTTCTTGGTAAGAACTCCAGACAGACTTTCTAAGATGTAGACTCAGCCCTTGTCATTGGACTTCATCCAATGGTCATAAGTATCTTTCAACGCTTGGGATGCATTTCGAGCGAGGACTATAAGACATTCCTTCGTTAAGATAAATCGCAAATCATCAACAACCAGAATCGTATTCAAATTAGCTTTCTACGTCACATATTTTCACCGACTAATTTCTCATTTTTAAACAAAGAGATGATTGTGGAGATGTTGAAACATATAAAAATCAATTGACCTTATTAAACTTTTCGAGCGAGGACTAGTTATCTTTGTCATAACCCATTACTTAATTATCAAAAACACATTTAATCTTAGAACCCTAATTAAATTATTAGCTTCAGTTTTTGCAACGATACTTCAGAGGTTTAGAGCAACAACCATCAAAGTGTGATAAGCTACTCCTCTCCTGAATTGAGACAATTTCAGCCAATCACTAATACCAGAATAACTTATATTCCTATAGTGTTTAGCTACCATTGTTTTAGTCAATGATTCATTAACTAACATAATTTATCTCATAAGTGTGACCCTTTTATTTTCGAATCTCAGAGGTACGCTTCAACAAGCTACCGAAGGGAAAGACAACTATTGAAGATTAATCTAAGAAACCCTATCAACTATTGGAGTTTGCGTTGTTCTTGTTGGGTTTTATGTCCTAAAACTCGTGGTTTATAAACAATAAACTTATTCTATTATCAATAAAGATGTTACTGAGGTTTTATCAATAAAATTGTTATTGAATGTATGAATTGCTCATTTTGTTTTAGAAAGAACCTAAATCCAATGAACTAAGATCCATGGCTATTACTTGAATACTTGGACTTTATGTAATGACATAAAAATGGATCAAGTTCTAGTCTAAATGGTCTATAGTATATGGATATGGCTGGGTACCTTATCCTAGAGACACTATCGGATGTGGCCCACTTTGTACTTAGTACAAACGATGTAATACTGAATTGTTTATGTGGAGACATAAGAGTCGCGACGTCTTGTGAAAAGAGTTTGTATAAGACTGGACCAAGAAATAATTCACTCTTACTTTATAACGTTGTTTACTGTTTAAGACTGATTATTTCAAAGCGATGACCTAGTTAACTTGACCTTAATCCCGAGCTAACTATGAACTCTTATTTATTCGGGATTATCCTTAGATTTGCATGGGTGAGGATTGGCTTAACAGTGCCGGCTCAATAAGCCTCTCATTTCAAGGGTAAGACTGGGTAGATAGCTAGGGACATAAGGTGCAAGACGGAATTCACTCCTACTCGCTTTTAGGGATAGTAGAGAGGTTGTTCCCTTAAGTGCTGACTATGTGTCTTGAACAAGGGGCCCCACCCTCTCATTAGCCTGAGATGGACTCGGTTTAGTGATTGAATCACAAATCAATTGTTCACTAGAGGATCGGTGGGACTTAAGGAGAAAAATGTAATCTCGGGGGTAAAATATCTTTTGACCTAGCCGTTATTATGAATAACCGATGAAGGGTTGACTTACTGATTATGGTTATATCGAGCGGACATAAATATATCCACAGTGAGGTGAGTGCAACTGCTGGACTTTAGTAGAATGACCCGGTAGTTAAACGAATGTTGGTTAATTGGGTTAAAGAGTTTAGTCGATTAATCTCGAATCGTTGGAGCCCATGATCTGTAGGTCCATGAGGTCCCTCTACTAGCTCATATCGGACTAAACCTTAGAACAGTGTGACGAACGAATTTGGAGTGTTCGAATTCAATTTTTGGAGCAAAGCGTTAAATATATACGATATAGTTAACCTAATGTTTAATTGTGAATTACACGTAAAGAGAGAGAAAATATGAGATATTTAAATATCAAGATTATGAATACGGATTCATATTGATTAGGATTAGTGTTCAATTTAATATTAAATTAAATTAATTAATTGTTTAATTAATTATTTAATTTTAAAATTAATTATTAGAATTAATTTTGAAATTAAATGAAATTGGTCAAAATTACAATAAAAGTCAAAATAGTTGACTAGGTCAAAATTGTATCAAAAGTCAAAATTGTTGACTAGGTAAAAAATGCAATGAAAGTTCAAATGTTGACTTTTGAGTTTAAAAGTCAAAAGTTAAAATTGTTGACTTTGGACTTTGAGAGTCAAACTTTGACCTTTAACCAAGTTAGTAGAAAGATTCAACAATTTTGAGTGGAAAATTCCAACATTTGTATTACTAAATGTTGTTTTCAACTGAAGACACTTGTCCCATTAATCCCACTTTGAGTTAGTAGGTCTTTTAGTGTCAAATTCTCACCAAACTCAAAGTTGCATATTTTGCATAATATGGCCTATAAAAAGAAGAGTTTTATGAATTTTAGCTCTCTTGGCCAAATGGGCTTTTATGAGATTATTTGATAATCTTAAACTATTTTCTCTCAAATCCTTAACCTTTTCCTCTCCAAATTAGTCATTCACCGGATCCCACCATCCCGTTCTAAGGCTAGAAAATAGTCGAAAAGACTCTCGTGGAGGTCTACGAACCATTCGTGAGGAGATTGTAGTTGATTTGGAGAAGTTTTAGGACTAAAAAGATTGTATATCTTCTATCCCTTTGTTCTTAATTTAATTTATTGCTTATTCTTTGAAATTAACCTAATTAGAGTATTTTAGATCCATTTTTTCTTCCGCTGCGCGTTCCATCAATTGGTATTAGAGCATGCTTAAAGTACTCAATTTTGGTTAATTTTTGCATATGGTGGGTAATATTCATGCGATGAATGTTTGTATGCTAAAATGAACAATTTTGGTTTTGGCATCCAAATTTCTCTCTTGGGTTGTAATATTCATTGTAATTTCCCAATGTTTTATGGGCTTTAACGTATCATGAAGGCTCTGTAATTTTCTTAGAGTTGTTAGAGTTGCTCTTAGGTTGTAATTGCTTGGTTCCTTTAAAGTGGACCGCTTCAAATTTGGTGAAGAAAACCTCACAGGCCCGTGAAGCCTCCCAGACCCGGTTCACGACCCATTAACCCGACCCGAAGTGGCGCTGACCCGCGGATCTAACACTTAGTGCTTGTAGTTGTCCCAGACCCGATCGAGACCTAACCCAGTCAACGACCCAAGCACAAGTGTAACTCAGCCCGTTCAAGCCCGACCCAACGCCTTCATCAACCATTCCAACCGACCCGTCGACCTGCACACTCGTCCTACCCATTGACCCGCGTGCGCCTAGTTGGTCTACATGGTCTGGACTGGTCCAGTTCGACGGATTTGACCAGTTTTGACTAGTTTTTTGGCGGTTTTTGTCTGTTTTTGGGTTTTTGAAGTGTTTTTTGGGTTTTTGAAGCCGGTTCAAGTGTTTTTTCAAGCGGTTTGAGCTGGTTCAAAGTGTTTGGAGGCAGTTTGAGACTGTTTTCTGTTTATTATTATAATAGTTTTATCTTTTAATTAGCTTAGGATGCCAAAACTAGTCCATTTTAATGTGTTATTTAATTACGCATTGTGAATGTATGGATTAAATAATTTATCTATTATGTGCATATTATATACCATGTAGATTTAAAATTCCACCATAGGATAAGCATGTAGCATGCATTGCAAGTATATTATAAGTGTTATAATGTATAGTATGCATGTGTAGGATTCCATGTTTTTTTTATATAAGTTGTTATATTAATGTATGAAATGAATGTTTATATAATTGTTATCTAAAGCATGTTAGATGCATGTTATAGGTTTTTTGTCTTTTTATAAGTGTTATAAAAATAGATAGACTTTAAAATCTATAACAAAGATAAAAGCATGCTCACTTAGGGTTAACGGAATCCATGCAATCTAGTTTTAATAGTTAAAATAGGTCGATATCTTGTAAAACTAGTGATTACAAGAATAACTCACCCGGTGAGATCCTTCTAAGGTTAGAGATATTTAAGTTGAAGGTTTACGGAATACCTGCTACCTGGGGATCGAGCCGACGTATGAGTTAGGTTAACTCAGTTTTATGAGTAATGTGAGGTAATAAAATTGGTTTATCACTTAGACATTGTAGGGTTAATTCCAATATAAACGCTATACTCGGAAAAATCACCTAGACTTAGGGTATGTTTAATTAGCCGGAATATATCTAAGTAAACATTTACCCAAAATCGTATAGAACACTTTAGTGGGAGATTAATAACATATGTGATATGTTGTTCCTAGCTCTCACGTCCCTAAGAGTTCACACCATGAGATCCATGCAACACTTCGTGTCACCCAGGAAGTGGCCTCCATTCGGAAAGTGTTTGCATGGATCAATATCAAGGTGAATAGGGGAAGTAGTTCATAGTAAGTAGGTGAAGGATGTGTATCAATGTGTTCTGCGGTCTCTTCCATTAGTTTGGACCGTGAGAGTCCTATGTTATGCCTGCTTGTCGACTTTATGGGATCTACACTAGTCGTTTTTACGACGATTATTCCCTTGGAGGGTTGTAACATAGGATTCGGAACAACTCAAACTCCAAGAATTGATAGGATTTCTTAGGTCGATTCTCAAATTTGACTCTCAAATTTGATAACATTATTGGGGCCGACCTCTAGGGTCTGAAAATGGCGGGTCACACTTACAAGAATTACTAAGAGTTAGTATATTCTAGACCAAAGAAACGATAGCTAAAATATCTATTGGAGTATGAGTTACTCTGGTAATAGTGATTAGCTGAGAATGTCTCAATTCAAAGGAGTAGCAGACTGCCCCTCGGTAGATGTTGCTCTAAACCTCTAAAGTACCGTTACAATAAGAATAATGATGGGTACATTATTATTTTTGCTAAACCTGATAATAGCAATTCACTAATAGAATTTTTTTTATATTTTCAGCATGACTAGCTCTTTAGTACAATTACTTGCTTTCAAGAAGCTTAATTGGGACAATTTAGCTACGTGGAAATCAAACTTGAACACAATACTGGTAATCGATGATCTTAGGTTTGTTTTAACTAAGGAATATCCTCCAAACCCCCGTTCAAATGCAAACGAAACTGTTCAAGATTCATATGACAAGTGGACAAGAGTGAATGAAAAATTCAGAGTCTACATTCTTGCCAGCATATCTGATATTTTGGCTAAGAAACACGATGGTATGCATACCGCTAAAGAGATTATGGAATCTCTGCAGGGAATGTGGACAACCATCATTCTCCCTTAGACATGATGCCATCTAATACGTATATAACTGTCGTATGAAAGAAAGGACCTCTGTTAAAAAACATGTCTTAGACATGATGGTCCATTTCAATGTGGCAGAAGTAAACGGAGTTGTCATGGATGAGAAAAGTCAAGTCAACTTTATTTTAGAGTCTCTTCTGAAGAGCTTCTTATAGTTCCGTACAAATGCGATGATACATAAGATAGAATATAACTTGACTACTCTTCTCAATGAGCTTTAGACTTATCATTCCCTCTTGAAATCTAAGGGACAGGAAGTGGAGGTAAATATTGCCACCACAAATAAAGTCAACAGAGGATTGTCCTTTAGGACAAAGTCTGACCCTTCTTCTTCTAAGAATAATAGTGTATCGATGAAGGGTAAGGGGAAAGGGAAAACTCCTACTGACCACAAAGGCAAGACTACAGTTGTAGATAAAGGAACATGTTTCTACTGCAGTGAAAATGGGTACTAGAAAAGAAACTACCCAAAGTACCTTGTAGAGAAGAAAGTCGAAAAAACAAAACAAGGAAACTAGTTTATGAAGAATGCTTATGGAAGACGAGATAACACTCAGGGTTTTAAGCAAGAGAGGTTATCTTAGAAAAATAAGTGGGAGTTTCTGAAGTTGTTATTCGGAGATAGATTCATTATATTAGATAATGTATTTTTTGTTTTTTAAATAACAAGAAATCTTATATCTATCTCTTGTTAACATAATTGCACAAAGTATCTTTTGATATAAATGAAGTGTTCATTAGCAAAATAAGTATTTTATTTATTTTACTAGAAAACAACTTACGTGTTAAAACCAACCAAGGCCATTTTAAATAAAACGAAAAACAAAAGGCAAAATGTTTCTTCGAGTACATTTCTTTGGCACTTAAGATTTGGTCATATTAATCTCAATAGGATTGAGAGGTTGGTTAAAAGTGTCATCTAAACTAGTTAGAAGACAACTTCTTACCTCTATGTGGTGAGTCTTGTCTTGAGGGTAAACTAATTAAAAGATATTTTACAAGAAAATGTCTTAGAGTCAAAGAACATTTAGAGCTTATGGATTTAGACTTCTATGGTTCGATGAATGTCAAAGCATGAGGAGGGTATGAACATTTCATCAGATGATTATTCAATATATGATTATGTTTACCTAAATTCATCATAGGTCTGAAGCACTTGAAACATTCAAGGTGTATAAGACTGAAGTTGTAAACTTGTTAGGTAAAACATTTAAGACACTTTGATCAGATCAAGATGGAGAGTACATAGACCTAGATTGCATGACTATTTGATAGAACATGAAATCCAGTCACAACTCTTTGCACTTGGTGCCTCAGTAGAACGGTGTATCGGGAAGAAGAAACGGAATCCTATTAGACATGGTTCAGTTGATAAGTGAGCTATGCTCAATTGCCTAATTAGTTTTGGGGATACTTAGTATAGACTGCTATATACTAACATAGTTTCCATTAAGAGGATTTTTGAAACTCCACATGAGTTATGGAGAGGTCGTAAAAGTTGTTTATGACACATAAAAGTTGTTTACATTATTTCAGAATTTGGGCACGACCGACACATGTGTTGGTGCAAAACCCCAAGGAATTGGAACGTTGTTAAATAGTATGGCTATCTTTAGGCTACCCAAAAGCCGAAAACATCTTCAACCCAAAAGAAAATAAAGTATTTGTATCAATCTTATGATAAGCTAGTATTGTGTTAAAGTTTCCGTAGAAGTTATAGAAAATCAACGTGTTGTTGATCAAGCGACCCTATAACAAAAGTTATTAGAACTAGTCAGATACATCTTTCTCAAGAGTTTAGAATGCTTCGATGTAGTGGGAGGATTGTGTGATAGCCTGACCATAACATGGGTTTACCAGAAATTCGTGTCATCGATATTTAATGATAGCAACGATAATCACCTCAAAGAGTTGAGGATATAAGATGCATTCTATATATATTTGAAGTTAGAAATATACTATATGTTGATTAGTTTACAAAGGTCCTCACGGCTAAAGTGTTTGAGGGTCACCTAGTGAATCTAGGACTACGATTTGCATAATCTAGAGCAATTGGGAGAAAAACCCATGGGTATATGATGCCTAGTGAAGACAAACATGGGTATGTGGTGCCCTAGTTTATTGAATTTCTCTCTAAAACTCAAACAACTCAACATTATGTGAATACACACTGGAGTTTTAGTCCAAGTGGGAGTTTGTTGGGTTTTATGTCCTAAAACTCGTGGTTTGTAAATAATAAACTTATTTTGTTATCAATAATTGAGGTTTTATTCAGTAAAGTTGTTATTGAATGTATGAATTGCTCATTTCGTTTTAGAAAGAACCTAAATCCAATAAACTTAGATCCATGGCTATTACATGAATACTTGGACTTTATGTAGTGACATAAAAGTGGATCAAGTTCGAGTAAATAGTCTAAAAAACCTTTAGTATATGGATAAGGCTGGGTACCTTATCTGGGGACACTATCAGATGCGGCCCATTTTGTATTTAGTACAAATAATATGATCCTGAATCATTCATGTGGAGACATGTGAATGGGGGCGTCCTGTGCAAAGAGTTCGTATAAGATTGGACCAAGAAATAAGTCATTCTTACTTTATAATGTTGTTTACTGTTTAAGACGAACTATTTCAAAGTGATGACCTAGGTAACTTGACCTCAATCCTAAGTAACTATGAACCCTTGTTTATTCGGGATTATCCTTAGATTTGCATGGGTGAGGGTTGGCTCAACAGCGTCAGCTCAATAAGCTTCCCATTTCAGGGGTAAGACTAGATAGATAGTGGAAGACATAAGGTGCAAGACGGAATTCACTCCTACTCGCTTTTAGGGATAGTAGAGAGGTTGTTCCCTTAAGTGTTGACTTTGGGTCTTGAACAAGGGGCTCCACCCTCTCATTGGCCCAATAGGGACTCAGTTTAGTGATTGGATCACAAACTAATTGTTCATTAGAGGATTAGTGGGACTTAAGGAGCAATATGTAATCTCGGGGGTAAAACAGCTTTTGACCCAGCCGTTATTACGAACAACCTGTTAAGGGTGACTTACTGATTATGGTTATATCAAGTGGACAGAAATATATCTACAATGAGAGAAGTGAAACTACTGGGCTTTAGTAGAGTGAACCGGTAGTTAACGAATGTTAGTTAATTGGGTTTAAAGAGTTTAGCCGGTTAATCTCAGATCGTTGGAGGCTATGATCTGTAGGTCCATAAGGTCTCCTTACTAGCTCATATCAGATTAAATCTTAAAACAGTGTAACGAACGAATTTGAAGTGTTCGAATTCAATTTTTGGAGCAAAGCGTTAAATATATATGATATATTTAACCTAATATTTAATTGTGAATTACACGTAAAGAGAGAGAACATATGAGATATTTAAATAAGATTTAAATATTAAGATTATGAATAGAGATTCATATTGATTGGGATTATTGTTGGATTTAATATTAAATTAAATTAACTAATTGTTTAATTTATTGTTTAATATTAATTTAATTTTAAAATTAATTATTAGAATTAATTTTGAAATTAAATAGAATTAGTCAAATTGCAATAAAAGTCAAAATAGTTGACTATGTCAAAATTGCATCAAAAGTCAAAATTGTTGACTATGTAAAAAATGCAATGAAAGTCAAAATATTGACTTTTGAGTTTGAAAGTCAAAAAGTCAAAATGGTTGACTTTGGAATTTTAGAGTCAAACTTTGACCTTTGACCAAGTTAGTGGAAAGATCCAATAATTTTGAGTGGGAAATTCCACTATTTGCATTACTAAATATTGTTTTCAATTGAAGACACTTATCCCACTAATCCCACTTTGCGTTAGTGGATTTTTTAGTGTCAAATTCTCATCAAACTCAAAATTGCATGTATTGCATGAAATGGCCTATAAAAAGAAGAGTTTTATGAATTTTAGCTCTCTTGGCCAAATGGACTTTTATGAGATTGTTTGATAATCTTAAACTATTTTCTCTCAAATCTTTAACCTTTTCCTCTCCAAATTAGTCACTCACTGGATCCCATCATCCCGTTCTAAGGTCGAAAAATAGTCGGGAAGACTCTCGTGGGGTGGTCTACAAACCATCCGTGAGGAGATTGGAGTTGATTTGGAAAAGTTTTGAGACTACAAAAGTTAATATCTTCTATCTCTTTGTTCTTAATTTAATTGCATGCTTATTCTTTGAAATTAACATAATTAGAGTATTTTACATCCATTTTTTCTTCCGTTGCACATGTGTTCATTCCATCAATTCCGACCCCTATGATCAGGCCTCAGAGGGATGGTTGCTCTAAGACGATACACCAGCGGACCATAGGAATCTTACAATGTAACCTAATGGCAGAGACCGTATGATATGTTGACACAAATTTCTCTCCCACTTACTATAAACACTTTCCTCATTCATCTTATTATTGGCCCATGCCAACACTTTCCGAAGGGAGGCCGCGCCCAGAGCGACACGAAGCCGAGCATGGATCACACGGTGTGAACTCTTCGAGACTTGAGAGCTGAAATTTTGATATATCACATATACCAACTTTCTATCATTAAAGTATTCTAATATTTTATTAGGATTTTATTATATTTAGTTAAAATCCGACTAATGAATTTATCTAAACCCTTTAAATTTGCTCAATATAACATTTATATTGAATAATTTAACAATACTTGACTTCTTTTGTTAAACTCTTTTCATAAAATCAATCATTTATTGCATGCTTATAAAATATTTGCCCAATTCACTTTCCAGGTCGGCTTCCAGGTGGGGATGTTCTATTTCCGTCAACTTAAATACCCCTTCTTAGACATAACCTTCCTTAGAACAAGATCCCTTATGGGCAATTATTTTATAAATTTAATCTTTTATTGAAATTCATTTTAATCCAATTAAAACAAATTAAAAAGCTACCTATTCCTAATCCCATTAGAAATAACAAGATCAATTTAAACCATTTAAAATTAAATTTGCACCTATATTTGCATGCAATATTGTTTATAAAATTTAATTTATATCATTAAAACTATAACTCTTTATATTTTAATGAATTATTACAAACTATAAAATATCAAGAATTCACATACTCATTCCACTATTTTATAATAACAATTTTAATATATAGTATGATGCATGGACATGCTTAGATTAATCATACACCACTAACATAACATTTATATTATGATGCATGAGCATGCTAATTCAATCATACATCTATAAAATATAACCCTTTATATTTTATTATGATGCATGTATATGTTTATTCTAAGGTGAGTATTTTTTAATCTATGACATACAATATATAATATAAATTCAAAAAATAATTTAAAACATCTATCCAATGCATAATTAAATTAATCAACAAAAAATAGACTAATTTTGGCACCCTAATGCAAAATTAATTGATTAAATTAATATAACTATTATATTAATTTAATTAATAAAAAAATAAAATTACTTAAATGAGTTAGGTAAAAAACTTAGCTCAAATCGCCTCACGCACACGTCATCATGATCCTTGTTGAAACTTGGAGCATTATAATGCTAAGGGCAGAATTGTAATGCTATGACTACTGTGCATTGCTTCTGCCTTTCAGCGTTGCAACGCTGCAATAGTAGTGTCGCAATGCTGATCGGTATAACACTCTCGTTCTGCACATTTTTTGCTTCAAACTTGCCCCGAACACCTCCATTTCTTCTCGATCTCCTCAGCAACTGTTGCTCTATTGATCGACACGAACTTACAGACTCAAAGCAAGAATTAAATTGCCCAAAAAATACAACAGGCCCTTACAATTTAATCAAATTAAAAGGAAATCTAGTGCCAAAATCGAAAACATCTAATTTTGCAAACCAACATTCCAACATTCTATAATGCAGAATATGAAACCCACCTTTAAACGATTTTGTTTCAGAAAATACAAAGAACGAAGATGCAAGGAATAGGCTCTGATACCAATTAACGAGGGATCGAATTTCGCAGCAAAAGCGTTCTGTTAAAATGCCTTACATCTCGCAAATCGATTTTACATTAAACAAAATCATTATACAAAACAAAATATAATAAACATATAAATTAGCATGCATTAGGGAAATGATTAGAACGATTCTTACCTTTGTAAATTCCCAAGTGCCACGAACAATCCTCTCCTAGTTCCAACGAGCGGATCTCCAAGATCTTGATCACGAACAATTTCAAACACTACCACGAGAGTAACCTTATTATTCTTTGGGATTATAATAGAGGGATAGGTGGTATCCAACTATTGGAGAGGAGAGGAGAAAAGGATTTTGTAGAGTAGATTCTCTTAGAGAAAATTCTGCACAATAACACTAGAGTATTGTGTATTGTCAGTCTTTCTCTTTGGTGAGAATGTGTGTCTCCCAAAGGGTCATAGGGAGGTCTTTATATAGAGAAAGAGTCAAACCCTTTCTTAATATTCTCATTTTCTATAATTAATTAAATAACATTTATTTAATTAATTAGTCTAATTAAATAACGCTTATTTAATTTTAATTTGTACAATAATTAAATAACTACTTATACATTAAACCCAATTTAATGTATATATATTTAATTATCATATACATCCCATGTATATGTGTGAAACCCCTCTATTAATTAATTATTTATGAATTTAATTCACTTGAATTTTATTCAAATATTACTTTCCAATTTAATTGTAGACTATATCCATAATTAATTATATATTAATCACATTAATATATAGTTCTTCAAATTAATTTGAACAATTCAAATTATCCCTCTTAAGTATCCTCTAGTCAGTTAACGAGGGGACCTGGTGGACCTGTAGATCAGAAGCTCTAACGATACGAGATTAATGGCTAAACTCATTAACCAAATTAATCAATATTCGTTAATTATGGGTACACTTCACTAAAGACCCACAACTACACTCTTTTCATTACAAATATATTTCTGCGTCCACGAATATAGACCAATACTAGCAAGTTAGTCCTGTTCGTTACATCAAATTACTGTTTTACCCTTGGGTTATCTTTGACTCCTTAAGTATCAGTGTTCCTCTAATGAACAACATGTTTATGGTCTAACCAATAAAACAAAAAACCCTCTCATGCCAATAAGAGAGTAGAGCCCTTTGTTTAAGTCCTGGAGACATCACTTAAGGGAACACTCATCTATTTACCCTTAAGGTGGGAAGGAGCGAATTCCATCTTGTATAATTATGTTCTAGATATCCACTTGGTTTTGTCCCTAAAATGGTAGGCTTATTGGTTTGGTAATCTAGCTACCCTCACCTATACAAATCGAAGGACAATACCTCGTGAACAAGAGTTCATAATATACTCAGGATTAAGACTAAGTTGCCTAGGTTATCCTATTGAATTAAAAACCTAACTAGTTAACGGTGTTACATCTAGTGGTTACTATTTTGCGGTCCAGTCTTATGCAAACTCATTGCATAGGATACACCCACTCGTGTATCACCTATACGAACGCGTTGGATCATAACATTTGTATCAAATACAAAGTGGGTTGTATCCATAGTTTTACCAGGATAAGGTTCCCAGCCTTATCCTTATATTATAAACCCTTTAAATTGTATCTTGAACATTGATCCATATACGTCTCCACATACAGTTCAAGATTCATAACACAACCTTGGATGTCAGTTTATTGAATTTAAGGTTATTAAGACATAATAGACAACAATACAAACGATAACATTTATTGATTTAACATTCATAACTCTTTATTAACGACACTCAATTAATAACATTTACTATCTACGAGTTTTAGGGCATAAAACCCAACATTATTAATAAGTGTAAGTTTAGTGTTTTTGTGTGTTTGTGGAAGGGTGGGTGTGAATTGTTAGAAATTTGGGCTTGTTTGGTGTCTTAGGATTGTTTATAAGACTAATTAAAGTTGGTTGATAATATAATCTAATATCTCAACTTAATTATATTGTAGGTAAATTTGATGCTTTGGAGGTGCTTTTGGGGGTCACAAGCTACATGTAAACACACTTCTCTTGTATTCTTTATATATGTATGAAGGAAATCGAACTCGAAATTTCCATGAGCAGCAGAAAATAGATTATTCCAAATTACAATCATATATGAACATTACAATTACAGTCGTAAACAAAACATATAGTTATGCAATCAATACAGAAATTACAGCATGAACAATACAAATGAACAAGGATAAATGCTACAAAAGTTTGTTGACTCATCTCCATACTCCTTGCTCATGAATGCTCGAACACAGCAACCTCGAACGTTTGAACAACATGACTGCAACACTGCACGAACACTTCATGCTCGTCCTCAGCGATCGCCTCGGTCATGAGCACTCCAACAAGAACACGAACGAGCTCCACAGAACTTCGACGGTGTCGAGTTGAGTATGACACCACTAAAAAGGTTACCTTGGTATTCTCGGTGTGAGAATCCAGAAGGTGGACTCTGTGTGGACTTGGAATGAGACAGACGAAGGAGGAATGAACAATCGTGTACACGATTGGGCAAGTGGGAGAAGATAGAAACCTATCATATAGGACGATGCCCAATCGTTTAGCTAAAGCTAAGCGACCGTCTAGCAAAAGCTAAGTGATCGTTTAGCTCATTGTTTAGCTCAGGTCTGTCGCCTACAAAATACTACACGATCATTTACTTTGCTTAGTAAATCGGTATTTACTTGACAACTTTCATGAGTTTTCTTTTTCGAGAGAAAACTCAAAACAATTTTTTCAACAAAACTTACTAAAATTAGGAAAATAATTTTCCTTTTATCTCACGGTTACCATGAACCACCAATAACCTCCCACTCAATTGGTTATTAGAGAAAAAAATTTAATTATCTAATAATTGATATATTAATAAATATAAATGATAACCAACTTATCATATTATATTTATAACTATAGTTTCACCTCATGAAACATATAAACCATAGTTCTTTTTCTATTCTATGGTACTTAATGTAAATCTGATTTACATTAATCCTCTACTAGATATATCTCATACATCATACCGATTAATCATATTATAAATCAAAATATCTCTTGTCAATTTGAACATTTCAAATCAACACCAAGAACTGATCCTCAACTGAATCCATTAAGCTACCAAAGGGACCTTATGAACCTGTAGCTCGAAGCTCCAACGGTACGTGAATAACTGACTAAACTTTTTAGTCACGGGATCCACCATTCGTTAACTGCCAGGTACTCCACTAAAGACCGATAGCTGAACTCTCCTTACCACAGATATATTATGTGTCCATCTTAACCAATCAGTAGTGTGACCCCTTCACATATCACTCATATGTACAACTCGACCAATAACCGTTATGCCCTTGTAGTTACATCTAACTCTTTAAGTACCACTGATCCTTCTAATGCACATAAGTCATAGTTCTACTATGACTGAGTCTTCTCTTCCAAAGAGAAGTTGTGGCCACTATGTTCAAGCCTCGGAATCAGCCCTTAAGGAGTAATCTCTCTACTTATCCCTACTTTAGGAAAGGAATGAATTCCATCTTGTGGATTGAGTTCCCAGCTCCCAGATCAGACAAGTCCCCAGAAAGGTAGGCATGTTGAGTTGGCAATCTGACCACTCTCACCTATACTAATCAAAGGACCGCACTCAAGGGCAGGAGTTTCCTAAAACACTCAAGATTGAGGTCGTGTCACCTATGGTCATTTAGGTGAGATGCAAGTCTCTAGTATCAACGGCATTATATACAGAGTTCTAATCATCTCGTGGTCCAGGTCTTATACAAAGAATTTGTATAAGACACCTCCGCTCGCACGTCTCCACATGAATGGTTAGGAACTACCATCTGTAGTAGTTTACAACATTTAAAAACCTCTACAAAGGGGTCGTATCCGTAGTGTCACCATGATCAGGTATCCCACCTTAATACTTATACTACAGTCCTATTTAAGTTATCACTTAAGGCATGATCTACTTGTATATCACATATACATGTTTAAGTTTACATAAGATAACCAAGGAGCTTTGTTTATTGGATATGAGTAAATGCCAGAATTAAATAACACTTATTTTATTCATCAAATAATGTGTATCTTTACAAAACAACGAGACTTTGGAAGAATTAGGACACCAATCCCAACAATGTAAATATTAATTATTCTCTAGTACACCTATCTCTCTTATATGTAACAACAATATTAACAACAATTTTGGTTGCTTTTTGAATGTATGTGAAAGCTTTTCCTTTGCTTAATTATTATTGATTTGGGTTCTAAATTTTAGGTTATGAAGATCAACATTAAAAATATGTAACGACCCAAATAATGGGATCTGGACCGTTACTATATACATGCATAAATCTCAAAAATGGTATTTTTCACAAAATTTAACTAAATTCAAAAGAATGAAATAAATTTTTATCGTATAAACCTATAAAAAGAACATAAAATCGTTGTTCGGGGCACCTATAACTTTAACTAAAAATAAACTAAATAGAAAAAAGCCAAATGAAATATTACAAGAATTTGAAGGTTTAATTACAAAACTAAAACTCGCAAATATAAGAAAAACATATGCGGAAGCGTTGTCAAATCCCAAGGCCCGGTCATAGATTCTTCTTGTCATTTGTCGTTCTATCCTTTCCTTTACCTAAAAGAATATAGAGAAAATGGTGAGTATAAAAATACTCAGTAAGTAATGATTGAACGTATAAGCATACAACGGAAGCAATCAGAATCAATAAGCACTCTAATGACATTTAATTTGAGTTCTAAAAGCATGCATGAACACAACTTCAAAGAAAAAGAGTTTCAAGAACTTATACCTTTGAAGAAATCCTCTTGATCCTTGCTCTTCTCTACGAATTGGGCTTCAAATCAATAATGAACCACCAAGAGAGTCTTCTCTACTATTTTCCAACTTGGATTTGAGTGGTAGAACTCAAAATTGATGGGAATTGAGTAAGGAAAGAGGAGGGTTTGGAGAGTAGTCAAATAAAAACCAAGAGAGTAGAATCTCCATTAAGTTCAGCATGCAACCTCAGTCTTAATCACCAAAATTGAGCTTTTATGTATCAAATACATGCAAATACTAAGAGATTGAACTCATTGACACATCAAAGAGCATTAAGGAGTGGTCTAGGTGTCTAAATTGTGTTGAATCCACCAAGCATTCAAAATCTTGGAAATCTCCATTATCAAAATTGTTTTTCAATTTTTAATTGATCTAATTTCAAATTAATCAAATTCAAAAGTTCAATTTGAAAAATAATTTGATTTTAATTAATTGAAAAAATTTAATTAATTAAATAATCATTTAATATCAAATATTAAATTAATTAAATACCTATACATGAATCCTATTCATGTAATTAATATTTAAATCATCATTTAAATATTATTAAACTCTCCAATTTTGTTTAATTTCAATAAATTACACATTAATTATATCGAATATAACTATCCAAACTTTAATTTGAAATTGAACAATTCAAATCTAAATCTTAATTTTAAATTTGAATACTTCAAATTGAATTCCTAAAATGAATTTGAACACTTCAAATTCACTCAATATACTAATTCAAGATTTACGAGCTAGTAGAGGGACCTTATGGACCTACAGATCATGAGCTCCAACAATTTGAGATTAATTGGCTAAATTCTTTAAACTGAATTAATCAATATTCGTTAACTATTGAGTCATACCACTATAGCTCAATAGTTGCACTCTCCTCACCGTAGATATTTTTCTGTCCACTTGATTTAATCATAACCAGTAAGCCGCCCCTTCATAGATTGTTCGTAATTATGGCTGGGTCATGTTGTTTTACCGCCAAAATTACATCTTGCTCCTTAAGTTCCACTGACCTCTAATGAACAATTGGTTTGTGATCCATTCACTAAACTGAGTCCCTCTCGGGCCAATGAGAGGGTGAGACCCCTTGTTCAAGACCTGGATTCAGTACTTAAGAGAACAACCTTTCTACTATCTCTAAATCGGGTAGGTGTGAATTTCGTCTTGCACCCTATGTCCCCGGGAGACTAATTGAGTTGACGCTATTGAGTTAATCCTCACCTATGCAAATCTAAGGATAATCCCGGATAAACAGGAGTGAATAGTTAGCTCAAGATTAAGGTCGAGTTACCTAGGTCATCGATTTGAAACAGTCCATCTTAAATAGTAAACAACGTTATAAAATAAGAGTGACTTATTTCTTGGTCCGATCTTATGCAAACTCATTACATAGGATGCCCCCGCTCCACATCCAAAAGTGTTACCGAAATAAGGCACCCAACCTTATTCATATACTAAGACCGTTTTAGCTATTTACTTCAACTTGATCATCTTTATGTCACCACATAAAATTCAAGTATTCATATAATATCATAGATCTTAGTTTATTAGATTTAGTCCTTACAAGCGCAATTTACATATTCAACAATAGTTTTATTGAATAATCATCAATAGCATCTTTATTACTAATAGAAAATGTTTAACATTACAAACTGCGAGTTTTAGGACATACAACCCAACAAGTGACCCACTAGGTGTATATGTTTGCTTTCCTATCAAGACAAATGTGTGCATCCCGACATAAGCATAGGTGTAGGCATAACGGGTGAACCCGAAGGCACGCTTTCATAGGTAGTGGCTCCAAAGACTCACCAAATCATAAATATAGGTGGCGATCCATAAGGACGCCAAAACATATACAAGGGATGTATATTGTTTGATAGGAGTGCTAACAGTAACCATCAATCTATCATGCATCATATAACATCCAAATTTCATATCGAGTCATATCATATTTTAATAATCACAGTAGCATAACTCATGAGTTTCCAAAACAGTCTCAACAATCATATATCAGTCAACCATGGCAGAATATTCCATCACAATAGAAACATGCTTACCGTGTATTCACAGTCTTAACATTAACTTAAGGTTCAAGGGCGAACCGGTAGTAAATCACTTACCTCAAGGCAAACCAGCCCCTTGCTTTGAGTAACACTAAGAATCAACCTGAAACAACGACAACTTAATATTAGCTCCTACCTTAAAACTTCCAATCCAAAATTCACTTTAAAAAATTCCTCACCGCTTACCTAAATGTCGTCGGAAAACACCACAATCTGACAGCTTGCTTAATCACCCCAAAATCCCGAATCCAACTTCTTGGCCAACACTTAATTCAATATTATTGGGCATTCCAAAACCACCCAAAACACCCAAAACTTACCCAAATCTCAGGATTCCGCTGACCGGAAAAGGGAAAGACAAGGATAGAGGCACGAACAAATGAACAAACGATGGCTGGGCTCGAGCGGCGGCGTCAAATTCGTCAATGACGGGACTTTCACAGAGAGAACCGAGCGGACCGTGACCGATGGATGAGGCTAGCGGCGTTGACTAGAACAACGTTGGACGCGACTGGTTGGATGCGATGAGTGGATCAATGTCAATCGTCGGGGCTGGCAGCGATCGAGCGGTGGCATCTTCTGGTCGGGCGATCGAGCAGGAACTCGTCTGGGGCTAGCATACAGCAAGGGCACCGCACATAAGAGAGAAAAACCTTGGGGGAGGGGGTGTTTAGCTGTGCGTTCACGGGAGAATAAGGGGAATTTTTTTCTAATTTTCCTTTTTCTTTCCTTTTTCTTTTTCTTTTTCTTTCTTACACTTAAATGAAATCTTAACCTCAAATATATATAATATTTTTTTTTCCTTTTCTTATTCAAATTCCAAATTTCTCTTTTTTTCCCCTCTTAAATTCCAAAGCCCTCTACTATTTAACCCTAATAAAATCAAATCCAACATCTCAAATTTTCCCTAAAATTTCCCTCCATTATAAATTAAAACTTCCACCACTTAATAGAATTGAATTATCTTATTATAATAATCCAATTGTAAGCCAAATGTAATTCCAATTGATTTAAAATAATTAAATTGAAATTAGTGTAACCAATTAATTAAACCTTGAGTTTCAATCCATTTATCCAAATAAAAATGAAATGAAAATTACAAGAAATTTTTGGGTATTACATGATAATTAAATTAATTATAAATATTCCAAAAAAAAAAAGAATCTCACGACAGTTAAACACCTCATTGGGAGATTAATGAGCAATTCAGACATAATGAACTCTCGACGTTAGTAGCCACCCCGTTGGGAGTTTAAACTAACTCCCGACGTTGTACATACGCCGTCGAGAGTTAGTTTAAACTCTTGATGGGATGGTGACCGACATCAGGAGTAAGTCTTCCGACGAGGTTTTCCTGACCATACTCCCAACGACGCCAATGGTGTCAAGAGATGATTCTCGACGTGCTTTTGGCCATTTTCGACGATGTTAGGCGTCAGGAGAGTACCTTTTTCTTGTAATGCGTGACATTTCCAATTTTCAATTTACAAAATAAATTTGAATACTTCAAAATTAAAGTTTTAGGTCAAATAGGTGCAATTGATGTTAACGGGACGTGGCTGAGATGTGACTCTTCTATAGTATTTTTCTATTGAGCCAAATAGATGCAATTGATGTCAATTTGGTGATCACATATCCAAATAGTGCACCAACTATTCCATTTGTATGTGTAAAAGAAAAATAAAATTTGTGTTTGCCTTCTTATTTCATGCAATCCAAGTTGGAGAAAAGCAAAATAATAATAATAATAATAATAATAATAATAACAACAACAACAAAAATAATAATAAATTTAATTCAATGGAAATGATTATACGACAAAACATTGCATCATTCTGTGTATGAGAGCAACTTTGGTGATAGATATGTAAAAACATTAAAATAAAAATTGTTGCATTATTACAATATTGAAATATTAACATATTTATTCGATAATTTGGTTAGTAACTCAAATTTTGTCTCATTATACTGTATGTATACATGGAAACATTAAAATAAACATTCTTACATTATCTAACTTCTAAAAGTTTGTGCTAACGAAAACAAAATTGTACAATATTTATTTATTACATGTTAAAAAATTATTATTTAAAAAATAATTAAAACTACAAGATTTCATGTGATGGAGTTAGATACAATTAAAGGAAAAATTCAGGATCATTAAGCACTCTAATTCATCAATTTTAGCAAATTAGTAAGCATGTTCATATCAGAAAAATAGGGTTTTAAGAATTACTTTTGAAGACCTTCTTCAAACTTCAAATTTAACTTGATTCTCCTTAGCAATTTGTAGTAGACCACCATTTGATCTTCCCTACTATTCTCTTGGACCTTAGATTGGTTGGGAATCAAAATGAGTTGAATTTAAGGGGAAAAAGAGAGAGAAGTCTGGTTTTCTGTGTAAATATGAAGAACTCTTCTTCAACAGAATTTTTCAACAAAAATCACTTGCATGACTTACTTCTCAACTCAAATTTGCTGAGTTTTATTCAGCCTCTTCATGCAATCACATTGCATTATTTGAAGGCAACAGCTACTTAGTCAAATTTGAGTAGAATTGAGTGAAAGATGTTGTGTTATTGCAAGTCGGGAGTCAACATTAATTCATTAGTTAATCTAAAATTTTATTAATTTTACAAAAAATTAATTCAATAATTAATTTTTAAATAAAATTAATAATTAACTAAACAATTTAATTAATTCTATTAATTTAATATCAAATATTTAATTAATTAAACACCAATTCCACAACCATGAATCCCTATTCATGTACTTAATATTTAAATCGAAGTTAAATATTATTCAATTCTCCAGTTTCGTTTAATTCGATAATTAAACGTGTAATTATATCGTTCCTTTAATTCGAATTTGAATATTTCAAATTAAACTCATCATTCTGTTCTAAGGTTTAATCCATTTGTGAGCTAGTAGGGGGACCTAATGGACCTACAGATTGTGGGCTCCTATGTTCTAAGATTAATTGGCTAAACTCTTTAAATTGGACTAATCAACATTTGTTAACTACCGGATTACTTCACTAAAGCCCAGTAGTTGCACTCCCCTCACTATAGATATAATTGTGTCCACTCGATATGACCATAATTAGTAAGTTTACCCTTCACAGGTTGTTTGTAATAACGGTTGAGTCAATAGTTGTTTTACCCCCGAGATTACCTCTTGTTCCTTAAACTTCACTGATTCTTTAATGAACAATTAGTTTGTGATTCAATTAGCATATCAAGTCCTTATCGGGCCAATGAGAGGGTGGGACCCCTTGTTCAAGATCTGGAGTCAGCACTTAAGAGAACAACCTCTCTATTATCTCTAAAAATAGGTAGGAGTAAATTCCATCTTGCACCTTATGTCCCCAGCTATCTACCTGATCGTACCCCTAAAATGGGAGGCTTATTGAGCCAACACTATTGAGCCAACCTTCACCCATTCACGAATAAACAGGAGTTCATAGTTAGCTAAGGATTAAGGTCAGGTTACCTAGGTCGTCGCTTTGAAATAGTCAGTCTTAAACAGTAAACATCATTATAAAGTAAGAGTGACTAATTTCTTGGTCCGATCTTATACAAACTCTTTGTACAGGACACCCCCACTCGCATATCTCCATATGAACGAATTAGGATCACTTCGTTTGTAGCAGTTCACAAAAATTGTAACATCTATAAAGTGGGTCATATCCGATAGTGTTACTAGATAAGGTCCAACCTTATTCGTATACTATAAATCATTTTGGCTATTTACTTGAACTTGATCCACTCTTATATCTCCACATAAAGTTTAAGTACTCATGTAATAGCCATATATCTTTTAGTTTATTGGATTTTGATTATTTCTAAAACAAAAGAGTAATTCATGCATTCAATAATAAACTTATTCAATCAATACTTCAATAACATTTTTATTGATCAGCAGAATAAATTTATTGTTTACAAACCACGAGTTTTAGGACATAAAACCCAACAAACTCTCATTTGGACTAAAACTCCAATGGTAACACATATATGTATACATAATATTGAGTTTTGAGTTTTTAGAAAGAAATACAATAAACTAGGGCATCACATGTTGGATTCAAGAAGCAAGCAGAGGAAGTAAAACGGGACCACTAGATATTCTAATTCATTAATTTTGACTTCAAACTAAGTATGCTCATAAATTAAAAACAGAGTTTCAACACTAACCTTTGAAGTACCTTTGATTCATAATCTTCAGTTGTAATCTCCTTCTTCTTTGGATGCGAACCACCACAAGGTCTTCCCTACTATTCTCTTGGAGCCTTAGATTGAGTTATGAGACTGAAAACAAGCTTGAATCAAAGGAAATTGGAGAGGAGGTTGCTGGTTTTACACAGTGTGAAGAACACTTCTGTAGACACAAATTCTTGACCCTCAGCAACGACTGCACTCTGTCTTTTCCACTCAAAATTCCAACCTTATATTGCATGACTTTCATGCAACTAACAGCCTTGCATGAATCACAGCTCATGCTTGAATTATTGAGCTAAAGAGGAATGAAATTGTGTATGAGTTGCTAGGAAGAAAAATGAGAAAATCCCACTTTTCTAATTTTCCTAATTTCTTCTTTTATTTTGATTTCTAAAATAAAAAAGCTATTTCAATTAAAAAAATGAAATTTTATTAATTTTACAAAATCAATTCAATAATTAATTTTCTAATAAAATTAATAAATTAATTAAATAATTTAATTAATCTTATTGATTTAATATCAAATATTAAATTAATTTGTCACCAATTCCATTACCATGAATCTTTATAAATGATTTTAATATTTAAATCATATTTAAATAATAATCGATTCTCCAATCCCGTTTAGTTCCAAAATTAAACGTGTAATTATATCACATATAATTATTAATTTTCTTAATTCTAATTTGAACGTTTCAAATCAATTTATCACGCTACTCTAAGGCTAATCTATTTATGAGCTAGTAGGGGGATCTAGTGAACCTATAGATCATGGGCTCCAACGATCCGAGATTAATTGACTAAATTCTTTACACCGGAACCCTCATTCGTTAACTACCGTGTCACTCCACTAAGCCCATAGTTGCACTCCCCTCACTGTAGATATATTGTGTCCACTCAATATAACCTTGATTAGTAAGTTAACCCTTCACAGGTTTTTCAAAATAATGGTTGCGTTAAAAGGCTGTTTTACCCCCAAGATTACCTCTTGTTCCTGAAGTCCCACTCATCCTCTAATGAACAATTGGTTTGTGATTTAATCATCAAACTAAGTCCCTCTCGGGCTAATGAGAGGGTGGGGTCCCTTGTTCAAGACCCGGAGTCAGTACTTAATGAAACAAGCTCTCTACTATCCCTGAAAGCGGGTAGGAGTGAATTCCATCTTGCACCCTATGTCCCCAGCTATCTACCCAGTCTTACCCCTGAAATGGGAGGTTTGTTGAGCCAACCCTCACTTATGCAAATCTAAGGATAATCCCGAATAAACAGGAGTTCATAGTTAGCTTAGGATTAAAATCAAATTACCTAGGTTATCGTTTTAAAATAGTCAGTCTTAAACAATAAACAACATTATAAAGTAAGAGTGACTAATTTTGTGGTCCAATCTTGTGCAAACTCATTGTACATGACGCCCCCACTCTTATGTCATCACATGTAAAAATTAGGATCACTTCGTTTGTAGCACTTTACAACTCTTTGTAACAACTACAGAGTGGACCGTATCCAATAGTGTTACTAGAATAAGGCAACCAACCTTATTCATATACTATAGATCATTTTGACTATTTACTTAAACTTGGTCCAGTTTTATGTCTCCACATAAAGTTCAAGTATAGTTATGGAACTTTTAGTTTACTAGATTTATTTGTAAAACGAAATAAGCAATTCATATATTCAATAATAACTTACTAAATTTTCAGAATAAGTTTATTGTTTACAAACTACTAGTTTTAGGACGTAAAACCCAACAAACTCCCACTTGGACTAAAACTCCAGTGGTAATATATATATGAATATATAATATTGAGTTTTTGAATTTTACAAAGAAATACAATAAACTAGGGCATCACATACCCATGGTTTGCCTTTAGGTATCATATACCCATGAGTTTTTCTACCACTTGCCCTAAGTTATATACCTTGTAGTCCTAATCTTACTAAGAGATTCTCAAACACTTTAGCCGAGAGAATCACTGTAAACACATTAATATACAATGGATTTCTTATTAAACTATATAGGGAATGCATCTTATTTGCACAACTCTTGTTTCTTGATACTGTCACCAAGACTTGATGACTCGAGTTTCCATTAAACCCAAATAATGGCTAGGAAGTCATACATTCCTCCCATTATATCAAGGTACCCTCAACTCTTTGAGTAAGATGTATTTGACCTGTCCAAACAACTTTTGCTTACAATGTCAACTTTAATTAATAACTCTTATTAATATACGCTTGCTCTTATGGAAACTAAATAATACATGGTGATCTCTTATACTTTTATAGGAAAATTTAGTGTTTGTCAACACAAACACTTGATTTTTATTTTACATGAAAAGTATACTACTTTTTGGATTGCTACAAATAGGCATGTTATTTGAACGGTATTCCAATACTTAAGGTTTCGACACTAACATATGTGCTGGATTTCTGAACTATGTAAATATCTTTTACATTTCATAAAAAACTTTTATGTGCTCTCCATATCTCATATGGTTTTTCAGAAATACCTTTAAGATTGAAATAATGTTCAAAACAATTAAGGCAACTAGGTGTAGAAAGTTCTGATTTGATTTCATGTTCTATCATAATAGCTATAGAAATCTCAAACTTTTTATATTCCTTACTTTGATCCAATCGAAGTATACTGGATTTTATTTTACCTAATACACTTTGAACCTTTCAAGTGTTCTGAACTTATAATATAGGTTAAATAATTGTTTGCCTTTATTGTTTGCTCGTTTTTAAATATCTAAATATTTGCAAATGGCTTTTAAATAGATTGGTTCTAATAGAAGTTGCTTTATAGTAGAACAAATATAACTTTTGCTAACGAACATTTCATTTATAATAAAAATTTTATACAATATGTTCTTTACAACAATATAAAATAACTTTCATTACAATAACAAAAGGTAAATTTTATCTTCTAACAGCAACTGTAACATCTCCCACTGGTCATTTTGAGATATGCTCCTATATACATAATCTGGAGTACTATCTCACAGCAAGTAACCCTCAGGAACTAGTTTCCTTGTTTTGCTTTCTCTGCTCTTTTTTTCACAAGGTATTGTGGGCAGTTTCTCTTCCACTACCCTTCTTCATTGCAGTAGAAACATTTTCCTTTATCTGCAGCATTTGCCTTACCCTTTCTGCCAGTAGTTTTCTTCTTCCCTTTCCCCTTATTTTTTTTTGCCGGAATATTTTTATTCTTTGAAGAAGAGGCAATATCAGGCTTTTTGAGGACAATCCTCTTTTGTTAGCAATAATAATGTTTACTTCTGATTCCAGTCCTTTAGCCCTCATCATGATCTAGTAAGTTTGTAGTTCATTAAGAAGCGTAGTCAAGTTATACTCTATTTTATTCATCAGTGTGTTCGTACAAAACTACAATAAACTCTTCAAAAGAGATTAAAAAATAAAACCAACTTGACTCTTATCATCAACGACAATACCGTTTACTTTTGCTACGTTGAAATGGACCATCATGTCCAGGACATGTTCTCTAATAGAGGCCCCTTCTTTCATATAGCAGTTGTAAACGTATTTGATAGCATCATACCTCAGGAAAAAGGACGGTTGTTAAAACATTCTATGCAGAGATTCCATTATCTCCCTGGCAGTACTCATGCTCTCGTGTTTCTTGGCCAATACATCGGATATGCTGGCAAGGATATAGGCACGGACTTTTTCATTAGCCCATATCCATTTGTTGTATGTATCCCGAACATTTCGGTTTGCATTTAAGCTAGGAATGGGAGGACACTCCTCTGTTAAAATGAACCGAAGGTCATCTATCACCAGTATAGTATTTAGGTTTGATTTCCATGTAGCATAGTTATCTCCAGTAAGTTTATCAGAAGCCAATAGTTATACTCGTCATTATGAAAATATAAACAAATTTAGTTAGAGAATTGCTTTTAAACCCAATCATGTTTTAGCAAAGTGATAATGTACCCAAAATTTCATTATTTTTGCAACGATACTATAGCAAGACATTCTTGACTAAATACTATCCCCAGAATAACTCATATTCCAATAGTCATTTAGCTACCATTTTTTGTTAGAACTTACTAACACTTTAGTAATTTCGTAAATGTAACCCTTCGTTTTTCAGACCTCGGAAATCGGCCCCAATGATGCTACCTAATTGGAAAGTCAAAGTTGAAAACAACCTAAGAAATCCTAACCATTTCTTGAGTTTGAGTTGTTCTGAATCCTATGTTACAACTCTCTGAGGGGATAGCTGTCATTAAACGACTAGCTAGACCGACTTAAAGACAACAAGCAGGCACAACATAGGAATCTCACGGTCCAAATAAACGAAAGAGACCGTAGGATACGTTGACACATATCCTTCACCCACTTACTTTGAACTACTTCCCTCATTCACCTTGATATTGACCTATACAAACACTTTTCGAATGGAGGTTACTCCTAAAGTGACACGAAGTGTCATATGAATCTCACGGTGTGAACGTTCTAGGGATGTGAGAATTGAAATCAATATATCGTATATTTGATTTTACATTGAACAACTTCCCCTCATTCACCTTGATATTGACTCATGCAAACACTTTTCAGATGGAGGTCACTTCTAGGGTGGCCCGAAGTATCTCATGAATCTTACAGTGTGAAACTCTTAGGACGTGAGAATGAAAATCAAAATATCACTTTTGATTTTTTTGTGAATAACTTCCCCTATTCCATAATTTCGATTCATGTAATCACTTTCCGAATGGAGGTCACTCCCAGGGTGACACGAAGCGAAATATGGATCGAGATTGTGAACCCTTAGGGACGCGAGAGCTAAAAAAATAACATATTGTATACGTTATTAATCTCTCATTGAAGCATTCTAAATTCCCACTGAAGTGTTCTATTAACATATCATATATGCTATTAAACTTCCACTGAAGTGTCCTAATATTTGTTTGGGTATAACTTTACTCAGGTTTGTTTCGTCTAATTAAACAACCTAAGTCTATGTTTTAATCCAAGTATAACATTTATATTTGGATTTAACCTATGATGTCTAAATGATAAACCAATTTTAAAATCTCACACCGCTCACGTATTGCTCATAAAATTGGTTAACAATGCTCAATTATTCAACCATAATCTCTAGGTAGGAGGTGTTCCATAGACCATCAACTTAAATACCCTCAACCTTAGACAGGATTATATACCGATTGAGTTTGTAACCATATTGTACAAGATGTTGACCTATTTTAACTATTAAAACAGGTGATTAACCTACATGAGCATGCAACTTATCTTTGTTATAGATTTTAAATGTCTAACCCAATTTTATAACAACTTACAAAAATCTAGACATGCTAAGAATCCATAACATACATCAAAGGCATTCAACATTTAATATAACATTTATATTAAAATATTTGAAACCTTATACATGTATACTATATATTATAACACTTTATAACATAATTTCAATGCATGTAACATGCTTCCTATTGTGGGATTTTAAATCTACATGGCATACTTTATGTACATACAAGATTTATTTAATTATAACATACATCACATTCATAAATAATTAAACATAAACTGATATGGTTTTAGTTTTGGCATTTTCAAGCAAGCAAATGCCTAATTATTACAAAAGGCAGTAAAAACCGATGCCAAAACACTTCTGGATTGCTCGAACTGCCTTGAACCAAAATCGAACCTCTCGAATCGGACCTTCAATGCTGGAAACTATGCTAAACCGGGCAAAAAACTACCGAGTACCATCAAGCATCGAGTATGCCTTCAAGCACCATTGTGTATCGAGTATTTCACTAAATACCATAGAGTATTAGCATCGAGTACCATCGAGTATGGTAACATGCATTGAGTATTTAACGAAATACCATCAAGTATGAGCATCAAGTACCATCGAGTATGACATCGTGCATCGAGTATTTCACAAAATACTATCGAGTTGCTCATCGAGTATGGCATCGTGCATCGAGCATCGAGTTTTGGAGCATCAAGCATCGAGTGTTGGGTAG
This sequence comes from Benincasa hispida, assembly GCF_009727055.1. Taxonomy (NCBI): domain Eukaryota; kingdom Viridiplantae; phylum Streptophyta; class Magnoliopsida; order Cucurbitales; family Cucurbitaceae; genus Benincasa; species Benincasa hispida. The sequence continues at coordinate 35,392,319 of NC_052349.1, read as the reverse complement.
TTGCTAAAACTTCAGTTCCTGTTGCTCGACCTTCTTCACTTTTTTCTTCAATTACAACCTAATTGCAACTCTAATGACTACATATGAATTACAGACACTTAAACATACATTAAGGCTCATCAAACAAGAGCCAATTACAAGAATTACAACATAATCAGAGAGAAAACAATGCCAGAACTCAGAGAAATCATATCAGTTCATTATTTTCATACAACTTATGAAACAACACACACCAAGCCAAAGTTAAACTGAATTGAATGCTTAAATGATGCTCTGATACAAATTGTTTGATTCAGAAAGCAAGCAACAGAAGTAAAACAGGACCATTAAACACTCTAATGCATTAATTTTGGCTTCAAACTAAGCATGCTCATAAATTAAAAACAGAGTTTCAACACTAACCTTTGAAGTACATTTGATTCACAATCTTCAACTACTCTCCTTATTCTTTGGATGTGAACCAACACAAGGTCTTTTCTACTATTCTCTTGAAGCCTTAGATTGAGTTGTGGGACTCAAAACAAGCTTGAATCGAAGGGAATTGGAAAGGAGGTTACTGGTTTTACACAGTGTGAAAAACACTTTATTTAGACACAAATTCTCGGCCTTCAGCAACGACTGCACTCTGTCTTTTCCACTCAAAATTCCAGCCCTGCATTGCACGACTTTCATGCAACTAACAGCCTTGCATGAATCACAGCTCATGCCTAAATTATTGAGCTAAAGAGGAATGGAATTTTGTGTGAGCTGCTAGGAAGAAAATGGGAAAATCCCATTTTTCTAATTTTTCCTAATTTCTTCTTCTATTTTGATTTCCAAAATCAAAAGGCCATTTCAATTAAAAATTTAAATTTTATTAATTTTACAAAATCAATTCAATAATTAATTTTATAATAAATTAATAAATTAATTAAATAATTTAATTAATCTTATTAATTTGATATTAAATATTAAATTAATTTGTCACCAATTCCATTACCATGAATCTTTATTCATGAATTTAATATTTAAATCATATTTAAATATTAATCGATCCTCCAATTTTGTTTAATTTCAAAATTAAACGTGTAATTATATCACATATAATTACTAATTCCCTTGATCCTTATTTGAATGTTTTAAATAAACTTATCACGCTATTCTAAGGTTAATCCATCTGTGAGCTAGTAGGGGGACCTGGTGGACCTATAGATCATGGGCTCCAACGATCCGAGATTAATCGATTAAATTCTTTACACTGGATTAACCCCCATTTATTAACTACCGGGTCATTCCACTAAAGCCCATAGTTGCACTCCCCTCACTGTAGATATATTGTGTCCACTCGATAAAACCATGATTAATAAGTTAACCCTTCACAGGTTGTTCAAAATAATGGTTAGGTCAAAAGGTTGTTTTACCCCTGAGATTACCTCTAGGTTCTTAAGTTCCATTGATCCTCTAATGAACAATTGGTTTGTAATTCGATCATCAAACTGAGTCTCTCTCGGGTCAATGAGAAGGCGGGCTCCTTGTTCAAGACTCAGAGTCAGTACTTAAGAAAACAACCTCTCTACTATCCCTGAAAGCGGGTAGGAGTGACTTCCATCTTGCATCCTATGTCCCCAGCTATCTACCTAGTCTTACCCATGAAATGGGAGGCTTATTTAGTCGACGTTGTTGAGCCAATCTTTAACTATGCAAATCTAAGGATAATCCTGAATAAACAGGACTTCATAGTTAGTTCAAGATTAAGGTCAAGTTACCTAGCTCATCATTTTGAAATAGTCAGTATTAAACAGTAAACAACGCTATAAAGTAAGAATGACTAATTTTGTGGTACAATCTTGTGCAAACTTATTGCACAGGACGCCTCCACTCATCATGTCATCACATGTATGAATTAGGACCACTTCGTTTGTAGCACTTTACAACTCTTTGTAACAACTACAGAGTGGGCCGCATCCAATAGTGTTACCAAAATAAGGCACCCAACCTTATTCATATACTATAGATCATTATGGCTATTTACTCGAACCTGATCTACTTTTATGTCTCCACATAAAGTTCAAGTACTCATATAATAGTTATGGATATTTTAGTTTATTGGATTTATTTCTAAAACGAAATAAGCAATTCATATATTCAATAACAACTTATTGAATTTTTAGAATAAGTTTATTGTTTACAAACCACGAGTTTTAGGACATAAAACCCAACATTATATACCCATGGTTTTGTCTTTAGTGGGTATACCTTAGGTATCAAGTACCCATAGGTTTTTTTTTTCCTCTCTTACTTGCCCTAAATTATATAACTTGTAGTCCTAGATTCACTAGGTGACCTTCAAGCACTTTAGCCGAGAGGATCGTTGTAAACATATCAGTATACAACAGACATTAAATAATAAAAAAAAAAAATAGGGAACACATCTTATATTCTCAACTTCTTGATTCTCGACGCCAACACCAAGTATTTGATGACTTGAGTTTCTACTAAATCCATATGATGGCTAGGCTATCATACAACTGTCCCACTATGTCGAGGCACTCTCAACTCTTTGAGTAAGATACACCTGACCTGTCTTAACAACTTTTGTTTCAGGGTACGTTTAATCAATAACTCTTGTTGATTTTCTATAACTACTATGGAAACTTTGATACAATAATGCATGACCTTTCATGTATACCTAGTTGGGGGATGCCCTAAATCTCATAGGATTCTGTAGTTTGTAAACACGTGTATGAATAAACATTTGTGATATGAATGAAATATTTTCTTCACTGTTGTCTATGAAATATGAGATGTTTTTGTTGCATTAACCACAAACCAATAAACTAAGATTCCTGGTTATCGTTGTAACTTAAGCATGTATGTGGAGACATACAAGTGGATCATGCCTTAAGTGATAACCTAAACGGTCTGTAGTATATGAATAAAGGAGGGAAACCTAATCCTAGTGACACTACGGATACGACCCACTTTGTAGATGTTACAAGTGTTGTAAAGTGCTACAGATGGTTTGATCTTGATCATTCATGTGGAGATATGTGAACGGAGGTATCCTATACAAAGGAGTTTGTATAAGACCAAACCACGAAATGTTTAGTCTCGTTATATAACGTTTTCATGAAAAATACTTTCATTTCACTAGGATGACCATAGGTAACATGACCTTAATCCTGAGTGAGCTGGGAACTCCTGCCATTGAGGGTGGTCATTTTATTTGCATGAGTACGAGTGGCCAGATTGCCGACTCAAACCTACCACTTTGGGGATTCGTCTAATTGGGGAGTTGGGAACTCAGCTACACAAGATGGAATTCATTCCTTCCCTGAAGCAGGGGTGATTAGATAGATTGCTCCCTTAGGGGTTGATTCTGGGGCTTGAACAATGTGATGCCATACACTTTCTCATAGCCCGAGAAGTGTTCACTCATAGTAGGACTATAATGTATTGTTCATTAGAGGATTCAGTGGTACTTATGGAGTTAGATGTAACTATAGAGGAAAAATGGTAGATTTGCCCAGTTGTACTTACGAGCGATCTATGAAGGGTTATCGTATTATTGATTGATTATATCCAATGGACATAGAAATATATCTACAGTGAGAAGAGTGCAGTTATCAATCTTTAGTGGAGTGTGCATCAGTTAACGGATAGTGGATATCGTGATTAAAGAGTTTAGTCAGTTATTCATGTATCGTTAGAACTTCAAGCTATAGGTCCATAAGGTTCCCTTAGTAGCTCAATGGATTCAAGTTGAGAATCAATTTTTGTGTTAGTTTGAAGTGTTCAAGTTAACAAGAGGGAATTTGATTATATATCATATAATTAAATTATTTCAATTATATGGATATAATTGATTTGATGTATTAAATACATCGATTGGGGGAATTAATATAAATATGATTTATATTAAATAAAGGAGAAAAAAACTATGGTTTATATATTATATATGATGTGATATTAAAACTATAGGTTATAAATATAATATGATAAATTAGTTATTATATTTATTTATAATAAAAACAATTATAAGATAATTGTGATTGGTTTCTCCTTTAACCGTGTAAGTGGGAGGTTATTTTTAGTTTTAATAACTGAAGAATAAAATAACAAGAGTTTTCATTTTTGGACAATAATTGCATTATTACATACTAATCAATCGAGTGAAAAGAGAGAGCTATATGATAGCTCTTTGAGAGAGTGAACGATGAGCAAGTTAGCTACATGACCATCTCGTTTACTAAACGATCAAGTACTCACTATCTATACGATAGACTAACCTTTCTCTCACTTACTCAATCGTATACTTCCTCCTTCCCTTTACCAAATTCACACGGAGCTCACATCTCGTGAATTCTCACTCTGAGAATACCAAGGTTACCGATTGGTAGTGTCGAGTGTTGTTGTTCGAGGGTCGAGGATCAAGTATCACTCGATTGCATTCGAGGATCAAACAGTTCGTGATTACACTGGGTGTTCGTTGTGTTCATGATTGTTTAGATTTTGCTGGGACGCTTGACCAGTGTAGATCAAGGGAATACATGAAGAAGAGTTCTTCAAAGGTATGTCTCTCGATTCTCTTTGTATGTAAGTTAAGAAAGAATGTTGTAATTTTCTCTAAGATGCATAACTGTGGTTGTTTGTTTGTTAATGTTGTATTCTTTCACAATGGGCTTGGAAAGATTTTGCTTCTGCTCACTGGTTCTGTTGAATAAGAGTTCCTTCATACCTCTTTAAGTAAAGTAGCATTTGTCAATACAAATACTTTATTTTCTTCTGGGTTGAAGAAGTATACTATATTTGGGAAGCCTATAGATAGGCATACTATTTTGAATGATGTTCCATTTTCTTAGGATTTGACATCAACATACCTGTCGGTCTTTCCTAAATTCTGAAATATGTAAACATCCTTTACTTGTCATAAACAGCTTTTATAACTTCTCCATATTTCATATGAAGTTTCAGAAAACCTTTTAATGGATTGATGTTCAAAAAGTATATAACAGTCACTACTATATACTCCTAAAACAATTTAGCAACTGAGCATAGCTCATTTGTCAACTGAACCATGTCTAATAGGATTCTGTTTTTCTTCCCAATACACCATTCTACCGAGGCACTAGGTGTAGATAGTTTTTAATGGATTCTATGTTCTATCAAATAGTCCTGAAAATCTCATATTTTTCTATTTTCCACTTCGATCTGATCAAAGTGTCTTAATCATATTACCTAATAAATTATTATACATCTTGAACTTTTCAAGTGTTTTAAACTTATATTTTAGGTAAAGATAATTGTACTTTGAATATGAAGGAACTCTTAAACAAGACTATCCATGAGCGGGTTTACATTTTTCCTATTTTATTGTGACCGAATTACCACACACACATTCTAACAAACAGGTATGCATTGTAACACTAATTATAGGCATGCTTTAACAATTATAATACAACGAATTGAGTAAACGTACCAGTTGAAGACAATCTTCACTAGAACTTAATCCAGCGGAAGAGACTCCTTTACGCTTCTTATCGCCCAGCAATCAGTTTCCTAACAACACCACGATCGTCTACACGAACGGCAATGCACGAACAAGCAGCAACTGGGGACGACACCACCACTCAAAGCCCTTGGTATTCTCAGAGTGAGAATCCAAAGAATGGACTTTGATGGAAATGATAAAGGAAGAAGGAAAGAACGGTCGTGTAGAACGAACAAGCAAGTGAGAGATAGTAGATGACTATCGTATATTCGGGTGTTTGTCGCTTAGAGAAAGGTACGCGATTGTGTAGATTTTACTAAGCGGTCGTCTAGTCAATAGTAAGCGATCATTTAGAAAAGCTCGACGCGCTAACCAATCGTTTAAAGAAAGTGAGCGATCATTTAGAAAATGCGTGCGATCCTTTAGTGCGCGGGTGTGCGATCCTTTAGGCGATGGGCTCTATCGTATAGGCTCTCAACTAAGCGATCGTGAAATTTCCACACCGTGAGCAAAATTTTCGAACTCTTTACAAAATGAAACCAATTTTCTTTTTATTCTTCAGTTATAATAACCAAAATTGATCTTCCCACTTGCGCATGATTTAGGAGAAATTCTCGGTCAATTATCACATAACCGACTAATTAATTAATTATATTATATTCTTAACATATAGTTTGATATCATATATCTACTATCGTAATTTCTCCTCTACTTGATATAAATCATATTTATATCTAATTTCCTCCAAAATATACGTGAATAGTTGACTAAACTCTTTAGCCAACATAGGATTTCTCCAAGCTAAGCACGCTTAACTTTGGAGTTCTTATGATTGAGCCATCGAAAAGGAAGGTGCATCTTGTTGGTATAGGTAGTAACTTTCAATTCTTTTAAGCATTTCTTAACCATACTTTCATGTCCTCAGGATCCATCTCGTTCGGATGTGATACCGGTTCATTCATGTACCCCTCCTGAACTCGGGTCGTTACATGCCCACACTGTAACGACCCGACCCCCTAGGACTTAGGTTAGGTCGTTACTAAAATAAATGCATGCATAGAATTTGAAACAACAATCGGTTATGTTGAAATAAGTGCTAAATAGACAAAGAAGTTCAAAAGCCATTTATTAAATGCAATTGTTAAAACAATAATAGGGTACCCATAATTCGTAAAGACTATTAAAAGTATAAAAAAACAATCCTTCATAATAAGTTTCAAACAATAAAACTAAACATTAAGGGAAAAATAAGGACTCTAAATTTCATGATGCGGAAGCGAAAAAAAGCTAGTCCCAGTGGCACGATCACGAATTCCACTGCGCCATCGCCGGTGCATCTCTACCTTTACCTGAAACATCAACATAAGAAATAATGAGTATGAAATACTCAGTAAGTAACCCCACCACTAGGGTCAGGCTAGGCATCTATGTCCTCTAGATACCCACCTATGGCACATATACACACATGAAACAGGTAAGAGACTGAGTCTTATCCTACTGTAGTTAAGTATGCCCACTACCTTTGGTGAATCCCATAGGAAACACAAACTGGTGAATCCTGAAGGAGACACAAACTGGTGAATCCCGAAGGAAAACACAAACTGGTGAATCCCGAAGGAAACACAAACTGGTGAATCCCGAAGGAAACACAAAACTGGTGAATCCCGAAGAAAACACAAAACTGGTGAATCCCGAAGGAAACACAAAACTGGTGAATCCCGAAGGAAACACAAAACTGGTGAATCCCGAAGGAAACACAAAACTGGTGAATCCTGAAGGAAACACAAACTGGTGAATCCCGAAGGAAACACAAAATTGGTGAGCATCTAACTAATCAGTGAGGACATTCACACAGTCTCAACATTAAAAAATCAACACCGTACGAATCTATGACATACATGTAATCCTCGATACCATGGCTCTACCACATACACATAATCCTCAACAACATATTATATAACATTCATGTATACCTTAACATCATAGATCCACATCATACAAGTATGCCTCAACATCAGCAGATCATATACCAACATATGGAAACACATACCACCTCTTACTAACAATCAAGTGCCTAGGTGTATATTTAAACAAATCAAAACTCGTGCCAGAACATACTTTGATTCAGGTCGTACTATCAATCAACATGCTAACATTTACCATAACATACACTCATCATGCTAGCATACGACTAAAGCCTAGCCTATGGGTAGTTCCAGTGGTAAGATTACTTACCTTAAACAAAACAATACGGATAACAAAATAAAATCAGACGGCAAAACTATGTCAGCAACCCAAAATAGCGGTCCTAATTCTGAAAAACAACTCAAATAATTTCAGTTCAACCATAACAGCCAAACTTCGGACCCAAGTCCAAAATATCCAAAAACTTACCCAAAGGATGAAGATCACTTCCAACCTCCCTTGACGACGCTCCCTCTAAGTGCAAGCTTCGCTAAAACTCACCTTCACATAAAACCCAACAATTATGAATAAAAAATGACGAAACCTAACGTTAATGGCTAAGAGATTGAACCGAACTACCTCAACCTTACCTAAAACAATCCGACGGTGACAAAGGAAATGGCCAACGACGGATTTGGGTCTGGCGAAGTGTGAAGAGGCGGCAGTTGATTGGGTCTGGCCAGCGAGGCGCGAGGGAACGACGGTTGGACAGATCGGACGAACGGCGAGCTAGACTGAGGACTTGAAATGATGGGTTTCTGACAGAGGGGTGTGACGAACGAAAACGACGCCCTCAGCTGGGCGACTGGCGGCGTGTCTGACCGACAGTTGGAGTGGAGTGACTAACGGGGCGTTTGATCGATGCCTGCGGTGAAAGAGAAGAAAAACGAAGGGAGGGTTTCACGTGAGAGTGAGGTGTAAAGGAGAGTTCTTCTTTTTATTTATTTTTTAAAAAATAATAATAAGAATAAAAGGAAAAGTAGTACAATTATAATTAAATCCTTTCCTTATTCTACCTTATACCATTTAAATTTCTTTCCTTTTCTAAGAAAATAAATTCTTTCCATAAATTTCCAAATTGAGTTTGACAATTGAAAAGAATTTGAATAATTTCCACGCCAACACTTAAATCCTCGCACTTATACTTTAAATTCCAAAAATTCCAAACGTGCCCTTCCACTAAGGATAATTACTGAAAAGGGAAAAATTACATTATTATTAAATAAAAAGGCGCGGGATGTTACACTCCCACTTGCTCTTGTCCAACCGCAGGCGATCCTATAGACCCATGCTTTAAAGGTGACCCTCAAACACTGTAGCCGTGAGAGCCTTCATAAACGGGTCAACAACATTGTGCTCCGAAGTAATCTTCGTGATGATCACGTCCCCTCGATACACTATCTCGCGGATCAGATGATACTTTCGCTTTATGTGTTTGTCGCGCTTGTGACTCCTAGGCTTCTTGGAGTTCGCCACTGCCCCATTATTATCACAATAGAGGGTAATGGGCCTAGACATATTTGGAACAACTTCCAGTTCTGTTAAGAACTTTATGAGCTAGACGACCTCCTTAGCAGCTTCCCAAGTCGCTACGTACTCCGCCTTCATAATGGAGTCATAGATACACCCCTTCTTAGTGCTTCGCCACACTACAGCTCCTCCCTTAAGAGTAAAGACTAACCCTAAAGTGGACTTGCGAGAGTCCCTATCAGTCTGAAAGTCAGAATTCGTGTATCCAATAAGGATCAAATCCCTAGATCCATACACGAGCATGTAATCCCTCATTTTCTGAAGATACTCGAGGATTGTTTTCAATGCGGTCCAGTGACCCTGACCTGGGTTAGATTGATACCTACTGACTATGCCCATAGCGTAGCATATGTCTGGTCTAGTACAGAGCGTCGCGTACATCAAACTGCCAATGGCAGATGCATATGGGACCCGTCTCATCTATTCAACCTCTTGAGGTGTCTTAGGACACATGTCCTTAAACAAAGTGACTCCATGCCTGAACGACAGTAGACCCCTCTTGGAGTCCTGCATCGAGTACTTGAGCAACATCTTATCAATGTACGATGCCTGAGACAGTNCATGCCTGAACGACAGTAGACCCCTCTTGGAGTCCTGCATCGAGTACTTGAGCAACATCTTATCAATGTACGATGCCTGAGACAGTGCTTGGACTTTTTTCTTACAATCCTGAAAAATCGATATACCCAGAACAAACTGAGCCTCTCCCAAATCTTTCCTTTAGAATTGGGTCGCTAGCCAGTTCTTAACTGCAGTCAGTAGACCTACATCTTTCCCAATGAGTAGATATCATCTACATACAATACTAAGAAGACTACTGAAGCGTTAATGATCTTCTTGTAGACACAAGGTTCATCAATGTTCTGGTCAAAGCCATACAACTTGATCACAGTATCAAATCGTATGTTCCAAGATCTAGACACCTGTTTCAACCCATAAATTGACCGATTCAACTTGCAAACCTTTTGCTCTTGACCTTGGACTATGAATCCCTCGGGTTGCACCATGTAAATGGTCTACTCAAGATTGCCATTCAGAAAGGCCATCTTGACGTCCATTTGCCAGATCTCATAATTATAATAAGTTACAATGGACAGGAGGATGTAGATTGACTTTAACATGGCAACAGGCGAGAAAGTCTCCTCATAGTCGACTCTCTCTACGTGGGTATAACCCTTTTCCACAAGTCGAGCCTTAAAGGTTTGCACATTCCCATCAGCACCCCGTTTGCGCTTATAGATCCATTTACAACCTATAGGTCTTACCCCATCAGGCTGATCTATAAGATCCCATACTGATTGAAGTACATCGACTCCATATCGAGATCTATGGCCTTGACCCATTCATCCTGATCGACATCCTCTATTGCCTTCTGATAAGACAACGGATCCTCAACATCGCCATCTGCTACCATAGCAAGGATTTTCGTGAAACCCAGATAGCGAACGGGCGGGTTCGCAACCCTCTCACTGCGTCGAGGTTCCTTCAACTCTTGAGGTGGAACCGACCTACTAGATGAACTACCATCAACAACTCTTGCTGATGAAGCAGGCTCTTCAAAACTCTTGTTGAAGTTTCAGTAGTTTTATTGGAAAGCTCATGCAACACGACTTTACTTCGTGGACTATGCTGCCTAATATGATTCTCTTCCAGAAAAGTAGCATTCATGGAAACAAACACCCTATTTTCTGACGGATCATAAAAATAACCCCCTTGTGTACCTGGGGTAGCCTATGAAAAGGCATAACCTCGACTGTTGTTCCAACTTCTTAGAATTTTCCTTAAGCACATGTGCAGGGCAACCACAAATTCGGAAGTGACGTAAATTAGCTTTACCCCCGTTCCACAACTCCAGAGGTGTTCTCGCAACACTATTAAAGGGAACACAGTTGAGTACGTATGCCGCAGTCCACTGCGAAACCTCAAAACAAGCCCGGTAAGGAAGCGTAACTCATCATCGAATGAACTATGTCCAACAAGGTTCTATTTCCCCTCTCCACTACACCATTCTGCTGAGGTGTACCCAACACTGAGAGTTAGAAAACGATTTCATGTTCTATCAAATAGTCCTGGAATGCCGAGTCCAAAAACTCTCCACCTCGATCTGATCGAAGTGTTTTAATCCTTCTATCCAATGCGTTTTCAACTTCAGCCTTGAACTCTTTGAACTTTTCAAAGGATTCAGACTTCCGTTGCATAAGATAAACATACCCATACCTAGAGTAATCATCAGTAAAACTGATAAAATACTCATAGCCACCTCGGGCTCGCACATTTAAGACCACAAAGGTCAGAATGTACTAACTCAAGAGGCTCTTTGGCTCTATAACCTTTTCCGGTAAAAGGTCTTGTAGTCATCTTACCCTCAAGGCATGATTTGCATACCGGTAAAGAATTTTCTTCTAACTCACTTAGAAGCCATTCTTCACCAATTTCTCAATCTTATTGAGATTGATGTGCCCTAATCGAAGGTGCCAAAGTTGGGCATTTTCTTTTGGAGAAATTCGTTGACGTTTAGTTTGAGTTACGACAGTTTTAAACAATTCTATGTTATGGAGGAAACTAATGGCTAATGATCTTAACACATACAAGTAATTTTCCAGATACCCTGTATAAATATTAACACCATCTTTATGAATAAATGCTTTATCTACATTAAATGAAATAATGTATTTACATAGTAGCAAGCACTTTATAGAAATAAGGTTCCTTTTAAGTTCAGGAACAATATATACATCATTTAAAACAAGAAACCTATTATGTAAAGTTAATTGGATCCCTCTCACTGCCACACCTGAGACGATGTGCCCGATGCCTACTCGTATCGTTATCTCACCAGCCTCCAGCTGTCGCCAGGATCTAATCCTCTAAAAAGAAGAACAAACGTGATTAGTGGCGCTCGAATTAATTATCCACGCAGAATCATCATTCTCCACTAAACAAGATTCAAGTACAAGTAAATCATATTTACCTTTATCTGCCTTGGCCTTAGCCTTGGTGGCCTTCCTTTCCTTTAGCCAGCGAGGACAGTTCCTCTTCCAGTTCCCATCCTAGTTGAAGTGGGAACACTTTCCCTTTTCAACCGGCAGTGGACGCCTTCTTGGGGCGACAGGTAACGGGTTAGCAGGCGCCTTTCCTTTCCCCTTACCACCCTTCTTCTTCTTCCCCTTTGCAGAGTTAGAAGTAGAAGGTGCAGACTTCGTTCCTGAAGTTGAACCTCTATAAAACGTCCTGGAAGATAAAGCAACATTTGCCTCAGTCTTCTTCCTCTCCTTACTATTCAATAAAGATTGGTAGGTCTGTAACTTGTTGAGGAGAGTTGTAAGGTTGTATCTCAGTTTGTTAAGAATCACATTACTAACAAAGTGCAGGAAGCTCTCCGGCAAAGAATGCAGGATTATGCTAACCTGACTGCTCTTCTTGATGGTAGACCCATTCAACTCTGCCACATTGAAGTGGACCATCATGTTAAGCACATGTTCACGAACAGAGGTGCCTTCTTCCATTTTGGAGTTGAATATATATTTAAGAGCCTCATGCATAAGCTGTTCAGATAGTTGTCCAAACATCCCTTGCAATGACGACATGATTTCTCTTGCAGCTGTCTCTTATACACATCTAGATGTGTATAAGAGACAGTTCACGAACAGAGGTGCCTTCTTGAATTTTAGAGTTGAATATATACTTAAGAGCCTCATGTTGGAGCTGTTCAGAAAGTTGTACAAACATTCCCCGTAGAGACTCTGATCTCACGTGCTAAGACCATGGGCTCATGCTTATTGGCCAAGACTTCATTAAGACTTGCCAAGATATAGGCTTGGGCCTTCTCATTTGCCCGTGTCTGTCGCTCTTATGCCTCCTGAACATTTCGAGGGACATTCGGGGCTGGAATAGGAGGACAGACCTCCGTAAGGGAAAACATGAGATTCTCAATTATTAGTATCGTCGTGATCATGTGTTTCCATGTTGAAAAGTTATCGCCAGTTAATTTCTCGGCACTAAGCAAAGTTAATGTGGCTATGGCCATTGTCAAAAGATTGTTGCTGAAAAACGAACAAAACTTTTATTAGATTTTGCTAAACCACATTTTAACCAATTAATTTTGCAAAACAGTTTCAAGTACCCTAAGTGAAAGACTTCTATTTTTCAATGATGCCCCAATGAGGAAGGACAAACGTCACCCGTGGGGTGATCAGATGCCCCTTCACTGGGATAAGACCTTCTCAACCATTAGGCATAACCAACTTTTGGAACTGAACCTAACAGCCTCTATTTATTTGCAGAACTGTTAAACTTTAAAAATTCTGCGTAAGTGTGACCCCTCATTTTCGGTGCCAAAGTCTCACCCTAATGAGCCCACAGTAGGGAAGAAGTAGATTAGGACAAGAGACTAAGTAACCTTATCCTCTTACAGGAGTTCAAATAAAGAAACGCGCAAAACTGTCATCCTATAGGGGGACACTCCCGGGGTGTTTCGAGGCGATGCGCAATAACTTTATTCAATCCAACGAGGGAGATCGAGGGATATGCTGTCACACTTCCCACTCCCACTTACTCTGAACTCTCTCTCCATCCACCTTGATATTGACCTACCCAAACACCATCCTTTAGGGGAACACTCCCAAGATGCCACGAGACCAAGGGTAATCTCACGGTGTGGACTATATAGAAGAAACATGAAAGGTTTAGATGAAACATCATGTGCCCCAAGTACCTCCCACTGAATGTTTTACCTGGGGGTTCATTAACCTAGACAATCCGACTACTGATTTTAGTCTAAGTCATCTTTTTAAGTCTGCTCATAAACAACTTTTGTCAATGAAATATGAACAAGTTCAAGTAGTCACATTTAAACACTTTAATAGACTGTCTTTAACTTGCATGCATGCATCAAATCTATCTAATTTACCTTTCCAGGTAAGTTCCCATGTAGGGGTGTTACGTTTTCATCAACTTAAATACCCCAGCCTAGACAGAATCTGCCTTAGACAAAAGGTCCCTTATAGATAAATTTGTTACACTTTAATCTTTTATTAGTCAATTTAATCCTATTAAACAGATTAAACTATTAAAGCCTAAGGATTGCTAATTATATTAGAACCATGATCTTAGGTCTATGTCATCCAAGTTTTAAACATTTTAAAACCATGAATTAAACCTAAGTGAGCATGCATGTCTTTCTTATTGCTTTTAGTTCTAATTTCTCTTTAACCTTTAAAAAGAAACAACTAAAAAACATCACGCACAACTAGGTATTTATAACGCTTATAAAGAAACCTATGTGTCATGCTTCATAGAATGTTCGATCAGTACTATACATAACTTTTATATATACGTAATAACCAAGCAAACATGCTTTCCATACACCCTTATATTGTAACAATTATAATATAAAGATGATGCATGTCAATGCTTTTATGCATGCATAAATATAACTCTTATATTATATGATGCATGAGCATGCTCTTACATAATTAAATCATGCTTCTCTAAATTATAACATTTACAATAAAGAGATGATACATGACTAATGCATAACCTAAGGTAGGATTTACTATATGTGCATACCATATGACATATAAATAACCATACATCTCATGTAATAAACCAAGGATTAATGGACCGGGATGAACCTTTACAAAATTGGAATGAAATAACTCTATCTATTTCATTTTCCATCGAGTAAACCGATTCACAGGCAAACCGGGTCTTGAACCGCCAGGAGAACCTCCATCGTTTAGCAAACGCCGCAGGTAAATGATTGCTTAGCGAACACTAGATAATAGTACGAAAAGCTAAATGATCACTTAGACAACAACGAGGCTGGGAAACCTAATCGTCTAGGTGATCGCTTAACGCGGTGAAAGGTAAATGATTTACTGTGCGTTACTGTGCGATCGTTTAGTCAGTTACTAAGCGATGAAGCTTGTTGAGCTAAACGATCGTCTAGCGCACGCGCGCGTTAAACGACACCCAAGCATCTGATACTCAATGATCACTTACCCCATCGTCTACACGACCCGATCAACCCTTGATCGTCTTCTTCCTCGGAACAACAACCCTTTCTCCGAACTTCTTCATGAATGACTCAAGACTCAAACTGACTTTGAATTACATACTCGATAAGAATCAATTGTGCCCAAAACCGCAGGGGCCTTTACAATTAACCGAAAATGCAAAAGAATTAATCAAACTGAAGGTTACATCCCAGAAAACTCCATTAATCCGTACATCCATAAACAATTTAACAATTAAACAGAGAGCAGATATGCACCCACCGCGAATATATATGCAATTCTTTGCATCAATGGATTTGGAATATAAAAAAATCTAGCTCTGGTACCAATTGAAGGAGCTCTTAAACAAAAGTATCCATGAGCGGGTCCGAATCTTTCCTACTTCATTGTGATCGAATTACCACACACACACTCTAACAACAGGTAGGCATTGTAACACTAATTATAGGCATGCCTTAACAATTATAATACAACAAATTGAGTAAACGTACCAGTTGAAGATAATCTTCACTCGAACTCAATCCAGCGGATGCGACACCTCTACGCTTCTTATCGCCCAGCAATAAGTCGCCTAATAACACCACGATCGTCTACACGAACGACAACGCATGAACAAGCAGCAACTGGGACGACACCACCATTCGAAGCCCTTGGTATTCTCGGAGTGAGAATCCAAAGAGTGGACTTTGATGGAAATGGTAGAGGAAGGAGGAAAGGACGATCGTGTAGAACGAACAAGCAAGTGGGAGATAGTAGATGACTATCGTATAGTCGGGTGCTTGTCACTTAGAGCAAAGTACATGATCGTGTAGGTTTTACTAAGCGATTGCTTAGAAAAGCTCGGCGCGCTAAGCAACCATTTAGAGAAGGTGAGCGATCATTTAGAAAACGTGTGCGATCATTTAGTGCGCAGGTGTGCGATTGTTTAGGCGATGGACGCTATCGTATAGGCTTTCATCTAAGCGATCGTGAAATTTCCACACCGTGAGTGAAATTTTCAAACTCTTTACAAAATGAAACAAAATTTCATTTTATTCTTCAGTTACAATAACTGAAATTGATCTTCCCACTTACGCTCGATTTAGGAGAAATTCCCGGTCAATTATCACATAACCGACTAATTAATGAATGAATGAATATAATCATATTATATTTTTAACCTATAGTTTGATATCATATATCTATTATAGTAATTTCTCCTCTACTTGGTATAAATCATATGTATATCTAATTTCCTCCAAAATAATGTATCTCATATATTTAGTCAATTATATCATATATAATTAACCAGATCAATTATATCATATATAATCGAACTCCCTCTTATCAATTTGAACATTTCAAACTGACCGAAAAACTTATTCTCGACTTTATCCAAGCTACGAAGGAGACCTTATGGACCTGTGACTCGAAGCTTCAACGGTACGTGAATAGCTGACTAAACTCTTTAGCCACGAGATCCACCATCTGGTAATTGCCAGACATTCCACTAAAGACCAACATCTGAACTCTTCTTACCATAGATATATTTCTGTGTCCATCGGATATAACCAATCATGAGTACGATGACCCTTCATAGATGCTCGTAAGTACAGCTTGTCCAATTTACCGTTTTCCCCTATAGTTACATCTCACTTCTTAAGTTCCACTGATTCCTCTAATAAACAATATAACATAGTCCACTATGTGTGAACACTTCTCAGGCCAAAAGAAGGTGTGTGGCGCCACATCATTCAAGCCCTGGAATCAGCCCTTAAGGGAGTTATCTATCTATTGCCCCTGCTTCAGAGAATGAGTGAATTCCATTTTGTGTAGCTGAGTTCCCAACTCCCATATCAGACGAATCCCTAAAATGGTAGGTTTGAGTCGGCGACCTGGCCACTCGCACCCATGCAAATCAAAAGACCGCCCTCAATGACAGAAGTTCCCGACTCACTCAAGATTGAGGTCATGTTACTTATGGTCATCCTAGTGAAGTGCAGTCTCTATCATGAACGGTGTTAACGAGACTAAACATTTCGTGGTCTGGTCTTATACAAACTCTTTCTATAGGACGTCCTCGCTTGCATGTCCCCTACATGAATGATCAGGATTAGACCATCTGTGACAAGTCACAACATTTGTGACCATTCCACAAAGCGTGCCGCATTTGTAGCGTTACCAGGATAAGGTTTCCCTCCTATATCCATATACTACAGACCATTTTGGTTATCACTTAAGACATGATCCACTTATATGTCATCGCATACATGTTTAAGTTACATATAGATAACTAGGGATTTTAGGTTTATTGGTTTGTGGTAAAGCAAATAAAACAAACAACTGAGCAAAATCAAGAAGTGGAGTAAAATATCATATATTATACTTCACAATTATTCGTACAAACTACAAGACAAGAGACTTTAGGGCATCAACCCCAATAGAATAATCATCACTAAAACTGATGAAATATTCATACCCTTCTTGTACCTTGACAGTCATCATACCATAAAGGTCTGAGCACTAAGGGTTCTTTGGCTTTTTAATACTTTTTCTTATAAAATATCTTTTAGTCATCTTATCTTCAAGATAAGACACACATAGTGTTAGAAGATTGTCTTCTAACTTATTTAGATGATCACTTTTAACCTTTTTCTTAATCCTATTAAGACTTATGTGACAAATTTAATTGCCAAAGATAATTACTTGAAGAAACCTTTGCCTTATGTTTTCAGCTGTTTAAATATCTAAATATTTGAAATGGCCTTCACTTTGGTTGGTTTTAACATAGAAGTATAACAAATAAAAATACTTCTTTTGCTAATGAACATTTCAGTTATAACAAAAGGATACTTTTAAGACCATTTGTTCTTTACAAAAGATAGATACAAAATTTTTCAATACATTAACAAGAAGTTCATTATCTAATAATGGATCCATCTTTTGATAACAACTTCAGGAACTCCCACTGGTTTTTCTAAGACAACCTCCCTTATTCATAACTTTGAGAGCTATCTCTTCTTTTGCAAGCAATCTTCAGAAACTGATTTCCTTGTTTTGTTTTTTTCGCTTTCTTTTCCACAAGGTACTTCGGGCAGCTTCTCTTCCATTGCCCATCTTCTCTATAGTAAAATCATTTTCCTTTATCTGTAACTTTAGCCTTGCCTTTGTGGCTTGTAGAAGCCTTCTTTTTCCCCTTACTATTTTTTATCTAAACAGTTTTATTCTTAGAAGAAGAAGTAGAGTCAGGCTTTATCTTAGAGAACGATCCTCTTTTATCAGCAGTGGCAACATTTACCTCTGCTTCCTATCCCTTAGTTCTTAAGATGGATTGAAAAGCCTGAAGCTCATTGAGAAGAGTGGTCAGGTTATATTCTATTTTGTTCATCAATGCGTTAATGTGGAATTGCAAGAAGCTTTTTAGAGGAGACTCTAGAATAATACTGACTTGACTTTTCTCGTCTATGACAGCTCTGTTTTCTTTTGCCACATTGAAATGGACCATCATGTCCAGGACATGTTCTCTAACAGAAACCCCTTATTTCATATGGTAGTTGTATACGTATTTGATAACATTATGTCTAAAGCAGAAGGACGGTTGTCCAAACATCCCCTACAGTAATTCCATAATCTCTTTAGAGGTATGCATGTTATCATGTTTCTTCACCAAAACATCAGATATGATGGCAAGAATATAGGCTTGGGCTATTTCATTTGCCTTTGTCCACCCGTCATATGTTTCCCAAACAGTTCGATTTGCATTTAAGTTAAGGATTGGAGGACATTCCTCAGTTAAAATAAACCTGAGATCATCTATTACCACTATCGTATTCATATTCAATTTTCATGTAGCATAATTGTCCCCAATAAGTTTATCAGAAGCCAACAACTATATTAATGAGCTAATCATTCTGAAAATATAAACAAATTCAATTAGTGAATTGCCTTTAAATCCAATCATATTTTAGCAAAGTAATAATGTACCCAAAAATTCATTATTTTATTTGCAACAATACTATAGTGAGTCAGAATAAGTGTTACTGAGGGGAAATCAAATACTCCTTCACTAAAGCAAGACATTTTTTTACTAAATACTATCTCCAGAATAACAATTATTCCTATAGTCATTTAGTTACCGTTTTCGGTCAAGAACTTACTAACACTTAGTAATTCTGTAAGTGTAACCTTACATTTTCAGACTTTAGAGTTTAGCGGCCCCAACGATGCTACCAATTTAGAGAGTCAAGGTTGGGAATCGACCTAAGAAATCCTATCCATTCCTGGAGTTTGAGTTGTTCTGAATCCCATGTTACAACCCTTCGAGGGGATAGTCATTGTAAAACAACTAGCGTAGATCACATAAAGTTGAAAAACAAATGCAAGATAGGAATCTCACGATCCAAACTAATGGAAGAGACTACAAGACACGTTGACACACATCCTTCACCCACTTACTATGAACTACTTCCCCTATTCATCATGTTATTGACCCATACAAACACTTTTTGAATGGAGGTCACTCCCAGGGTAACACGAAGTCAAACGTGAATCTCACAGTATGAATTCTTAGGGATGTGAGAGCTAAGAACAACATATCGTATATGTTATTGGTCTCCCGCTGAAGTGTTCTATTAGATTTGGGTAAAAATTTACTTAGGTATGTTCCAGCTTATTAAAACAACCTAAGTCTGGTTGATTTTTCAAGTATAACGATTATATTTGGAATTAACCTACAATGTCTAGGTGATAAACTAGTTTTAAGACCTCACATCGCTCACCTATGCTCATAAGATTGGGTTAATAACGCTCAATTATTCGGCCATAATCTCTAGGTAGGAGATGTTCTGTAGACCGTTAACTTAATAACCTCCAGTCTTTGATAGGATTATATGCTGGTTGAGTTTGTAACCAATGTTTTACAAGATAATAATCTATTTTAACTATTAAAATAAGTTGTTATTTGTTAACCTATGTAAGCAAGCGACTTATCTTTGTTATGGATTTTAAATGTGAACCCAATTTTATAACTACTTATAAAACTTTAGACATGCTTAGCCTCCACAACAATCATCAAGCATTATAGGATTTAATATAACATCTTATATTAAACACTTGAAACCTTAAACATGCATACTATATATTATAACTCTTTATAACATACTTTTAGTGCATGCAACATGTTTCCTGTGGTGGGAATTTAAATCTACAAGGCATGCTATATGCATGTACAAGATTTATTTAATTATAACATACATTCATAATGCATAAATAATTAAATATACACTGTTATAGACCAGTTTTGGCATTTTAAGCAAGCAAATAGCCTAAATTATTACAATTAATTATCAAAATTGGCTTCAAGAAGCTTCTGGACCACTCAAACTGACCCGAATCGGACCTCCAAGGATTGTAAACAGGTTGAACTAACCTAAAATGGGTTGAACTAAACCTCCCAGACCTGAACTAGCTAAACCGATTCACTTGAACTGTCGGTCGGGTCACATGTGCGCTTTTTAAACTGGATGAGCAGCGTTGCAACACTTCCTCCCAGCGTTACAACACCTCAGGTTCTTGAAGAATAGCATTGCAATGCTTCCTGGCAGAAGCTTCACTCCCAATTTTCTACTGCTGACCTTCTTTGCTTCTTTCTTCAATTATAACCTAAATGCAACTCTATTGACTCCAATTTTCAGACCCTTAAGCACACATTAAGGCCCATAAAAAAAGAGCCAATTACAATAATTAACACTTAATTGAAGAGAATTTAATGTCAAAACTGGATAAAACCATATTTGTCCATCATTTTCATACATCATATGAAAATCATCCACCAAGCTAAAATTAACTTGAATTGAGTGTTTAAATCATACTCTGATACCAATTGATGGAGTTAACATGCAATTGACGGAAGAATTCATGATCATTAAGCACTCTTATTCATCAATTTTAGCAAATTAGTAAGCATGTTCATTTCAGAAAAATAGGGTTTTAAGAATTACCTTTGAAGACCTTTTTCAAACTTCAAATTTAGCTTGATTCTCCTATGCAATTTGTAGTAGACCACTACATGATCTTTTCTACTATTCTCTTGAACCTTAGATTGATTTGTGGGAATCAAAATAAGCTAAATTTGAGGGGGGGAAAGAGAGAGAAGTCTGATTTTCTGCATAAATATGAAGAACTCTTCTTCAATAGAATTTTTTAGAAAAAATCACTTGCACGGCTCACTTCTCAGCTCAAATTTGTCAAGTTTTATTCAGCCTTTTCATGCAATCACATTGCATGAATTGAAGACAACAGTTACTTAGTCAAATTTGAATGGAATTGAGTGGAAGATGTGGTGTAGTAAGTGGGAAAATCCCAATTTAGTGGATTTCTTCAAAAATAATTTTTCTATTAATTTTGCAATTCTTTTTCAAAATATTAAATTTTAGCATTAATTCATTAATTAATCTGAATTTTCATTAATTTTACAAAAAAAAAAATAATTCAATAATTAATTTTTAAATAAAATTAATAATTAGTTAAATAGTTTAATTAATTCTATCAATTTATTATCATACATTAAACTAATTAAACACCAATTCCACAACCATGAATCCTTATTCATGTAATTAATCTTTAAATCGAATTTAAGTATTATTCAATTCTCCAATTTCTTTAATTCAATAATTAAACGTGTAATTATATCACATATAATTACTAATCTTTTGATTCAAATTTGAACGTTTCAAATTAAACTCATCACTCTATTATAAGGTTTAATCCATCTGTGAGCTAGTAGGGGACCTAATGGATTCACAGATCATGGGCCTCAAAGATTTGAAATTAATCAGCTAAACTCTTTAAACTGAACTAATCAACATTCGTTAACTACCGGGTCACTCCCTTAAAGCCCAATATTTGCACTCTCCTTACTGTAAATATAATTATGTCCACTCGATATAATCATAATTAGTAAGTTAACTCTTCACAAGTCGTTAGTAACAACGGCTGGGTCAATAGCTGTTTTATCCTCGAGATTACCTCTTGTTCTTTAAGTTCCACTGGTCCTCTAATGATCAATTAGTTTGTGATCTAATCAACAAACTAAGTCCCTCTTAGGGCAATGAGAGGGTGGGACCCCTTGTTCAAGATCCAGAATTAGCACTTAAAGGAACAACCTCTCTACTATCCCCAAAAACGAGTAGGAGTGAATTCCATCTTGCACCCTACGTCCCCAGCTATCTACTCGATCTTACCCCTGAAATGGGAGACTTATTATGTCGACGTTGTTAAATCAACCCTCACCCATGCAAATCTAAGGTTAATCCCAAATAAATAGGAGTTCATAGTTAGCTTAGAATTAAGGTCAAGTTACCTAGGTCACCTCTTTGACATAGTGAGTCTTAAATAGTAAACAACATTATAAAGTAAGAATGATTAATTTCTTGGTCCGATCTTATACAAACTCTTTGCATAGGACGCCCCCACTCCTATGTCTCCACATGAACGAATTAGCATCACTTCGTTTGTAGCACTTTACATAAATTGTAACATTTACAAATTGGGTCGTATCCGATAGTGTTACCAGAATAAGGTACCCAACCTTATTCGTATATTATAAACCATTTTGGTTATTTACTCGAACTTGATCCACTCTTATGTCTCCACATAAAGTTCAAGTACTCATGTAACAATAATGGATCTTTAATTTATTGGATTTCGATTATTTCTAAAACACACTAGGTTCATACACTCAATAACAAACTTATTGAATCAATACTTCAATAACATCTTTATTGATCAACATAATAAGTTTATTAGTTACAAACCACGAGTTTTAGGACATAAAACCCAACATTATGTGCATTGCACGTATTTATTGACCAATATTTATACTATATATCAAGGATGGAAAAATCACAATTGTGGCTATATATATCACAAAAGTATTGCCAAAATTGTGAAACCAATAGAGAAACATAAGGGTTAATTTTTTTTTCTAAAAAAATCCATAATATCGCTAATTTCGTCGATCTATCATTTTGTGGATATATCTATTGATATCTTTATAGAAATGTGGAAATACTGTTGAAATATTGTGAATAAGTTGCCAAAATATCATGGATATATAGCCTAAATATTGTAGATATATCGTCGACATGTCTTCCGATTGTCTTTGTATGTCTTTTTTTTCTTTTTTTTTTTTTCTATTTCCAACTTTTTTAGTTTCTAGCCTTATCTTTAATTCGAAATTTCTCATTGTCAATATTGAATTTGGAAAAAAAAAAAAAAAAAAAAAACTACCATAAGTTTGCAATCGTAAATTAAACCTTTTGAATTGATATGAATTTTGCTTTTTTGAAATGACACATGTGTGCTGCAAAATTCCACATACAATTACTTTGGAAGAGCAACAATTAGATCAAGGACAATAAAGTCAAGGTCAAGAAAAAAATGAAGGTGATGATGGTAAATCCTAAACCCTTTCATTCATAGAAGAACAACAAATGATGATGCTCAAGTTGATGCATACTCACTTGTTCCGAGTATAGAGAGAATAAGTCTGGAAATTTAGTATGGACATGGACAATACGCTTGTAACAGTAATAAGTACGGTCATTGCAATAATAACTATAGTGATCATTGAAGTGACTATTGTTGTCATTGTTGCAATCGTTTGAGCGATTGCGTTAACCTGCCATTTCTTCGCTCCTGTGTAATTAATTGCGATGCCTTGAATTAAACTCATCATCGCAGTCATCTGGCTCTGCAGGGATGCAATGGCCCCGTTGTTTGCGTCATTATCTTTAATTCTAAATCTTTGATCGCTTTCTCATCAATCCTCATGATTTTTAGAAATGCGATCAAGTATACTCTTTGCCTTCTCATATGTTTTGTCGAGCAGACCACCAGCGGCTGCCGCATTGGCAGCGGTCTGCGAAGAGGGATTCAGTCCTTGGTAAAAAAAATCTCCATTTGCAGGCAGTCTTGGTAAAGCCATTATATGGATGTCTCTTACCAGCTGCTTGAACCTCGCCCAGGCATCGTTGAACGATTCGTCATCTTCTTGTTCAAAATTCGTTATTAATTTCCTTCTCCTAGCATTTTTTGTTGGTGAGAAATACTTCTTCATAAACTTTTCTACCACCTGTTCCCACGAAGTTATCTCCTCCAGTTCAAGAGAATATGCCCATGTTCTTGCCTGATCACACAAGGAGAATGAGAACGGAGTGAGTCGAACTTCCTCGGTTGAGATGTTCGGGAACACAAAAGTGTTGCAGATCTCTATGAAGCTCCGGAGGTGGGCGTGCGGGTCTTCGCCATGCCTTCTCCAAACTGCCCAGCAGCCTAAATCATCTGCAATATTACCGGCTTCATTTTAAACCTCAATCCATCTAACGCTGGCCTCATGATTCCTGGAGAGAAATCATAGAGGTTGGGCGACACATAGTCCCGAATGGGTCTATTGTAGTCATTCGCCAGAAGGATAGGGTTGGCCATTATATTATTCGCGTTTGTGGCCTTTTTTGCCAGTTGTTCCGCCATTCTTGGTGTTCTCTCTTATTATTGGGGTCTCTTAATCTGTGTTGAAATGTTCTCTCAATCACCGAGTCGTAATTCGCCAGAGATTGAGAGTCTGCAAAGAAATCAGAAAAATTACCATTAGCACACTATTTTGCCAAAGTCCCCAACAACGGCGCCAAAAACTTGATGGTTGTTTTTATGAAGTGGATTATGGATGATATGCGATGGTGAAATTGTGTTGAGCACTCAAGTTTCCTCAACGGAATCCAAGTGAAAACTCCATTGAGTTTCCTGGTAAGTCTAGGGTCGAACTTAGGGACTTGTGAAAACAGGTTGCGATGGTAATTTTTATGAAAACCTTGCGGTAACCTAATAAATCAATATTTGTTGAAGTTTGTTGTTTGCGGTAATGAAAAGTAAACAAATGCGGCAGAGTTTGAAAAGAGTTGATAAATGGAAGATACGATGAATATGCGGTGAATGGATTGAGAAAGGTTTCGGCTAACACTTCCTAGGATGCGTTCATACCTTGCGATCATGCAACATGCACAGTGTGAATGCCACGGCTTCTAATGCTAGAACGCATGCGATATATGCGATAAGTCTATAGGACCTAAACATAAGCCTCTATTCTTATTTATGCGATGACAGAATGACACTTACACAAATAAGGCGACCACATAATATCATTCCCATCTCTAGGATGCATGTGATGCAGGTTGGCAAACAGAGCTTATCTCTAAGTTCCCATCTCTTGTTTATACAGTTCTAATCTAACTCTCCCGAGCCTAGATTCTGACCTAACCTTCCCAAGCCTAGATCCTGTCCTTAGACTACCCTTCCGAGTATCCCTAATGGACGAATGAAGCACACATAAATACAAGATAATTGCAAGCAATGAAGATCCTAGGTCATGTTAGCTTAGTTCTTCTCAACCCATTCGACTAATTTAGTTACTCATGCGTGCTAAGAGAGTGAACAGATGTAGAATAAGAACTTCCATTGTATAAATATAAAGATGAAGTACAAGACAACAATGCAAGAATAGAATAAAGAGCTTGGTAGCAATCTCTTGCTTCCCAGGCTTTTACACCGTCTTTTCTACTCGTGTTCAAAAGATAATCTCGCTCTCGCGAGAGTCGGCCCGCTCTTTGCTTCTTTGCCTTAGGGTTCTCGCTTGAGTTGCCCTGAGTGATCTTCCGGCGTATCGACTCTTCCCATGCTCCACTTTAAAGATAAAAGAAAACTATGGACAAGGCTAAATTCTAAATAAATTTATCTAAGTATCCGAACTCCTTTTCTGAAGGATGTGGTCTATATTTATATAGCTTCGAGGTGAAGGTGGCTTCTTTTTTATGATTGCACAGATAGGATGGCTTTAATTCCCTGACTGGTGCACCAAATATTTGTCACCGAAAAGCTGAATGTACTTATTATCGTTAGCGGCTGTCAACTTAATTCGGATTCGACTGTCATCAGCTTTCTGTCCCATCACGATTAATTATGCTTTTCACCCAAATGCACCCAACAAGTTGCGCTGACCAAGTTGCACTCCTTCTTGAGCAAATGTTGCGAACACAATCACCGCAAAGCCTTACGGTTGTGCTACGCTCGACCAATGATTTCTTATGATCGCAATTTTCACCTTGCGTCAACGCATATTCTGCATAAAAATACAAAAATCAACTGTTCCTATGCGATGAACGCATGCGACCGCAATATAATGAATTTAATGCTTTTTGGATGAAATCTAACATATTTTATCAACGCAAGCCAGCATTGTTTAAGAACTTAGCACTAAGATAAAGTGCATTTCTACCTGTTATCACTAGCTACATCCAAAGGGGTGTATTTTTTTTCGTGCATGCATATGATATAGACCATAGATATGAAACATCATGTTATTTGCTCTGTTAAAACTATTTGAGTTGAAGGAGTTACACAACGAAGTGGTAAATCTTTCCATGTTTGGGTGTAATGTAGATCTACATAAATATGAAAAATCACAATCTAACGATGGATATATATTTGTTCGGATAATCACATCTTTTACCTCATTGCAACTATTCAAGCAGAAGTGATACACGATGAAGTGGTATATCATTTTGAGTGTGATTTAGAGCACATACATGAAACATCATGATCTAACAATTGAGATATGTTTAGCTAACAATCATGTCTTTCTCTTTAAATCGTTACAACTATTTGAATTAAGCAATGTAAAAAACTATTAGGAAAAATACCTTTTTAGTCACTGAAGTTTGAGAAATAGGTGCAATTAGTACTTGAATTTTTAAATTAGCCATTTTAGTCCTAAAGTTTTGAAAAATAGATTTTAACGGTCCCTTACCTTCTTTTTCTCATTTACTACTATTTTCTTTTATTAATTTAATTATGAATGGACATTTTAATTCAAGGTTAGGTGAATGACCCTCATCATTTGGCCTTTTAGACTTGGTGTTGGGATTGGTGTCCTAATTCTCCCGGAGTCTCGTACGTAAACACTGTACATATTGTTATGAATAAAATAAGAGTTATTTTATTTTGCATTTACTCATATCCAATAAACAAAGCTCCATGGTTATTGATGAAAACTTAAGCATGTATATGAGATATACAAGTGGATCTTGCCTTAAGTGATAACCTAAAAAGGTTTGTAGTATAAGGATTAAGGAGGGATACCTGATCCTTGTGACACTACGAATACGACCCTCTTTGTAGAGGTTTACAAGTGTAGTGAACTACACAGATGGTTGATCCTGACCATTCATGTGGAGATATGCGAGCGGGGGTGTCCTATACAAAGAGTTTATATAAGACCGGGCCACGAGATGATTTGTCTCTTTATATAACGCTGACCATAAATGACATGACCTTAATCCTGAGTGTTTTGGGAACTCCTGCCTTTGAGGGGGTCCTTTGATTAGTATGAGTGAGAGTGGCCAGATTGTCAACTCAACAAGCCTACTTTTTTGGGGATTTGTCTAATTAGGGAACTGGGAACTTAGTTACACAAGATGGAATTCACTCCTTCCCCGAAGCAGGGGTAAGTAGATAGATTGCTCCCTTAAAGGTTGATTTTGGGTCTTGAACATAGTGGCCACAACTTCTCTTTGGAAGAGAGGACTCAGTCATAGTAGGATTATGACTTATGTTCATTAGAAGAATCAGTGGTACTTAAGGAGTTAGATGTAACTATAGGGGCAAAATGGTGAATTGGCCCAGTTGTACTTACGAGCGATCTGTGAAGGGTTATCGCACTGTTTATTGGTTGAT
Organism: Benincasa hispida; assembly: GCF_009727055.1. Lineage (NCBI taxonomy): Eukaryota > Viridiplantae > Streptophyta > Magnoliopsida > Cucurbitales > Cucurbitaceae > Benincasa > Benincasa hispida. The sequence continues at coordinate 35,364,572 of NC_052349.1, read as the reverse complement.
ATGGACACGAAATATATCTGTAGTGAGAAAAGTGCAACTATCAGTCTTTAATGGAGTGCCCGATAGTTAACGGATGGTGGATCTCGTGACTAACGAGTTTAGTCAGTTATTCACGTACCATTGGAGCTTTAAGCTACAAGTCCATAAGGCCCCCTTGGTAACTCAATGGATTCAAGTTGAGAATCAGTTCTTGGGGTTGATTTGAAATCTTCAAATTGACAAGAAGAAACTCAATTATATATGATATAATTGGTGTGATGTATGAGATACATCGAGTGGAGGATTAATGTAAATATGATTTACATTAAGTACCATGAAATAGAAAAAAAACTATGGTTTATATATTTCACAAGATGAAATATTAAAACTATAGGTTATAAATATAATATGGTAAGTTGATTATCATATTTATTTATAATAATATTAATTATTTGATAATTATCTCTTTTTCTCTAACAACCAATTAAGTGGGAGCTTATTGGTGGTTTCATGGTAAATGTTTTTCTAAATTTGGTTACTTGATTCAGAAAGAACCTCACGGTAAAGCTATCAAGTGAAAAGGTTTCACTAAGTGATAACATTAGAGAGACTAAACGATTGTGGACATTATCTATACGATAGTTCATCAGTTGGCCGTAGCTAAACGATCGCGTGACATTGATAGACTGTCATCTTCTACATGATTGAGCACATCGTCTATACGATAGACTGTGTCATCTCCCACTTGCTCAATCATCTACACGATTGTTGTCCTCCTGTCTCTTCCTCTAACCGAAATCATACAGAGCCCACAACTTCTGGATTCTCATATCGAGAATACCAAGGTAGCCATTGTGGTGGTGTCCTCACTCAACTCGATTGAGTTCGATATTTTGGAGGTTGTTCGTTGGATTCGTGTTGTTCGTGAGGTGTTTGTTGTGGATCGTGTTGTTGTACCGGTTGTTGTGTTTGAGCGTTGCTGTGTTTTGGACACTTGGAGACTGATCGAGGGAGTTTGAAGAATGAGTCTTCAAATGTATGTATATTCTATCCCTTGATTATCTTGTCAGCATGCTGTAATTTCTAATTGTTGCATGACCTGTTAGTTTTCGTTCTTGTACTATAATTGTGTATGTTCAATTTCGAATGGAATTTGGAACGATCCTTCCGCTGCTCATGGAATTCCTCATGTCTGATTTCCTACGCTTTGATATCCTTTTTCTCTATTAGTTAAGAGAAAAATAAGACCTCCATTGTTTGATTTAGTTTTCGTTTATTCAGTAACTGAAGATTATAGTTTCAAATTTGGTTTCCAATCCAAAAAATCCATTGTTTGATTTGCAAAATTTTAAGGTATGAATTGGTTCGTACGTCAAAATTATCGTAGATGAGATCATGGTTGTTCATGCGAAGGGGAATAAGTTCAAGCGATTGAAGGTCTATTGTCACTAGTGCTAGTCGTGTTAGTTTCCCTTTTCCAGTCCAAGTCCCGCTCACTATCTCTTCTAAAAAAAGTCTCAATTGAGATCCCAATGGATGTAAGTTGTAAATCTACAATTCTACACCCAAGTGCTTCTTCAAGAATTCATTTCTACTATCGTCCCGGTAAAACATATAATGTACTTTGTCCATATGCCAAAGGTTAAACTGAGACATCCATTATCGAGATGAAAGATATTGATGGACCTCTTAAATCTATTTTTCAAAATTTAAGGACTAAAATGATCAATTTGAAAATTTAGAACCAATTGCACCTATTTCTAAAAATAATCGAAGATTAAAAAATGTTTTCTCATAGTTATTTGATAATTAAAATCTTTTAAATCTTTTTTATACGGAGTAAAATAAATTATAAATTTCACGTAGATCACATCCGATCACATCCGTTGGGGACTAGTATATTGAAACTAAGACTTTTTCATAATTATTATTATTATTTTTTTTTATAGAAAAGGTCTTTTAAAGTTTTTTGTTGAGATATTTTTTACAAATAAGTTTCAAATTTGATTATCTATTCTTCCTGAAGACCGTCACTGCCAACCGAAAAAAGTTACCGTTACCGGTTACCTACGGATTCCCGACTTGACCTCGTCAGATGCGCCACAGTGCATTGCGATGGACGGTTGAGATTTCGTAGGTAGATTTTATCTCTAGGGTTTACCCACAACTGCCCACATATATAAAGCCTTACGCCTTCTTCCTCTTCCTCTTTCTTTTAGTGCAGTTTCATCTGCCCTCCAAACCCTCGCGTTTTTTGTTTCCGTCTCTTCCTCCGTTGCTCTCTACGTCACGCGCCGCCCCGTTTTCCGGCGGCTAATCATTTCTCCACTCGGATCCTTCCGATTATCTATCCGGTTCTCGTCCTTCCCTCTCCTTTTTTTTTTCACTATCTTTTCTCATCCTGAAAAATCAAAACAATTATTCGTTTGTTTAGGAGTAGGAAGATTTTTCGTTGGGGGTTGTTCATTTTTGCTTCAGTTTCTATTATCTTAAGGGTTTTTGTTATCCTCCCCGGTTGTTCGTTGCGTTTTGCTGGCCTTTTTTGAGTGTCTGAAGATTCGCCGTTCATTGATTCCTTCTAGGGTTTGTTTCTGAATAACAAAATTAGGAGAGGGAAGTGAGGAGAAAAAAAAAAAGGCAAAAAAATTAATTTATTGAAAGATTCTTTTTGAACAGTAGTGAAATTATTTCCAGTATGGCGGCTCAGGTGCAAGCTCAGCCTCAGAATGCTATTTCCGGCGTCAATCCTGCGGCGAACGGTGGTGCCAATTTTGTGACTACTTCTTTGTACGTTGGAGATCTGGACCTGAATGTCACGGATTCGCAGCTTTATGACATTTTTAATCAGGTGGGTCAGGTGGTTTCGGTTCGGGTTTGCCGAGACTTGACGACCCGGCGATCTCTCGGTTATGGTTATGTCAACTACAGCAACCCACAAGATGGTCAGTTCGCTTCACTTTTTTTTTCACTGCCCTCTGTTGTTTAATGTACTTTGTTTATTGTATTAGTGCAATTTTCGCGGTGAACATTTCTTGTTCGGCTGATTGTTTGGCTAGTAAAATGCAGAGTTGATGTCTTAATATTAGGGTGGATAATTTCTATTAATTAATTGATGTATCAAGATATTTGAGCCATACGAATACCAAAAAGTTAAGCTTGTAGCAATCTAATGTAAGTCGGGGAAATTAGTGCTGCCAAAGTGGATTGCTGTTGTAAAAGGTTGGGTGGTTGCTTTCGGGGTCTAACGAATAATGTTTACTGTTTCATGGTAATTTCCTTCTATAAGACATGTAAAAGCCAGCCTGTTTGTTTTATTCTATGAAGAACTGGAACATGCGCCTGTTTGGTGGACTGGGAGATGCTGAGGGTCATTTTATTGCATTATGATGTTTGGTCTTCACTCTTCAGGATATTAATTTTGCATTCTACGGTTTTGAAGTGCATCTGTTTAAAAAATGATCAATGCAAATGTGCATGAATACATCTTATGTCCTATAGGTTTGGCTCTTGGTTCCAACGGGATGATCTGAAGCTAGCCTTGTGTAGCTGTATATTTTAAGTCGATGACTGCTAGTTTCACCACTGGGCAGATCTGGATATGTTACATTGTGATGCATATTTTATGATTTCAGATAGCTTTGAACCAGAAATTTGATACAAAAATCTAGTGTTATTATTGAAAACTCTATGGTGGCATGTCCTTCATTGAATGGCAAATGTTCCATGTAAAATCAATTATTTGTTTTCATTGCTCTACACTTCTAGCAATTGAATTGTTTAAGCTTTTATACTGTTTTTTGAAGCACGGAGGCCTTCTTTTTTATGAATTGTCAATGTCCAAAATATGGGTCCAACATGCTAAAACCTTATTATTTATTCTTGATTTTGAACACAAGAGGGACACACACAGACATTGCAATGGATACACACAAACACTTAAAAAACCCCCAAAACTTTCAAATTGACAATGGCATTGGATGGGGTGCTTGGTGTCGGCAACATTGATCACAAGAAGTAGCAGCAAAGGGTGGGAGATCGGACAACTTCGACAGTGGCAGTGTAGAGAGAGAAGAATTGGGGTAGGAGGTTGGAGAGCAAGGGGTGGCTGTGGATGTGAGAAAAGCAGAATGTTGGATGGAAAAGGGAAACATTATTTAGGGTTGGGGTTTTTACTTTTAAATGGGCTTTGGGTTTTATTACATTCCATGTGATGCATCCATTGGGTTTTTATTATTTTTTTTGATGCCCTTTTCTTCTTCTCTATTGTTCTTTATAAAAACTTTATTTTTAACAATTAATAAAAAACCAAAGCAATTTTGTGTTTGATCTTTTTTAAGCTTGATAAAATAAAATGTGTCCTCCGTTTTCAAAAGTTGGTCATCATGTCCGTGTATGTGCTCCTTAGATATTGATGGAATTGGAACGAAGATTTTAGGACTTTATTTAGGTCCTTGCCCTTTCTTGTCATTTGACAAGCAAATTATATTTCAAATTATCATGTGATCCAAAACAGTGATTATTTCATATTTTTATATGTCATTAAACTTTAAATGGCCACATCCTTTTTTCTAATGTAATCCTATTTTGCTTGAACAGCTGCAAGAGCATTGGATGTGCTGAACTTTACCCCTTTGAATGGAAAGCCTATTAGAGTTATGTATTCTCACCGTGACCCAAGCATTCGCAAAAGTGGGGCTGGAAATATATTTATCAAGGTATTAGTATTTTTCATTTTTATGAATAATTCATGTTTATATCTTGTTCGTTTTATTCAAATTGTTTATTTGATTCTGTTCCTGAGTTAACTTTGCACTTTAATTTTTTTCAGAATTTAGACAAGGCCATTGACCACAAAGCTCTACATGATACATTTTCTGCATTTGGTAGTATCCTGTCTTGCAAAGTGGCTTTAGATTCCTCTGGCCAGTCAAAAGGCTATGGTTTTGTGCAATTTGACAATGAGGAGTCTGCTCAGAAAGCAATTGAGAAGCTGAATGGCATGCTGTTGAATGATAAGCAAGTTTATGTAGGACCCTTTCTTCGTAAACAAGAAAGAGATGGTGTTGTTGACAAATCCAAATTTAACAATGTATTTGTAAAAAATCTTTCTGAGACAACCACTGAAGAGGATTTGAACAAAGCTTTTTCTGAATTTGGGACACTCACCAGTATTGTTGTGATGAGGGATGCTGATGGCAAATCAAGATGCTTTGGATTTGTTAATTTTGAAAATGCTGATGATGCTGCTAGGGCAGTTGATGCCCTTAATGGAAAGTTAGTTGATGATAAGGAGTGGTATGTTGGGAAAGCACAGAAAAAATCTGAAAGAGAAGTTGAGTTAAAGCACCGGTTTGAACAAACTATGAAAGAGGCAGCTGACAAGTACCAGGGGGCAAATTTGTACATTAAAAATTTAGATGATAGCATTGGTGATGATAAGCTTAAGGAACTGTTTGCTCCATTTGGCACAATCACCTCTTGCAAGGTTGTAATTATATTGAAGTGTAATTCATTGCACTGCCTTTTGGTTTAAGCCTTCTGTAGTTAATGTTTTATGGTTATTTTGTGTGTTTCAGGTCATGCGTGACCCCAATGGTATAAGCAGAGGTTCTGGATTTGTTGCATTCTCAACCCCTGAAGAGGCATCTAGAGCTGTGAGTAGATATGCTTATTATTTATTTATTTTTCTATATATGCCTGTGATTAATGATACAAAATATGGAAGGATTGTAATAGTTCACTTGGTGTAATTGATAGCTTATTGAGATGAATGGCAAAATGGTTGTTAGCAAACCATTGTATGTAGCACTTGCACAGCGGAAGGAAGATAGAAGAGCCAGATTGCAGGTACTTCCGCTGATGTTTTCATACTTGATACTTGGCATTGCCATTGCCGTTGTATTGTAACTTCAATTGTCAGAACTTGGCCTTAAGACATATAACTCTTTTAATTGCTGCTTTCCCTTTTTGGTTTTTATTTGCGTCAAACATTTCGAGTCACGATTTAATGGCTTTTACTATGTTCTGTAGGCTCAGTTCTCTCAAATACGGCCAGTTCCCATGGCTGCTTCAGTTGCCCCTCGGATGCCAATATATCCCCCTGGTGGTCCAGGTATTGGACAGCAGGTGTTTTTTGGTCAAGGTCCTCCTGCAATGATTCCTTCTCAAGTAACTACTTTCACCATACCCTTTTATGAACATTTTAATTTCAAATTCCCATCTTTCGTTTTTGCACCAAATCAGTGGTCAATTGTATTGATGTCCTTATTTACTCATGCATCTGTGACTCAATCCTTTTATCCTGCCTTCTGGAAGGCGTGGTGTGCATATGATTAGCCACTTTCTGAAGGTTTGTTTTGTTTATCTTACGGGTATTATTTTTGCCAGGGTGGCTTTGGTTATCAGCAGCAGCTTGTTCCTGGTATAAGGCCTGGTGGAGGACCAATGCCAAATTTCTTTGTTCCAATGGTTCAGCAGGGTCAGCAAGGCCAGCGCCCTGGTGGCAGACGTGCAGGAGCTGTCCAGCAAACTCAGCAGCCTGTTCCAATGATGCAACAGCAGGTTGGTGATTTTTCTATCCTCCTTTTCTTCCGTCGTTGGCTTCTTGTGTTATTTAATGGCTGTTTTGGTTGGTTGGTTCATTGAATGATAGATGTTGCCTAGAGGAGGACGTGTCTATCGCTACCCCCCTGGAAGAGGTTTGCCTGATGTACCCATGCCTGGTGTTGCTGGAGGCATGTTTTCCGTTCCATATGATATGGGAGGTATGGCATTGCGTGATGCGGCACACTCTCAACCTATCCCTATTGGTGCTCTGGCTTCTGCTCTGGCAAATGCTACACCAGACCAACAGAGAACAGTAAGCATTTTCTATACTATAAACTCAGCAGGGTTCTTGGATGTCAGATAGTTCCTGTTAAGCATGTACAAACACCTTCACGAAAGTTTGGGCTATTGTCCAACTTTGTGTCTTAGATCTTCGAATTATACTGTTGAACATGAAGTTTAACTAAAAAAATGGAATGTAAGTAGATGTTCCATTTTCTTTTCTTTCAAAGTATATCTAAGGGGTTTAGAGATCTTTTATAGTGTAGTTGGTGGTGTTTAAAGTCTTACTGCCTGTGATTAATGTTGTAGATGCTGGGAGAGAATCTTTACCCGCTAGTGGAACAGCTGGAGCCTGAAAATGCGGCCAAGGTGACTGGAATGCTTCTGGAGATGGATCAGACTGAGGTTTTGCATTTACTCGAGTCCCCAGAGGCTTTGAAGGCAAAAGTAGCCGAAGCTATGGAGGTTTTGAGGAATGTTGCCGCAGCTCAGCAGCAACAAGCTGGCAATGCAGCGGATCAGCTAGCTTCTCTGTCGCTGACTGAGAACCTCGTGTCGTGAGTTGCTTGTGTGTTCATAAAGCTCCCCTGATTCATGAAAAGAAACGTGTAGTAGTTGTGTGATACGATTGACTGGTTTGTTTATTTGTGGAGACTGCGGTACTGACATCATATTTGTTTGTACTGGTTTTTATCTCCTGAAGACTGCTGACATTTTCTTTTGTTTTTAGTTTTTGGTACTCTCTTTTTCCGTAGGATGAAGGCTTTTTGTTTTTGTTTTTTTTTGTTTTTTTTTTTTCTGTTTTAACATTAATCCGAGGTAGTGCTACTGTCTTCTGTTATGTGTTTCCCCTATTTTCCCCCCTCCCTCTGTGTGGTGTGACTAACACGAGCAGGCAAGAATGGTTTGTTGTTGGCTTCATTTTAGATTCAAAAAGTGGGAGCGAAAAATATTTGAGACTGATTTTCTTATTTGTTGGCGAACTGTTTGGGTTTTAATTTTCTTTTAAGCATTTGAATGATTCCTTTTCCTTATTTTCTTTCAGAGCAGGGGTCTGGTTCGTAATGGTTAATTTTTTAGGGGATATATAATTGTGATCCCTTCATTGCTTTGGAGAATTATTAAGGAATAACGATTGTGATAGAAATTGCAGATTTAGGTGGTGTTTTATTGAAATATGAAGTACTTGTAAAATAGGCTACCAAATATGTCTAACAAATATCTTCTAACCGATGTTTGAGATATTGATGGTAATGGAAATATTGATGGAAATTGTTGTCATTATACTTGTTGACAATGGCCAAATTTAGATGTCTATTGTGAATGTTTGTGAAAATGTTGAAAATAATAAAAATTTAGAAAAAGTAACACATAAATAAATTTGAAAATTTTAGTTAATATAGTTAATTAAAAATCAAAATTTTTTCGAAAGGTTGAAATTTTTCATTTTTTTTTCAAAATCTTAAAATTTTGTTGGAAGGGAGGAATCAGAATATTCTCGAAATATTTTCAGAATTTTCGAGTTTGTCAAAATTGGGGAAAAATGAAATTTCAAAATATAAAAAATAATGACGTCTCTAATTAAAAAAGAATCTAAATATATTAAAATAGGTGATATTATCCATTATTAGTGTCCATTCTTATCTAATTATTCCATGGGTCGTCCCATACGTCTCAAGATTACATAATATCATTATTGGTGAGTCTCAAGATTACACAGTATCATATTATTGGTGATATACTCCATGTGGTATTTGGTGGATTTTGGAGGACACATATTGGTGATCAATCCAAAAAGATGGAAGAAAGTAGAGAAATTCATTTTTTGTTGTTTTATTTATTTTATTATTATATTTTATTTGTTTTAATATTATATTTTATTAGTATTTGTGTTCCCGTTATGCTCCTCAAATTTACAACCCGTTATCCGCACGAGCTCCTATCTTTTTTACTGTTGCATAAAGGCATGTCGATTTTTTTCCTCTTCATTATAATTAATAAATTTAATGTTATTTTTCATATTTAATATCTAGTATAAATACAATATTTTATGATAATGTTATCATGCCAAATGTCACAAAATTAGAATTTGCTGTCCTTGATATAAGGACAATAATTATTTGTCATGGGTGCTTGATATCGAAATCCACCTGGATGCTATGAATCTTGGAGAGACTATTAAATAAGGAAATACGACATCCAGTCAAAGACAAAACAAAAACTATGATTTTCTTTCGTCATCATCTCCACGAAGGACTGAAAATGGATTATCTTACAAAAAGAGATCGGAAAAATTTGAAAGAGAGGTATGACCATTAAAAAATAGTTATTCTTCTTAAAGCTGTTATGCACTTGAGGCTACAAGATTTCAAACCAGTAAGTGATTACAATTCTACATTATTTAAAATTAGTTCAAAATTGTTGTTATGTGGAGAAAAAATTACCGATTTTGATATGTTAGAGAAGACATTTTCTATATTTCATGTCTTGAATATGCTCTTGCAATAGCAATATCGAGGTTTTAAACAATATTCTGAACTTGTTTCATGTCTTCTCGTGGTCAAACAAAAGAACGAGTTATTGATGAAAAATCATGAATCTCCACTAACCGAAACGACACCATTCCTTGAAGTAAATGCTGTGAATTTTAATAATAATCTTGGTCGAGGTTGTGGTTGTGGTTGAGGTCAAGGTTATGACCATGGCAGAGGAAGAAATAATTATTATTTTCATGGTGGTCGTTCTAATAATTCAAATTTCAAAAAAACCACACAAAATGATGATTACAAAGAAAAAAACTCCACAAGATAAGAGTTCATGTTGAAAATAAATGCTTCCAATGCTGAATGATTGGGCATTGGTCACGTATCTATTGTAAATGTGGAAGCAAATTTTGCATACCAGAATAATGACATATTTGACCCATCCCATATGAAAAATTTGGATGAGCGGACTTCTTTGAATCTTCTGAAGAGAAAATCAACATTAATGGAACATCAAGTGTTTTCTTTGACTTTGAAAATATCTAGACTTACTGTTGTGTTTTTTAAAAAAATTCATCTCCATGTTTTTTCCCCTATTAGTAGATATTAACCTTCGTATATTCCAAATGTTGTTTTTCTTATTGTAATTATTTTCTTTTAATGAAGAAACCTATATCATTTTCATATGTTGGGTGACTAAAAAATGAGTAAAGAAAATCTACGACTCGCATACTGTGCAACTACACATACAATATTTACAAGTAAAAAATATTTTTCCAAACTGACAATGTTGGAAGCAACAGTCAATACAATATCAGGTTCTACAAATCTAATTATAGGATTTGGAAAAACAAATATTATTTTGCCTAGAGGAGAAAATTTGTAATTGGCAATACATTGTTCTCTAGTCAATCAAAGAGAAATCTGCTTAGTTTTAAAGATATACGTTGCAATAGTTATCATATCGAGTCTGATAGAAAGAATAATATGGAGTATCTTTATATTATATCTATTGTCTCATATGAAAAACGTATATTGGAAGAGTTGTCTGCTTTATCTTCTGGATTATATTATACTCATATACGAGTAATTGAATCATATGCAATAATGAACCTGAAGTTCATGAATCCAGACATATTTACAACTTGGCATCACAAATTAAATCATCTAGGGTCTATAATAACGAGAAGAATTATTGAGAATTCAAATGGACATCCATTGAAGAGTCAAAATATTCTTCAATTTAATGAATTATCATGTGATGCTTGCTCTCAAGGCAAACCAATCATTAGACCGTCACCAGTTAAAGTGAGAATTAAATCACCTGCATTTTTAGAACAAATTCATGGTGATATTGAAGGAACTATGTAGTTCCGTAGTGGAAGCGGGGATCAACCTAATTTTTAATTTTTTATAAAACACAAAATTACAAAACAAAGAATTATGCATTAATTGGACAAATTTACAACATGCATAAAATAAAGATGAAGGAAGAAGAAATTATATACCCTTGAAATCTTCACGAAATCCCCTTCTCCATGAATGATCATGAACAAGAAAACCTCGATCCACGAAACCAAGACATCACCACAAAATCTTCATATGTATTCTCCTTAGGGTAGGGTGAAAATAACAAGAGGTGTGGGCTTTGCAGAATTTTAAAAGAGGGAGAAAAATTGAGAGAGGAGGGAATCTGGCCACTCTCACTCATACTAATCAAAGGACCGTCCTCAAAGGCAGGAGTTCCCAAAACACTCAGGATTAATGTCATGTCACCTATGGCCGTTTAGGTGAGATGTAAGTCTCAAGTATCAATTGTTGGGAATGTCCTAGAACTCGCGGTACGTGTTAAACATTCTATTTATCAATAAAAATGACTTGTTGATTTTGCAACTTATTATGAAAAATCCAATAAACGTATCCTTGGTTATAGTCTGAATGTTATAACCTGTAACTTTATGTAGTGACATAAACAAGATCAATTTGATAGCCTAAATGGTCTAATAAGTATATGGATGAAATTGGGTATCTCATCCTTGTAACACTATTGGATGCGGCCTACTTTGTAGTTGTTACAAGAAGTTGAGGTACTACAAATGATGCGACCCACAAATCTTTCACGTTGAGACATGTGAGTGGGGACATCTTATGCAATGAGTTTGCATATAGACTGGACCACGAAAATAGTCTTTTCTTTATAACGACTGTTTACTGTTAAAACTGATCAATTTATTTATCATATAGCCTAGGTTAACTCGATCTTAATTCTGAGCTAACTATGAACTCCTGTTGGTTCGGGATTATCCTTTGATCTGCAAACGGTGAGAGTAGTCCAACAGCACTGCTCAACAAGCTTACCATTTTGGGGATAAGACTGGATGAATAATTGGGGACATAGCCTTGCAAGATGGAATTCACTCCTACCCTATTTAGGGTTAGCAGATAGGTTGTTTTCTTAAGTACTGATTCCAGGTCTTGAACAATCGGGGCCTCGCCTTCTCATGATACAGAAAGAATTTGATTCATAGAGATTATGAATCAGAATTGTTCATTAGAGTGTCAGTAGGAACTTAAGGAACAAGATGTATTCCCATGGGTAAAATGGTAATTTTGGCCTAGCTGTGATTACGAAGAACCTGTGAAGGATCGACTTACTGATTATGGTTATTAAGTGGACATAATATATTTACAGTGAGGGAAGATCAACTATGGGTTATAGTGGTGTGTCCCATTAGTTAACGAATGAGGTTTAGATCGGACTAATGAGTTTAGCCGATTAATCTCAAATCGTTGGAGCCCATGATCTGTATATCCGCGAGGTCCCCCTACTAGCTCGTAAATGGTTAAGCTTTAGAGTAGCTTGAGAAATTAATTTGAAACGTTGAAATTAAACAGAATAGGAGAATATATATTTAAATATGATTTAAATATATGAAGATGATTATTGTGCTAAAATTAATTTAATATTTGATATTAAATTAATTTTAGAAAATCATTTTTCAGTTTTATAAATCAAAATGGTTTTGAAATCAAATTTTGATTTTAAAAAGAGAATTGGAAAATCGGTTTTGCATGTTCAAAAATGGAAAATGTTGATTTTCCAATATCATCTTCTTCATGCTCACATAAAGTCTATTTCCTTCTCTTCATTAGTACTGCAAGCATGAGCTGCCAGCCATGTAATTCTCTTATTTGCATGTTCATCTGCAATAAATAAAGAAGTTTGGAGTGATTTGAAGGCATGCTAACACAAAAATTTTGAGATAAAATTTTAGTGAGAAGAAAGAGTTCTTCCAATTGAGCTGTTGTGAGTTCTTCATTGTTCTTCATCATTTCAAGTTATTCTTGAGTCCCATAACCCGGTCTAAAGCTTCAAGAGGATAGTGGGGAAGATCTTGAGGTGGTTCACGGTGATCTTTGGTGAAGACTGCTGCTATACAATCAAGTTCTTTAAAGGTATGATCTTAAAACCTTCTTTTTAGAAGAGCATACTTTAACTTCTGCCAAAATTAGTGAATTTGAATGCTTATGGATCCTTGATACTTCCGCTGCATGTTATCTATCTCTAACATCAACGATGTTATATAAAGAGACTAATCATCTTGTGGTCCGATCTTATACAAACTCTTTGTATAGGACACCCCCGCTCGCATGTCTCCACATGAATGGTCAGGATCAACCATCTGTAGTAGTTCACAACACTTGTAAATCTCTACAAAGCGGGCCGTATCCATAGTGTCACCAGGATAAGGTATCTCTCCTTAATCTATATATTACAGATCTTTTAGGTTATTACTTAAGACATGATCCACTAGTATATCTCATATACATGCTTACGTTTTCATACAATAACCATGGATCTTTGTTTATTGGATATAAGTAAATGAAAAATAAAATCTCTTATTTTATTCATAACAATGTGTACAATGTTCACAAACTACGAGACTTTGGGAGAATTAAGGCACCAATCCCAACATAAGTAGATGATATGAATTGATTAAGAGCCAAGTTGAGGAACCATACTCGAAATATAAGGGAGCATGCAGTGGAAACACCATCATGGGCGCACAAAGAAAAGGTTGAACGCATGGAGGAGGATGGATGATGCTACCATGCGCCCAACTTAGGTTAAGTATGCGTTAATGGGAAAATTTAGCGAGTAAGGTCGGATTGACAACAATATGAGGTACGTGGCTCAATCAAGTGAAGTCTTAGCCAAGCCAAGGATGAGGTGCATGCATAGTATAACATGAAGAAGCGCAGAGTGACACCTAAAAAAATGTTATGCGTTGGACTAGGTTTGTGGATGACACTTAAGCTTTACATGCAAGGAGAAGGTGTCAAGGAGGATGTGTTGGATCTTGTATGAGGTTGACACATAAACTTGCCCTACAAGCAAGGTTTCATGCGTTGGAGCATAGGAATAGTGACAAGTATCATCTTGTAATGCCTATAAATACCCCGGGAGACTCTCTTTCATTTCACAACTCAAATACCTTCAAGGAGACTTAAAAAGAGAGGAAATTGGAGAGAATTGAGAAACTCAAGGAAGAGGGTTGCGTTAATAGCACTACCATGGGTTAATGGTAGTATGACTATGTGTTGATCAAGCTTGTTGGTGTTGAAGGAGGGTCCATGCGCCAATTAGCTTGTAGGGAAGTGACTTCTTGTGCCAACACAGTCTTGGTTTGTCCTAGGGTGTAGTTTAGAGCCTGTTGGAGTTGGTAAGATAGGGCTAGGGGAAAGAAGGTATGTAAAAATTGTTTTAACACTAAAATATAGGATTCTAAGTTGATTTAGGAATTAACATAGGTTCGGAAGCATGAAAGGACTAGGGAAGCGGGAAAAGATCAGGAGAGAGAAACTCTTGCGGGTGAACTGTGAGTGGTTATATTTTCAATTATTCTGAATGATTCTATATACATATATGTTATGATATGTATGGTTTGATGAAGCTAGCATGATTGGGAATATGTTCTTTCGGAGTTAAGTTACCAAGTTTTCGTTGTTGGCATAAATGATTGAGTAACTTTGTTTTTGCTTGATAACATGTTTGTAAGGATTGGTGGGAAACTAGAATTGTACCCTGGGTAATTGTTAGCATGTCTCAAGCACGTCTAGTGAAATATTGTCTGCATGTGCATATTCAACGGGACATATTGGGTACTGGGATTGTTTCCTCGCACAAGTGTCTTGGTTTGATATGGATAACTTGGGAAATACATGATCATGCTAGTAGTATCTCAACGGTCAGGGTGGGATGGTTATATCTTAATTCTTGATGTTGTTCGTGTTTATTGCTTGTGAAATTACTTTAAAACGAATTATTAAAAGAAAAACCTAGTTTCCTAAATGCCTTACCACTACTGAGCTTCTAGCTCATGTTTTCCAATGTTTTATTTTCCCCCCTAGATAGTGGAAGAGGACATTTTAAAAGTGCCACATGAGGTTAGAATCTGCCACTCTAGCGGAGCGAAACCCTAGATTTTACGGCTATAGGAAATTACCAGAAATCACAAATTATATGTTGTAACCTAGTTAGTATAAAAGTTGGAAACACTCCATTTAATTGAAATTAAACACAACGTGTTATAAGAATGATCTAGTATACAAGAATAAATGGACAATAAATATCACAAAAGGGTGGTATCTGCCGTCTTCACGCCTCCTTCCGGATTTAGGGAGTAAGAATGAGGAAGGTGTGACACTAAAGATTTGAGCTCATTGTTTTCAATTTCAAGAAACTTAATTCTATCATTTAAGACACATTTCTCATCACCACAAAAGCTATCATCAAACAAAAGATCATTAGTTGCTTTATTTTTCAAACTTGTATTTTCATTTATCAAAGATTTATTTTCAATAGATAATGCCTTAAACTTCTTTGAAAGTTTTAGATATTTAGAGCTAACTTCTTCTAAATCATGTTGCATACTTACAAATGCATCATACACTCATCATAAGATAGAGATTGACTTACCTCATCTTCAATGGTCTCATCACCAGAGTCATATTTCAAATGGGCCATCAAGCATAAAAAGTCATCACATTTTCCATTTTTCACTTCATGAAACTTTTCTTGATTATTAGAATTATAATTATCCTTCACATCAAATAAATCATTAGTACTACAAGGAGAATTTTCAATACTAAATATATTATCAAGAAAATTTCAAATATCATATGCATATTCAAAATGTAAAATTGTATCATATATTTTTCTATCCAATGCACAATATATGACATTTATGGCTTTAGCATTAAAAGTGAGCAACTCATTATTCAAATGCAATTTAGATAAGTCATGCTCACAAACATACAAAATGTTAAAACCTATAGCAAAACATAAAAGTTTTCATTCTATTTTACCAAGTATCATAGATTTTATTACTATCAAAGAATGGAGGTCTATCAACAGTTGCCATAACTTTAGCAATTAAACTTTCAAATAATTTTTCAAAATATTAATAAGATTCTTTATATATCAAAATAATATTTAAAAAATAATTTATGTAGAAGAGCTCATATACCAAGGAATGAGAACTCAAACAATGGGTATCAATCTAAAATGATTGATATCCAATTAGAGAGCAACCTAATACCAACTGTAGGATCGATATGGAAACCCTAGAAGGGTGGATAGGGTTTAATCAAACTAATTCAAAACTTTCTACTAATGTGGGCCAAATTAAATAAATTAACAAACTTTTCGCCAACAAATAACTTGAACAATAATTCATGCAAATAAATACAACCCAAAATAGCCAAGTAATTAAAACTAGTACTTTTAAGCACCCAATTTGATTTTAATAAAAAGATTGATATGAGATATGTAAAGATCAATTCAACCAACCTAAATAAACATTTAAGACCCCGTTTGGTAACCATTTTGTTTTTTTTTTAAAATTAAACCTCTTTCATCCATATTTTTATAATGATTTGCATTTTTCTTAAGTACAATAGTTGAATTCTTAGTCAAATTTTAAAAACAAAAGTAATTTTTTGAAAGTTACTTTATTTAGTTCTAAAAAATTGGCTTGGTTTTTTAAACCATTGGCAAAAAGTAGATAAAAAATGAAGAAATTTGGAAGTGGAAGTAGTGTCCATAGGCTTAATTTTCAAAAACAAAAACAAAAAACAAGATAGTCACCAAACGGGGCCTAAGCAATTAATTTAAGGGACAAACATTGCAATTAATTTTATGCAATAAAATATAACAACAAATTAATTGCAAAATTAAAGTAGGAGAGGGATAGAGAAATTAACACTAGGAATTTTATAGTGGTTCAGCACAATCGACTTACGTCCACTTCTCAAGCTCCTCTTGGATAGTTCATTAATCTTTGACTTTTTCCACCGCTTAGAGTCGAACCGCTACAACGTTCTTTTTCCAGGCGCAAGAACAAACCCGATCCTTTCCACGGTTGAGGATCAAACCGTTACAACAACTTTTTTTTCGAGATCATGAGCAACCCTTACAAAATGTTTGTAAAAATAAAGAGCACACTTGACAAACTCTGTACAAGAATGGATTTACAAAGTGTAGCATTCAACAATTTAATCCTCACAATATAAAATATCTCTCTCAAGAAAAGATGAAAAGAAGAAAATTGAAGCTCAAAAAGAGTAATAATAGAGGCTTTGAGTTATGAAGGATTGAAAAATAATGTAAAATTGTTGTTATAATTTTGAAGAAGATGAAAATTTAAATAGAGAGGAAAAAATGTTGAAAACCACATTTAATTTAGATAATTGGATGTTGGTAAAAAGAAATTGAATGGTGAAGATTTAAATTCAACTAGCCGTTAGATTGGAACAAAAAAAAAAAAATAATATAACAACATATATCTTTTCAATCATTTTTTTTAAATCCAATAAGAGGCAATTTCCACTTTGTGTCCAAAACTAGCTGTGAGATATAAACATATATTAAATTCACTTTCTTTTCAAAACCAATCTAAATATCAAAAGCTCATAATGTGTCATTTCTTCATTTCTCCAAGTAGCACATTTAAATTGGTCCATTTTGATGAGAAAAATTATGCCACGTCATCCGCTCGGATTTCATTAAGTTTATTTTAGTCGTATCTTCTTCGTTTGAGGTGTAATTTAGGTGATTCAAATTGCGTTTGAATCGTTATTTCGAGCTCTATGCAATAAACGCTTCAAAACACTCAAATTATTAATAAATAGAAGCAAATTTGTTATCATCAAAATATTAATTCATTCATTAATTAAAATTAAATAATTTGGAATTAAGGGGAAAATAACGAACCATTCACACCACAAATGACATTTTTCTATTGCAACTCCACGTCATAGAATGACTTAATTTAAGTAGCTACTTTGAAAATGGGTGAATTAGCATATCGTCGAGATAATAAATTGGACTAAATTATACTTTCTACCAAAACGCATTCAATTCAAATCTAAAAGTTTAAATCTTTTTCTTATATTCTAAAATAAAACAACCGTATTTAAATATGTGCCTACACTACCTTTCCAAAATTAATATATTTTAAAAAGAAGCTCTAAAAAGAGTATAATACAACGAAAAATTAAAGTTGGACAAATATATATACTCCTAAATTTTAGTGGTGGTATCAATTCATCAAGTTCTGTAAATGTATCAATTTACATGTTCAATTACGTTCCGTTTGGAAAAATTTCGTATAAAACTTATAAATCAATTAAACTCTTAAACTTTCACAAATGAATAAATTTAGACTTTTAGTTACAATTTTCTTTAGAAATCGTCCCTGCATTTTCGTAAGTGTGTATTGTAAAAATTGACATTTTGAAGAAGTTTTGAGATGATTGAAAATCAATTTATGAATAATTTTCGAAGGTAATTATAATAAAAATTTAAGTAGATTGTTGTATATAAATTTTGGGGTTGGATTTACTCAAATAATAATTACTTTCACACCAAATATTGATTGCAATATATATATAATATTAAAGAAAGATGGTGCATTTTTTTTAGTGCTTGGGGATTAGTTTTGTAATTTATGGATAAACTGAGGGTACTTTCGCAAGTCCAAAACCCTAACAAAGGAATCATATAAATAACCTTCAGCAGGTTTTGCCCTCCGCCTTCACGATCTGTTTAATATTAAAAGGCCTTCACTCCGGTAGTCCTCTCAAGCCTTAGCAATGGCGGCTCCGATCGAATCGGTGCAATGTTTCGGACGTAAGAAGACGGCGGTGGCCGTCACCTACTGCAAACGCGGCAGGGGTTTGATTAAGATCAATGGCTGCCCAATCGAGCTTGTTGAGCCAGAGATCTTGCGCTTTAAGGCCTATGAGCCCATCCTCCTCCTTGGACGTCACCGTTTCTCTGGTGTCGATATGCGCATCAGAGTGAAAGGTGGAGGTCACACCTCCCAGATCTACGCCATCCGCCAGAGTATTGCCAAGGCTCTTGTTGCTTTCTACCAGAAGTACGTGGATGAGCAGAGTAAGAAGGAGATTAAAGACATTCTGGTCAGGTATGATAGGACTTTGCTTGTTGCCGATCCTAGGCGCTGTGAGCCCAAGAAGTTTGGTGGTCGTGGTGCTCGTGCTAGGTTTCAGAAATCATATCGTTGATGGGAACTATGGCGGATTCGCATTAGTGGGTAAAATTATGGTTTTGTTTATGCTATTTGGAGTTGTAAGACTTTGACTTTCCGTTGATATTGACGGTGCACAACCAAAGTGCTTTTTTGAAACATCTTAATTTTCTGCCCATTATTTCTGTTCGAGTTAGATTATTGTGCGGACAAAAATGAACATAGTTATCTTATGCGATATTTTTGTTCAAGTTGATCATTTGCCTATTGAACGTTTTGTTATTGGGTCGAATTATTAGTTGTTAAGACGTGAGTGCCTCGAAATGTTTTGATTAAGCATTTGTCTATTCTGCTTCATAGTTTCTGAGAAGTTCTTAGTCTATTTCTTCTTTGGTTTCTTTATTTCTAATGTTCTTCAATGCGTGTCTGCAAGTACTACATGGGTTATCAATGCACTGCCATTGCTGTGAATTTTTTTTTTTTTTGAAACATTGGTGCTAACGGGTCTGGTTAACTGTGGAAAAGTTATCCAATGCTATCACAATTTAGCTGACTCTTGATAGCCGGTGGATATAGATTAAAAAATTTGCATACCCGGCGTTCCTTCCAACTCTGTGAACTCCGGTTTGCTAAATGGCAGTTGTTTTTATGTAAAGTTTGATGCATTATTGATTAGATGTGTCGATTTTCTTTTCCTACTGTGAGGAATGGTTTTGACTTGGACAAGTTTTGGATATGGTCTAGCATTGTTTCTTGGTTTAGACTCCATCATGGATATTGGGAAGAAGGATCAAAGGTGTTTAACTTGTGTGTTTTTTTGTGTATGTAGGTTAGTCGGTTAATAAGTTAAACTTGTGTGTAGGTTTTCTAATTCCTCAATGCATAATAGTTTAGATATATGAATGCACCTTTTATACTATTACCTTTTACAAACCATGAATCTACAAAACTAATATTGGTTATTAAATTAAATTTTTTTTAACTCATCCCCTTTCAGTTTTACATGATACAAATAGTCTAGAGCAAAATGAACCAGGTACTTGCTCTTTCCTTTTTCTCCATTTATATTATTTGCAGAGGATATAGTTATTGTGGCTTGTAATTAGTTTGTGGGATTGGATTTTGAAGAATTTAGTGTCTGATAGGGAGGTTAAAAGGTGTACTTTTGGGATAAGCAAACCTACCTTCTTAACATAATCGATCTTGAGCCATTTTTCTAATTTATATTATGCTTTAATGGGCTTGTGCTTATTGTACCCCTTGATGTATAGCACTTGTTTTGGAGAAATTGTTCGAAAGTATTTGACTTTGTATTCGATTATTATTAAGGACAGCAGGTTTTTTTGAATCCGTTGGTGTGAACTAGTCATGTTGTAGTTTGTTCATTGAATAGTTTTTTTCCCCTCTCCTTACATTTTTATTCAAAGTTCATGTTTTTTTTCCTAAAAAATCCACCGATATCTCAATATTGAAACAAGTCATTTTAGTAACAACTGAAATGTTTGGCAACCACTCAAAATAGTTTTGGAAAGTTTAAACAAATTTTACCAAAATAGATTAAATAATAATGATTTTTTTTTAAAAAAATATTTTTTTTTCACTAATCAATCCAAACATTGACATTTTTGTTTAAAAGATTATTTGATTTGTTCTATTTATTTTACGAATTGAATTGAATCAATACTTTTGAAGCGCTAATGTAATGTATTGTAAAGCAAAATCCACAGTATAATGAATATAATAATAATACAAAATAGAGGGGGTATTGTTTTTATGCATTGAACATCTCTTGTCCCCAGCACTTGATATGTAAAAAACAAATTCATACAGTAGGATGTGGTTTGTGGGCGGGCAATGTTGATCTGTGAATCCTTTTAGTTGATCTGACGACAAAGAGTGATTCTGAGCTCTAGCACAAAGTTCCTATAATATCGTACATATTTATGGATGTTGCCACAACAGATCCATTCCATAGGGTGTTGTGGTAGCGATTACTCTTCCAACTTTGACGAGATCAATTAGTCTATTGTGGTAGTTAATATAGTTGTCCTTATCGACATCCATGAAGATGAAATCATGTCCCATGGTTTTCCTCCTAAAATTGTTATTAATATTAATATTAATATCCACCCACTAAAATTAGTAACGAAGTGATTCTCGTTTTCATCCAAAGGCTTTTAAATTTCTCAAACCTATCTTTAATTATTAATAAAAAATTATGTATTAGGTCATTTCATAAAATGATTTATGTTTTTGGGTATGTGGATATATGCTACTTGGATGCTACTTACCACACCAATTCCCAACTTGTTTATTAATAAAATCCAATCCATTTACTACCAAAATCTATTTATTTCAAAGTGGCATGTCTTTGTTTACAAATACTTAAATCAAATAAATAGTAGTATCTTTCATTAAGTGGTATCCTCACGTCTACTTCTATTTTTTTTTCCTACTTATGAAGAATTATGTAATATCTTTTCTTGCTACTTCAATAGAAGCTTGGGAGAAGAATAATTTTGATGTGATTTTAAATGAAATCAAGTAAAAAAAACGGTTGCAAATCACTTACCAAATGTATAAAGATGTATTTAGAATACATTTTCGAGTGTTCAATTTAAAAAATAAATCATTTTGGAAGAAATTGGAGTGTTTGGTAATCACTCAAAATAGTTTTTCAATGTATTTTAATATATATTTTTTTTATAAAAAATGTTTAAATAAAAATGAGTTTTTTGAAAAACATTTTTTCTCAAGATATTCTAAACGGGCCTTGAATTGGTTCACTAATCAAACTTCTAATAGTTTAACATTTTAAATGATTTAAGTCCCAAAGCTCAGGGATATAAACTAATTTCTTCCCAAGAATTTTAACTTGTTCTTTTTTGGCTTACTTGAGAAATTTTCCTAAAAAATTGTATATGTAATAATAAAGAAAGATAAATACAACTAAAATAGCATAATTTAACTGACGTAGAACTTGTACTATTGACTCAAGGTTTGATCGGGGATAGAGAGGGTATCCCCGCCCTATCCCTGACCCCATCCCGACCCCAATTTATTTTATTTATTTTTTTAATGATGTGTTATATATATATTATATTAATTTTACAAATAAATATATTTAATAATTATATATATACCCTTAAATTATATATAATTTTACATTATAAATTATATTAATTATATATATTACAAAAAAAAAAAAAAACTGCGGATGGGTTCCCATAGAGACCCGTTTCCCCCAACGGGGAATCCCTGTCTCCATCCCCACCTTTAAGTTGCGCGGATGGGGGTAGGGATAAGGGAAATACCCTTGCGGAGACGGGGATAGGAAATGTCCCCCGCTCTTCCTCGGCCTCGTTGCCAATCCTAAGGTCCGAGATTCCTCCCCACTCTACATGTTGTGAAAAAAATGCTTACATCAGCGTGGAGTTGATCGAGTATAGGGAGAGCTGGGCCTTCTTTGAATTCAATCTTATGTGCCACACTAGCTTTCTGGATCACCAGAGGCCCAAGTTCATAGTTTTCTCTGTTAATATCCATTGGTAGTATCTGTGTAATTATAAAACCAATTTAACCTTTTTTTTTAAAAAAAGAAAAAATATCTCTAAGATTATTTTCCATTAGAAATTATTATAAATTAAAATAGATGAAATGACTGTTGGGTTGTATGCCCTAAAACTTGCAGTTTGTAATGTTAAATGTATTCTATTATCAATAAAGATATTATTGACATTTATTCAGTAAAACTGTTATTGAATATGTGAATTGCACTTGTAAAGTCTAAATCCAATAAACTAAAGATCCATGGCTATTATATGAATGCATGAACTTTATATGGAGACATAAGAGTGGATCAAGTTCAGTAAATAGCCAAAATGGTCTATTGTATATGAATAAGGTTGGGTACCTTATTCTGGTAACAATATCGGATGCGGCCCACTCCGTAGTTGTTACAATTCCGATATTGTTACAATTTGTTGTAAAGTGCTACAAACGAAGTGATCCTGTTCGTTCATGTATTAACATGAGGAGCGGGAGCATCCTACACAATGAGTTTGCATAAGATCGGACCAAGAATTAAGTCACTCTTACTTTATAACGCTGTTTACTGTTTAAGACTGACTATTTCAAAGCAATAATCTAGGTAACTTGACCTTAATTCTGAGCTAACTATGAACTCTTATTTATACAGATTATCCTTAGATTTTCATGGGTGAGGGTTAGCTCAACAGCGACAACTCAAAAAGTCTCCCATTTCAGGGGTAAGATCGGGTAGATAGCTAAGGACATAGGGTGCAAGACCGAATTCGCTTCTACTCGCCTTTAGGGATAGTAGAGAGGTTGTTCCCTTAAGTGCTGACTTCGGGTCTTGAACAAAGGGCCCCACCCTCTCATTGGCCCGAGAGGGACTCGGTTTATTGATTGGATCACAAACCAATTATTCATTAGAGGATCAGTGGGACTTAAGGAGCAAGATGTAATCTCGGGGGTAAAATAACTTTTGACCCAACCGTTATTATGAACTTGTGAAGGGCTAACTTACTAATCATGGTTATATCGAGTGGACATAATATATCTACAGTGAGGGGAGTGCAATTACTGGGCTTTAGTGGAGTGACCTGGTAGTTAACGAATGGTAGTTAATTAGGTTAAAGAGTTTAACCAATTAATCGAATCGTTGGAGTCCATGATCTGTAGGTCCATGAGGTCCCCCTACTAGCTCATATCGATCTAAACCTTAGAACAATGCGGCGAACGAATTTAAAGGGGGCAAAGTGTTAAATATATACGACATATTTAACCTAATGTTTAGTTGTGAATTAAACATAAAGAGAGAGAAAATAGGAGATATATAAATAAGATTTAAATATCAAGATTATGAATAGTGATTATTGTGATTAGTGTTGGATTTAATATTAAATTAAATTAAATAAATTGTTTAATTCATGATTTAATATTAATTTAATTTTTAAATGGATTATTATAATTAATTTTGAAATTAAATTGAGTTGGTTAAAATTGCGTCAAAAGTCAAATTGTTAACTAGGTTAAAAATGCAATGAAAGTCAAATGGTTGACTTTTGACTTTTGAAAGTCAAAAAGTGAAATTTATTGACTTTGGACTTTGAAAGTCAAATTTTAACTAAGTTAGTGGAAAGATCCAACATTTGTGAGTGGAAAATGCCAACTTTTGCATGGTTAAGTATTGTCTTCATTTGAAGATACTTGTCTCATTAAATCCCACTTTGAGTTAGTGGATTTTTTAGTGTCAAATTCTCATCAAACTCAAAGTTGCATGTTTTACATGTAATGGTTTTAAGAGGGAGTGTTTAATGAATTTTAAAAACTCTTGGCCATAGTGAAATTTGATTAGATTATGTGATAATCTCATACCTTTTTCTCTCTCAAAGTTTTAGCTTTTTTCCTCTCCAAATTAGTCCCTCACCATATTTCACCATCCTTTTCTAAGGCCCGAGGATAGTCGGGAAAACTCTCGTGGTGGTTTACGAACTGTTCGTGAGGAGATTGAAGCTAATTTGAGAAGATTCAAAGTCTACAACGGTCGTATTTTTTCCTCCCCTTCTATTTGTTTCAATTGCATGCTTATCTTTGTAATTAACTTAATTAGAGTACTTTAGATTTGTTTTTCTTCCGCAGCGCATGTATTCGTTTCATCAATAACTTTATTCTTAAAAAAAAAACACACGGAAACAAAAATAGCTACCAAACATTTTGTAAATAGTTATCCAAACATGTTTCATAGGCGACCTTTCCATCGTCGGGAAGAGCGAGGGCAGTGGCGAGGAGGGAGTAGCCAGTATAGACACCAATCTCCATGGTGTTCTTGGCATTGATCAACTTCAAGAGCATGTTCAAGAACTGACCTTCATCTATTGACGAAGAATTCGTTACTGGGCCAGAGAGACTATCTAGACTTACATAGTAAGTTAGTCTTAAGAACCCAAAACATGGGTTCTGATACCAATTGTAACGACCCGGCTTCCTAGAACTTATACTAGGCTGTTACTATAAACACACATGCATACAATTCAAATTGACATCTTTACATAACTTAGTAAAACCAAATAAATAATATAAAATAATTAACTTTATTAAAACTAAAGAACAAAATTTCATTTAACATAGTACCCTTAAAATCATAAAGCAAAATTAGAAATTTCTTTTAAAAATTCTAAAAGCACAAATACCAAAACTTTGAGTTCAAACATCAAAACTAGAAATTCTAAAACATAAAATACTGAAAAACATGAGCGGAAGCATATGACTGGCCTCGGTGGCTCGAACACGGATTCCGCTTGTCATTTGCCAGCGTGTTCTTATCCTTACCTGAAAAATAAACATGAGAAAGAATGAAAGTAACCCCACTATCGGGGTCAGGCTAAGCATCTATGTCCTCTAGATACCATGCTTTAGTGGGACGTGCATAAACCTCTACTTTCCATGGAATGACTAGCTAGTGGATAGTTGAACCCACTCTACCGTAAGTGAAATGTACCCACAAACCTCTAGTGAATCTCGAAGGAAACACAAATCTTCGGTGAAGTCCTGAAAGAGATCATCACCTCTAGTGAATCCTGAAGAAATCACATACCTCTGGTGAATCTCGAAGGTCACAACCTCTATTGGGTATTGTTACAAGTAGGGATAACTACCACTATCATAAACATAACATGCATCATAAAGCATGGTTCCACAACATGCAAATACATATCATCATGCTCAATGTTCATCTAGAAAATCATAATAACAAAATAACTTAGTTCATGCTAGCACTCATTCAAAATATAATAAAGATCAGTGATTTAACAAGGACTTGCCCAAATTTTCAAGTCAAACTAAAATACACCTACACAGAGGTCACCAAGGCCTAGAACTTACCAATTTTCACCCAAATCGAACTTCAACACCTGTTGGATAGCAGCTCCATTCCTTCGAACACTTTAATCCAAGCTTCAAACATCAAAATCAAAAGATTTAGGCCAAAGAAAATTTGTTGGGTATTCAAGAAAATTCAAGAAACCCACAATAATTACCAAACCTTACCTAAAAACAAAGATTCTGGCCAAAATCGGCAACTGGACAGCGGATGCGCCATTGAAGATGAAGAACGTGGATGGCGGTGTGGCTGGAAGACTACGACAGAGACGAGTAGACCTGATGGCTTAATAGACGGAGCGGTGCGGCTCGTCTAAAACTCCACCGGCGAGAAGAAACGCAGAGAAGAGAGAGGAATAGGCGACTTGATGGGCAGAGTGGCACGACTGCGTCGATGCGAGGTGGGCAGAGGCGTGGAAACTTCAGTGCTTGGAGTCGGCGGCAAGCAAAGGCGCGGATGACCAATCTGGTGTACAAATGAGCGGCTGAGAGAGTGAGAGATCGCGCGGCTGGATCTGGGCGTCCTCGGCTAGAACCGGTGGTGCGACCGATGGAGGACCTTCAAACAGCGAAGACGGCGTCGGACGACTGAGAGGAGACGACGGCTTCAGAACTCAAGCGCCCAAATTCTTTTGGAAAATCAAATTTAAACCAATTTACCCAATAATTCGATTTAATTTTAGTTACCTCCTCCAATTTATAAAATAAAACCAAATCTTCCGATTTTAATTAAATTCCCCAAATAAAATTAATATTGAAGTCAATCGCAAATCCTTCTTAAATTAAATTTCGATTCCAATACCTTTACTTAAACAAATTTTAAAATTGAATTATCGCTTCACAATAATTCAATTTACCTTTAGAATTCAAAATAACTGAATCTAAATTACATAAAACAAAAAAAATTTGGGATGTCACGTTCTTCCCTCCTCAAGGAACATTTGTCATAGAAAGTTTACTCCTAAAAAATCTTTGGGTACTGGGCTCTCATCTCATCATCTCGCTCCTTTTTAGCCTTCTTGAGCTGGTGATTCTGCCACAGAGCTTTCACAAGTGCTATCTCCTTATTGCGTAAATTCTTCACCTCTCTGGTGAGAATTTGAACCGTCTTCTCCTCCTAAGTTAAGTTTTTAATCAGTTGTAAAGGTTCAAAGTCCATCACATGGGACAGATTTGCCACATACTTCTTCAACATTGAAACATGAAAAACATTGTGAACGTAAGAAAGGGATGGTGACAACGTCAAC
This sequence comes from Benincasa hispida, assembly GCF_009727055.1. Lineage (NCBI taxonomy): Eukaryota > Viridiplantae > Streptophyta > Magnoliopsida > Cucurbitales > Cucurbitaceae > Benincasa > Benincasa hispida. Next base: position 35,337,578 of record NC_052349.1, on the reverse strand, counting down.
GGATAAGCTATAGGACTAATTCGCTCCAAGATCTCAAAAGGCCCAATAAATTGTGGACTTAGCTTCCCTTTTCTTCCAAATATCAGAACATCTTTCGTAGGTGCCACTTTTAAGAACACTTTATCACTAGTTTCAAACTCTAGTTCTTTACGCCTAACATCGACGTAACTTTTATGTCTGCTCTGAGCTATTTGCATGCATGCTCTTGAAGGATCCCTTTGAAGGGATCCGCAACGGAAGCGAGATCATCCCAATTTTTCCAAAATTTCATAATACATAATTTTATAGAGAATAGTACAAAAATCATGCATTTAATAGAGATACAACATGCTTGTGAATAAATTCAAAAGAATGAAATTAGGGTTTTAAAAAACTCTTACATTTGAAGAACTCAAAACTTCATGTATCCTTTCCCACGAACAGTCACGAACTGTAAATGGCCAATTGGACACCACCATAAGGAGACCTCGATATTCTCTGGTGAGGATCTAGGAGGAGTGAAAGCCTTGGTGATTTTGGAGTTTGAGGGAAAGAAAGAGATCGAGAGGAAGAAAGAGATATGATATATCTATAAAAACACAGAACTATTCTATATCTGTATCTCACCCTTTTCTGTTTTGTAGGGTAAAGAAGAGGAACTCCTATCTCCACACAACTGCCCACTTACGTGGGTGGAGAGAAAAAGGGAAGGAAGTTAATTCCCTAAAAAAAACATATATATATAATTTATTATACATATACATATAACTATATGTTATATCATATGTAACATATAACCTATAATTTTAATATTGTATTATATACGATATAGCCTATAGTTACAATTTTCTGTCACCAATGGTATTTAATATAAATCACATTTACATTAAATTAAACAATATGAATCCAATTTATATAATTAAAATTTGAATCATATTCAAATATTTATTTCCTCTCATAAATATAATGTATCAAATATATTATTGTAATTACATTATTTATATAACTAAAAATAATTAATTATATCATATATAATTAATTTCATAAAGTAATTTGAACAATTCAAATTAATCTAAAAACTGATTCTTATTCAATCCCATTGAGCTACCGAAGGGACCTCATGGACCTGTAGCTTGAAGCTTTAACGGTACACGAATAATTAATTAAACTCTTTAATTAGATTATTCACCATCCGTTAACTGTCAGGCACTTCATTAAAGACCGACAACTGTATTCTTCGCATTACAGATATATTTCTGTGTACATTGGGTATAATTAATCAACAGTACGATGACCCTTCACAAATTACTCGTAAGTACAGCTGGGCCAAAATTATTGTTTTGCCCCTGTAGTTACATCTAACTCCTTAAATACCACTGATCACTAATGAACAATAAATCATAGTCCAACTATGATGGAACCCCTCTCGAGCCAGGAAAGGGTATGACACCACATTGTTCAAGCCCCGAAATCAGCACTTAAGGAAGCAATTTATCTACTTGCCCTGACATTGGGTAATGAGTGAATTCCTTCTTGTGTAGTTGTGTTCCCATCTCCCTAGTCAGACGAATCCCCAAAATGGTATGATTGTTGAGTTGCGATCTGGCCACTCTCACCCATACAAATCAAAGGACCGCTCTCATAGGCAGGAGTTCACAACTCACTCAGGATTCAAGTCAGGTTACTTATAGTCATTCTAGTAAAATGTAAGTCTCTATTATGAACGGTGTTATATAATGAGATTAAACATTTCGTGGTTTAGTCTTATACAATCTCCTCTATATAGAATATCCCCGCTCACATGTCTCCCTATAAATGATTAGGATCAGATCATTTGTAGTACTTTATAACAATTGTAATATCTACAAAGCAAGCCATACTCGTAGTGTCACCAGGATAAGGTATCCAACCTTATCCATCTACTACATACCATTTAGGTTATCACTTAAACATGGTCCACCCATATGTCTTTACATACATGTTTAAGCTACAAGATAACCTTGGATGTTAGTTTATTGGTTTGTGGTTAATGCAACTAATTTTGAAATAAAATATCAAATTTTTTATTACATAAATAAAAAATTTATACATTACAATTACAAACTATAGAACCATACGAGATTTAGGGCATCAACCCCAATAATCTCCCACTTGACCTAAAGCTAGTGGGGTGTACAATGTAAAAGTAAAACAATAAACTAGGGCACAAACCACCAAGTAAAAAATCTTTCACTTACTCTAGTCTAAACGTGACCTGTCCCATAGGCCCATACTCTAACACTTAAACACCTTAGCCGTGAGGGCCTTTGTAAACGGATCAGTAACATTGTGCTCTGAAGCTATCTGCATGGCGATTAAGTCTCCTTGATGCACAATCTCTCAGATGAGATGATACTTTCGCTCGATGTGTTTGCCGCGCTTATGACTCTTAGGCTTTCTGGAATTAGCCACAACAACACTATTATGACAATAAAGTGCGATGGGCTTTGACATGTTTGAAACAACATCCAAATCTGTCAAGAATTTCTTGAGTCAAACAACTGCCTTAGAAGCTTCACAAGCCGTTACATACTCAACCTCCATAGTGGAGTCAGCAATGCACCCTTGCTTGGTACTTCTCCAGACTTTTGCTCCTCTGTTAAGAGTGAACACTAATCTTGATGTGGATTTTTATAAAATCCTTATCAATCTGAAAATTTGAGTCCGTGTGTCCAGTAAGGATCAGATCTTGACAGATTTTAACTTCAATCAGTAGACCTACATCATTCCCAATGAGTAGGATATAGTCTACATATAATACTAGGAAAGCTACTAAACTTTTGATGATTCTCTTGTATACACAAGGCTTATCAACATTTTGATCAAAGCCATAAGAATTGATTGCAGTATTAAACCTTATGTTCTAAGATCGAGAAGCCTGTTTCAGTCCATAAATGACCGATTAAGCCTGCAAACCTTATGCTCTTGACCTTGGGTTATGAATCCCTCGGGCTGCTTCATATAAATGGTCTCTGATAGTTCTAAAAAAGAGCTATTATTCTTAGCTTAATTTAGACTTATTAATGGATTTTATGTGTTTATTGTGTTATTTTATAGGTACCGAGCAATCAAGAGGTAGAACTAATCATTTGGTGAAGAATGGGGTTAATTTGAAGCAATTTGGAGGTGATTTGAGCATTCGAGCTTCAAAAGAGCGAAAATTACGAAAATACCACTGTCACAGGGTTGCAACACTAGCCTGGTGCTTGCCTGACATTATAAGGCAGAATGTGCAGCATTGCAACGCTTCGAAGTTGCACAACACCAGCGTTGCAATGCGCTTCCCAGCATTGCAAGGCTATAATTTTTTCTCCAAAGTTGCACAACACCAGCGTTGCAATGCGCTTCCCAGTGTTGCAAGGCTATAATTTTTTCTATAAATATCTCCCTTCGTCTTTAGGTTAAAGGATGCTAACTTTTGGGGGCTGAATTGATGGAGGCCGAAGTTAAGCTTCAATCTTCTTCTTTTCCTTTCTGATTTTAGTATCTTTCGGTTAGTTTTTCTTTTTGTTTTGGGTTTTAATCGATGGATTGGATGTGTATCTTGGATTTGTCTATGAATTAAGAGGTAACTTCTATCTAATTTCTTTAAGCAAGAGCCTTATGTTTAATTTCTTGAAGGATATTTAGTTAATTTAATTGAATTGTTGTGAACTCTATGGGATGATTTGATTGAATCTTAATGGAATTTTTGTAAATTGATCTGACAAATTAGTTTATTGAAATTCTTGTTTGCTAAATCGTCATAGCCTAAGCATATATTGATTGATTTAGTTGCGCATATTAGGATCGCATTTGTGAAGTCTAGACTTTTTCTAACCAAATGCATGTACAACCTAATATAATCTTTTCCAAATAAATCATGCTATAAGATATGGCTTTTCCGGCTTGTAGTATATCTCAACAATTGAACCCTTTCGTAATGCAATTCAATTTTAACTTTCATGTCGCTAAGAAGGAAAAGTTGTTAATTGAATCAGGACTAATTTGGTTTAATATCGAATTTGGCTAATTGGGCTATTAGATTTTCTAATAGGTTGAGGGGTTGACAGATTCAATGTAATTAATTGATGCCTAATGAAAGAAATTGCATAGGAAACTCTCTCTTGCTCTAGAAATTAGATAAGACTCCTATTTTAGATTACATTTATTCTTTTTATTATAATTTCACGCATTTGTCTTTTTCACACCAAAACTTCCCATTCATCGCTCTAGTTAGGAAATTAACTTAACGAAACAAATCGCGCTTCCTTGCTGATCGACTTGGACTTACCACTGTTGCTACGTTTCAGTAGTAATAGAAGTAGTTCGGTATATTCAAATTTTATTTTGATCAAGTTTGAAGGTTATTAACGACGTAAGTTTCGGGCTTATCAGTCTCCTCAAGATTGCCATTCAGAAAAATAGTCTTGACGTCCATCTGCCAAATCTCATAATCATAATATGAGGCCATGGATAGGAGGATTCTGATAGACTTCAGCATAGCAACAGGTGAGAAAGTCTCCTCATAGTTGACTCCCTTAACCTGGGTATAGCCCTTTGCCACCAGTCTAGCCTTGAAGGTTTGCACTTTTCCATCAGCACCTCATTTTCTCCTGTAGATCCATTTGCAATCTATAGGATTTACTTCATCAGGTTGATCTACAAGATCCCATACTGAATTGAAGTACATTGACTCCATTTCGAGATCCATAGCTTTAATCACTCATCTTTGTCAACATCCTCCATTGCCTTCTTGTAAAACAATGGATCCTCAATATCTTCGTCAGCTACCATAGCTAGGATTTCAGTTAAATCCATGCAACAGATAGTTGGGTTCGCAACCCTTCTACTGCATCGAGGTTCCCTAAACACTTAAGGTGGATTTGACCTATTTGATGATCCAACTTCAACAGCTCTTGTTGAGGTGTTAGGTTCTTCAACAATTCTTGTTGAAGATTCAGTAGTTCCTTTAGAAAGTTCGTTCAACACAATCTTATTGTGGGGTTTGTGCTCCCTTATGTGATTTTCTTCAAGAAAAGTAGTATTTGTCGATACAAACACTTTGTTTTCTTTAGGGTCAAAGAAGTAACCACCTCTCGTTCCTTTGGGGTAGCCTACAAATAGACACAATTTTAAACGAGATTCCAATTTCTTAGGATTAGCCTCAAGCACATGTGCTGGGCAACCTTAGATTTTGAAATGACGTAAACTAGCTTTACGACTATTCCATAACTCCAAAAGTATTCTGGTAACACTCTTGGATGGAACACAGTTCAAAATATATGCTGCAGTCTCTACTGCATAACCCCAAAATGAGTCAAGTAAGGAAGCATAACTCATCATATACTGAACCATGTCCAATAGGGTTCGATTTTTCCTTTTTGATATACCATTCTACTAAGGTGTACCAGTTTCTGAGAGTTAGGATATAATTCCATATTCTATCAAATAGTTTTGGAATGTTAGATCCATAAACTCTCCATCTCGATCAGATCGAAATGCCTTTATTGTTTTATTTAATGCATTTTCAACTTCAGCCTTGAATTCTTTGAACTTTTCAAAAGATTCAGACTTATGTTGCATTAAATAAACATACCCTATCTTGAATAATCATCAGTAAAAGTGATGAAATATTTATAACCTCCCCTAGCTTTTACATTCAACGAACCACAGAGGTTTGAATGTAATAGCTCTAGAGATTCTTTGGCCCTATGACCATTTCCAGCAAAGGGTCTTTTAGTCATTTTGCCTTTAAGGCATGACTCATACACAAGCAAAGAATTTTATTCTAACTCGCTTAGAAGTCCATTCTTCACCAATCTCTCAATCCTATTGAGATTAATGTGTCCTAGTCTTAGGTGCCAAAGTTGAGCATTTTCTTTAGGAGAAATTTTAAGTCTTTTATATTGAGTTACTGCAGTTTTAAACATCTCAGTGTTATGAAGGGCTTTAGTAGCTAACGACCTTAACACATGTAAATTATCTTCCATTCCAGCTGAACAAATATTGACACCATTCTTAGAAATAAACACTTTATTTACAAGAAAATTAATACAATATGATTGTTCTAGCAAACACTTTATAGAAATTAAGTTCCTCTTTAAACCAGGAACTACATATACATTTTCTAGTAAAATGAATTTACTATGTAAAGTCAATTGGAGACCTCCCACTGCCACAACCAAGACGACGTGCCCAGTTCCAACCCGCATCGTGATCTCACCAGCATCAAGTTGTCGCCAGGAACTAATTCCCTAAAATGAAGAACAAACGTGGTTAGTGATGCCAAAATCTATAATCCAAGCAGAATCATCATTTTCTACTAAACATGTTTCCAATACAAGCAAATCACATTTACCTTGCTTGGCCTTCTTCTTTTTTACCAAGTACTTGAGGTAGTTCCTCCTCTAATGGCCATCTTGGTTGCAATGGAAACAGATTCCCTTTGTAGCCTTGGCTTTCTTTTGAGCAGTGGCCGATGGGTTAGCTTTCCCTTTTCCATCATTATTCTACTTCCACTTTTGTTGCTGGAGGAAGAAGGTACAAACTTTGTCCTAGAGGTCGAACCTCTGTGAAACTTTTTAGAGCTACATTTGTTTCACCCTTTTGTCCCTTGCTTTTCATCAAGGACTGGAAGGTCTGTAGCTCGTTGAGGAGGGTGGTTAGATTGTAGTCAATCCTATTCAAAACAATATTGCTCTGGAAATGAAGGAAACTTTCAGGTAAAGATTCCAAAATAAAGCTAACTTGGCTAGCTTCATCGATGACGGACCCATTAATCTCCACCACATTGAAGTGAACCATCATTTTGAGAACATGTTCTCAAACAGATGCCTCTTCTTGCATACGAGCATTGAAGATATGTTTGAGAGCGTCATGCCTGAGCTATGCGGACGGTTGTCCTAACATTCTTTTCAGGGACTCTATGATCTCACGGGATGTGAGCATGAGCTCATGCTTCTTGGCGAAGACTTCAGAAAGACTAGTGAGCCACGAATTGAAATAAATTTTCTAAAGCATACAAATTATTATAATTAGTTTTTTGTATTAAACCATTAAGACAACCAATCAGTTTTTAACAATAGTTTAATGCACCTAAGTGACAACTATTTTGCAATGATGTTTCAGTGAGTTAAGACAAAAGTCACCGTAGGGTGATCAAGTGCCCCTTCACTGAAATGAGACATTCTCAACCATTAGACAAAAACAACACTTTGTCACTATAACGAACAGTCGCCATTGTTCGGTCCAGAATTTGTTAACTTGCTTAACAATTCTTATAAGTGTAACTCCTCTTTTTAGATTCTAGAGTTCCGCCCCAATGAGCCAACCATAGAGAAAAAACCAATTGGGACATGAAACTAAAGCAAACCTATCCATTTCTGGAGATCGAATAAAGCGTCATGCAAAAATGCTATCCTTTAAAGGAACACCTATGGTGCCACGAGGCCATGCACGAAACTTTATTTCAACCTAATGAGAGAAACCGAGGGATGTGTTGTCACACATCCCGCTTCCACTTACTATAAACACTCTTCCATTCAACTTGATATTGATCTATACAAATGCCACACGTAGGGGGACACCCATGGTGCCTCGAGGCCGAGTATAGACGTCACGGTGTGAATTTTAAGGAGAAATGAAGCATCATATACCCCATTTTCTTCCCACTGAGTATTTTATCTAGGGTTAATTAACTTAGGAAAATCCGGCTATTGATTTTATCTAAGTGTTTGTTTAATTTGCCCAAAAAACAACATTTGTATTTGGATAGTTAAATAATTTTGATTAAGGTCTATTAAACTCTTTAATAAATTTTAATCTAACTTGCATGCATGTAACAAATCTATCTAATTCACCTTTCCAGGTAAGTTTCCAGGTAGCGGTGTTACGTTTCTGTCAATTTAAATACCATAGCCTAGGCAGAACTCGCCTTGGACAAAAGGTCCCTTATAGATATATTTGTTACATTGTTAATCTTTTATTAAGATCAATTTAATCCTATTAAATAGATTAAAAGATTAAACTAAGATTTCTAATCTCATTAGAAACGTGATCTTAGGTCAATGTGAATCATATTTTAAAACAATTAAAAAAAATTGATTATAACCTAAGGTTTGCATGCAACTCTTTATTATTAATTTTAAATTCTAATTTCATTTTGTAATAATGATTATAAACAAATGAAATAAATTAAAACCATACATCACATGTTTTGACATACTTTAATAAATTATAACATTTATAAATTAACCTAAAGTCGTGTCATGCTTTCATTACTAACATATAACAATTGTATAGAAAGGTAATGAAATTATTAATAACATACTATAAACATATAATTCATACAATATATTATAACTCTTATAGTATAAATGATGCATGTATATGTTATTAATGCATGCATGCATGTATTATACTATATGATGCATGAGCATACTATAAAATTTTAAATCATGCATATACACATATTATAATACTTATAATATAAAAGATGCATGAAATAAAATACATAACCTATGGTGGGATTTAATTCTATATGACATACAATATGACATATATTTAAGTATAAAACATAACATATTTATTAATAATAATAGTTAATGGACCAGGATAGGACACCTCAAAGTAATTTAAAAGCTAACTATTAAAAGGATAAAAGACATTCGGTTCAAAATAGGTGAACCGGGCCTTGAACCACTTAAACTAGACAAGCTAGCCATCGAACCGAACTTAAACCACTTGAACTGACCAAACCGAAATCAGACCAAGTGAGCCACGAATTGAACCAGACTAGAACCGGTTGGTTCTTATCGCATCATAGCATTGCAACTCTATGGAAAGAACACAATATTGTTCTTCATCGCAGCGTTGCAACGCTGCGGTACAGTCCCGACTGTACTGCTGCAAAAACCCTCGATTCTTCGTTAGATTTGATCTCGTCTTCATTAGAATTTCACCGAAAACGCCACAAATGACTCAAGAACTTTTAAATAGCAGACTCAATAGCAATATTATGACCCAAAACATGGGCCCGTACAAACAAATTTGTAAATAAATACAGCCATAGATCTATATGTCCTATCTCGAAACATCCATTAACAATAATCACATTCATCACAACATCATTCATCATAGAATCAATTAAAAAATGCACAAAATTTAAATCCCACCATGACTGTAAAATTAATTATAAAAAAATTAAGGATTTGAGATCAATAACCTGACTTTGATACCAATTGAAGGATCCCTTTGAACGGAATTGCAATCATGCTTGTGAATAAATACAAAAGAATAAAATTAGGGTTTAAAAAACCTTTACCTTTGAAGAACTCAAAACTTCACGTATCCTTTCCCATGAATAATCACGAACTGTGAATGGCCAATTGGGCACCACCACAAGGAGACCTCGATATTCTCTGGTGAGAATCCAAGAGGAGCGAGAGCTCAAGTGATTTTGGATTTTGAGGGAAAGAAAGATATTGAGAGGAAGAGAGAGATCTGAGTGTTGGGGTTGAAGTCATAAATCTCGTAGGGTTCTGTAGTTTGTAAACACTTGTATGAACAAACTCTTTTTTATTTATAATATGAGATATTTTATTCATTTCAGTCTATGAAATATGAGATATTTTAGTTGCATTAACCACAAACCAATAAACTAAGATCCCTGGTTATCGTTGTAACTTAAGCATGTATGTGGAGACATACAAGTGGATCGTGCTTTAAATGATAACCTAAATGGTTTGTAGTATATGGATAAAGGAGAGATATCTTATCTTGGTGACGCTACGAGTGTGGCCCGCATTGTAGGTGTTACAAATGTTGTAAAGTGCTACAAATGGTCTGATTTTGATCATTCGTGTATTAGACATGCGAGCGGGGATACTCTATTTAAAGGAGTTTGTATAAAATCGAACCACGAAATGTTTAGTCTCATTATATAACGCCGATAAAATTGAGACTTTTATTTTACTAGGATGACCATAGGTAACATTACCATAATCCTGAGTGAGTTGTGAACTCCTGCCTATGAGGGCGGTCCTTTGGTTTGCATGGATGAGAGTGGCCAGATTGCCGACTCAAACCTACCACTTTGGGGATTCGTTTGATTGGGGAGCTGGTAACTCAGCTACATAAAATAAAATTCACTCATTGCTCCCTTAAGAACTGATTCCAGAGCTTAAAAAATGTGGTGCCACACTTTCTCTTGGCTGAGAAGGGTTTAGTCATAGTGGGAATATGATCTATGGTTCATTAGAGGAATCAATGGTATTTAAGGAGTTAGATGTAACTACAGGGGCAAAACGGTAAATTGGTCCAATTGTACTTACGAGTAATTTGTGAAGGGTCATCATACTGTTGATTGGTTATATCCAATAGACACAAAAATATATCTGTAGTGCGAAGACTGCAACTGACAGTCTTTAGTGGAGTATTCGATAGTTAACGGATGGTGGATATCGTGATTAAAGAGTTTAGTCAGTTATTCACGTACCGTTGGAGCTTCAAGTTACAGGTTCATAAGGTCCCATTGGTAGCTCAATAGACTCATGTTGAGAATCCATTTTTGGGCTAGTTTGAAATGTTCAAATTAACAAGAGAAAATTTGATTATATCTGATATAAATTAATTAATTAAATTATATATAATATAATTGATATGATGTATTTGATACATTATTTGATTAGAGGAATTAATATAAATATGATTTATATTAAATGCCATAAAAAGAGAAAAAGAACTATGGTTTATATGTTGCATATGATGCAATATTAAAACTATAGGTTATAAATATAATATGATAAGTTAGTTATTATATTTATTTATAAATTATTAATTATGAGATAATTATTTTTCTTTTTCTCCAATAACTACCTTAGGAGGTGGTTTTTAGACAGTTTATGGCAATTGTGGATTAAGAAAAATAGTTTTTCATTTTCATTCAATGCTTCACGCATCAAGTAATTAGAGATTGCTTGTTGAGAGACTAGACGATAGACTATCGAGTTCACTATACGATAGTGCCTATTACTGCACGATTGAGTATCAAGTCTATACGATAGACTTCTTCCTTTTGTTACATACTCGATCGTTCATTTCCTCCATCCCTCTACCCAAATCCATACAGAGCCCATAACTCTTCGATTCTCACAAGAGAATACGAAGGTAACCTTGTGGTGGTGTCGAGTTCCGTTCGAGGATCGAGGATCAAGTTGTACTCGTTAGTGATCGAGGTGAAGGAAATTGGAAACACGATTTTTGTGAGTAGGGGAAGCAAGACTATTCCAAATTATAATCATGAATCAACAAGTCTTCAATATAAGCGATTATACAATTTACAAAGAAATTACAGCATGAAACAATAAAAGTATAGAGGGAAAAACTGTACTAACAACAGTAGAAGCGTCTCCAAGGTCCGATGCGCACTCTGATCGAACACAGAAACCACGAGCGCCCGATCTACACGACCGTAACACTGCACGAACACTTCGCGCTCATCCTCAACGATTTTCTCAGTCACGAACTCCTCCACAACACGAACAGCCTCCAGAAAACCTCGACGGTGTTGAGTTGAGTTTGACACCATCGACCTTGGTATTCTCGGTGTGAGAATTCAAAGGGTGGGCTCTGTTCGGACTTGGTGTGAGGTAGACGAATGGAGGAAAGAACGATCGCATACACAACTGGATAAGTGGGAGA
>NC_052349.1:35280324-35325873 GCF_009727055.1 Benincasa hispida | reverse complement strand
GAGACCTATCGTATAGGTCGATGCCCAATCATTTAGATAAAACTATGCGATCGTCTAGCAAAAGCTATGCGATCGTTTAGCTCTATTGTTTAGCTCGTTCGATTCTACATGATCATTTACCTTGGGCCAGCAATCGTCTAGCAAAGCTATGCGATCGTTTAGCTAGCACCTGCACTAGCCCAACCGTCGTTTATTAAATCTGTATTTACTTGACGACTTCCATGAGTTTCTTTTTGCCAGAGAGAAAACTCAAAAAACTTTTTTAAACTTTTGTAAAACCTCTGTAAAAAATTCTTTTTCAAAATAGGAAACCGATTTCCTTTTAAACTCACGGTTACCATGATCAATAACCACCCATTACTTTGGTTATTTAAAAGAAAAGTATTAATTATCTAATAATCAATATTATTATAAACATAAATGATAACCAACTTATCATACTATATTTCTAACCTACAGTTTTAGTATTTCATCTCATGAAACATATAAACCATAGTTCTTTTCCTATTCCATGGTACTTAATGTAAATCTCATTTACATCAATCCTCCACTAGATGTATCTTATACATCATACCGATTATATCATATATAATCAAGACACCTCTTGTCAATTTGAACATTTCAAATCAACACCAAGAACTAATCCTTCAACATGAATCTAAGCTACCAAGGGGACCTCATGGTGCTGTAGATCCGAAGCTCCAACGGTATGTGAATAACTGACTAAACTCTTTAGTCACGGGATCCACCATTCGTTAACTGCCAGACACTCTACTAAAGACCGACAGTTGAACTCTCCTCACTACAGATATATTATGTGTCCATCTTAACCAATGAGTAGTACGACAACCCTTCACAGATTGCTCGTAAGTACAACTGGGCCAATAACCGTTATGCCCCTGTAGTTACATTTGTCTCCTTAAGTACCACTGATCCCTCTAATGAACATAAATCATAGTCTTACTATGACTGAGTCTTCTCTTCCAAAGAGAAGCTGTGGCCACTATGTTCAAGCCCCGGAATCAACCCTTAAGAAAGCAATCTCTCTACTTATCCCTGTTTCGGGAAAAGAGTGAATTCCATATTGTGGATTGAGTTCCCAACTCCCAGATCAGATAAGTCCCCAAAAAGGTAGACATGTTGAGTTGGCAATCTGGCCACTCTCACCTATACTAATCAAAGGACCGCCCTCAAAGGCAGGAGTTCCTAAAACACTCAAGATTGAGGTCGTGTTACCTATGGTCGTTTAGGTGAGATGCAAGTCTCTTATATCAACGGCGTTATATATAGAGTCTAGTCATCTCGTGGTCCAGGTCTTATACAAACTCTTTGTATAGGACACCCCCGCTCCACGTCTCCACATGAATGGTCAAAATCAACCATCTGTAGTAGTTTACAATACTTGCAAACCTCTACAAAGCGAGCCATATCCATAGTATCACCAAGATCAGGTATCCCACCTTAATCCTTATACTACAGACCGATTTAGGTTATCATTTAAGGCATGATCCACTTGTATATCACATATACATGCTTAAGTTCACATAAGATAACCAAGGAGCTTTGTTTATTGGATATGAGTAAATGTCAGAATTAAATAACACTTATTTTATTAATTGAACAATGTGTATCTTTACAAAACAACGAGACTCCGAGAGAATTAGGACACCAATCCCAACACGAGGATCTTCCAGTTGCTCGTTGCGTTCGTGCTGTTGGACGCGTTGGTGATCGATTGAAGAAAATACATGAAGAAAGGGTTCTTCAAAGGTATTGTTTACTTGATCTCTTGTATTTACTTTGAAGCATGCTGTAATTTGTTCTTTAATGCATAATCTGTTCTGTTTGATTATAAATGTTTATGTTCTTTCACAATGGATTTTAGAACGATTCGCTTCCGCTCACTGATTCTCTAGATTTAGAGTTCCTTCACTAAGATATCTAAAAAAATACAGAACTGTTCTATATCTATATATCATCCTTTTCTATTTTACAAGATGAAGAAGAGGAACCCCCCTCTCCACACAACTGCCCACTTACGTGGGTAGAGAGAAAAAAGAGGAGGGAAGTTAATTTCCTCCAAAAAAAATTAAAAAAATTAAGTAAATAATATAACACATATATATATATAAAACTTATTATACATATACATGTAACTATATGTTATATCATATATAACATATAACCTATAATTTTAATGTTGTATCAAATACAATATAGTCTATAGTTATAATTTTCTTTTACCAGTGGCATTTAATATAAATCATATTTACATTAAATTTAACAATATGAATCCAATTCATATAATTAATATTTGAGTCATATTCAAATATTTATTTCCTTTCATAAATATAATGTATCAAATACATTATAGTAATGATATCATTTATATAATTAAAAAACAATTAATTATATCATATATAATTAATTTTTTCAAGTAATTTGAACAATTCAAATTAATCCAAAAACTGATTCTCATTAAATCCCGTTAAGCTACCAAGGAGACCTCATGGATCTATAGCTTTAAGCTGTTGAGGTTGATACCCTAAATCTCATAGGGTTCTATAATTTGTAATTGTATTGTACAAACTTATTATTTATTTAATAAAATATATGATGTTTCGTTTCAAAATTAGTTTCATTAACCACAAACCAATAAACTAACATCCAAGGTTATCTTATAGCTTAAACATGTATGTAGAAACATACGGGTAGATCATGTTTAAGTGATAACTTAATGGTCTATAGTAGAGGGATAAAGCTAGGTACCTTATCCTGGTGACAATACGAGTATGACCCGCTTTGTAGGTGTTACAATTATTGTAAAGTGCTACAAATGATCTGATCCTGATCATTCATGTGTGGACATGTGAGCAGTGATATTCTATACATAGGAGTTTGTATAAGACCGAACCACGAAATGCTTAGTCTCATTATATAACGCCGGTCATAATAGAGACTTACATTTTACCAGGATGACCATAGATAACATGACCTAAATATTGAGTGAGGTTTGAGCTTCTGCTTATGAGGGCGGTCATTTGATTTATATGGGTGAGAGTGGCCAGATCACCGACTCAATAAGCCTACCATTTTGGGGTTTTGTCTGATTGGGGAGCTGAGAATACAGCTACACAAGAAGGAATTCACACCTTCCTCAAGGTCGGGTCAAGTAGATAAATTGCTCCCTTAAGGGCTGATTCTAGGGCTTGAACAATGTGGCGCCACACCCTCTCCTAGCCTGAGAGGGGTTTAGTCATAATTATACTATGATTTATTATTCACTAGAGGGATCAATGGTACTTAAGAAGTTATATGTAACTACAAGAGCATAACGGTAATTTTGGCCCAACTATATTTACGAGCAATTTGTGAAGGGTCATTGTACTGTTGATTGGTTATATCCAATGGACACATAAATATATTTGTAGTGTGAAGAGTGCAACCATCAGTCTTTAGTGAAGTACCCGACAGTTAATAGATGCTGAATAATTTAATTAAAGAATCTAATTAATTATTCACATATTGTTGGAGCTTCAAGCTATAAGTCCATGAGATCCTCTCAATAGCTCAACAGGATTTAATGAGGATTAGTTTTTGGATTAATTTGAATTGTTCAAATTAATTGAGAGAATTAATTACATATGATATAATTAAGTTAAATTCATTATATATGATAAAATTATTATAATGTATTTGATACATTATATTATTTATGAGAGAAAAAAAATATTTGAATATGATTCAAGTATTAATTATGTGAATTAGATTTATATAATTGAATTTAATGTAAATGTGATTTATATTAAATGTCATTTGTGAGAGGAAAAAAAAAACTATATGTTATATTGTATATGATACAATATTGAAACTATAGGTTATATGTTATATGTGATATAACATATAGTTATATATATAATAAGTTAGTTATTATATATATATATATAATTATATTATATTAATTTAAATTGATTTTTTAATTTGAATTAATGAGAGGGAATTAACTTCCCTCCCCACTTTTCTCTCCACCCACGTATAATGTGGGTGATTGACAGAAGTTGATAAAAGATCTTCTTCTTCATCCTGAACATGAACAGAAAGGTTATGTGTTTTTTTTTAGAAAAGAAAATGTTTATCTAAGATCTTTCTTCCTCTCAATCTCCTCCCTTTCCTCACCAAAATTTCCAGAGTCCACCACTCATAGATCTTTCATCCTAGAGAATACCAAGGACGCATTTGTGGTTGTGTCAATTGAAGATCTAAGGATTCCCATTTGAAGACAGTCTTTAAAGGTAAGGTTTTCTAAAAACCCTTATCTTCTTTTGTATTTAGTTAAAAGCATGTTGAATATTATTTTCAAATGTATGATCTAATTCCTGTTTTTCTGTAAATTCGTTTTTCAAAACAAATGGGATTTGGAACGATCCCGCTTTTGCTCAAGGGCCCTTCAATGGGATCCTTCAAAAACTTCATTGGTACGCGAATAATTAATTAAACTCTTTAATTAAATTATTCACCATCTGTTATTTTTCGGGCACTCCACTAAATATCGACAACTACACTCTTCGCACTATAGATATATTTCTGTATCCATTGGATATAACTAGTCAACAATGCAATGACCTTCACAAATTGCTCGTAAGTATAACTAGACCAAAATTATCGTCTTGTCCTGTAATTACATCTAACTCTTTAAGTACCACTGATCCCTTTAATGAACATTAAGTTATAGTCCAACTATGACCAAACCCCTCTCGAGCCAGGAAAAGGTGTGATATCACATTGTTCAAGCCCCAGAATCATCCCTTAAGGGAGCAATTTATCTACTTGTCTCGACATTGGGGAAGGAGTGAATTCCTTCTTGTGTAGTTGTTTTCCCAATTACCCAATTAGACGAATCCCCAAAATGATAGGCTTGTTGAGTCGGCGATCTGGCCACTCTCACCCATACAAATCAAACGACCACCCTCATAGGCAGGAGTTCACAACTCACTCAGGATTCAGGTCATGTTACCTATAGTCACTCTAGTGAAATGTAAGTCTCTATTATGAACGGTGTTATATAATGAGACTAAACATTTTGTGGTCTGGTCTTATATAAACTCCTTTGTATAGAATATCCCTGCTCATATGTCTCCACATGATTGATCAAGATCAGATCATTTGTAGTACTTTAAAACAATTGTAACATCTACAAAGCGGGCCATACTCATAATGTCACCTGAATAAGATATCCAACCTTATCCATCTACTACAGACCATTTAGGTTATCATTTAAACATGATACACCTGTATGTCTTTAATCTTGGATGTTAGTTAATTGGTTTCTGGTTAATGCAATTAATTTTGAAATAAAACATCAAATATTTTACTACATAAATAAAAAGTTTTTACATTACAATTACAAACTGTAGGACCCTATGAGATTTAAGACATCAACCCCAACAACTTTAATCTTCTGTGTTGCCTCATTCTTTTTTTTTTTTTACTAGCTCAGGTCCTAGTTGAAGGAACCAGTTAAGGTTTGGAGCGAAAGTGGGGATCGGTCCCAAATCCCAATTTTTACATAACGTGAATTTTATAGAAATAAAACAGAAATATTATGCATCAAAATAAAATTTTACAGCATGCTAGTTATGAAAAAGAGAAAAGAGATAAGAAGACTTACCCTTGAAGATTTAATCTTCTTGTATGATTCCTCCTCTCCAAGAAGTCATGAACTCGAAACCCTAATTCAGCCACCACCACGAAAGCTTCCCCTATATTCTTTAGGATGAGAATCCAAGGAGCCGTAGTCTCTTGGTATTTTAGAAGAGGGGGAAATGGAGAGGAAGAGAAAGAGATAAAAACTTGAGAACTTTTCTCAGATGATTTTTTCTTGCAGAGACTGTTCTCTGTAAAACTCAAACGGGGAAGAAGATGAAAAAGTCAGAACACCTGCACCTCCCACTCATGTACGTTGTAAATAGAAAAAAAGGGGAAGGAAGTTACAATTCCCTCCCAATATTATTTTTCAAAAATAAATTAATTAAAAGAAAATAATTTTAATAAAATTTTAATATATATTTATATGATAACCACTTTATCATATAATATATATTAAACTATATGTTATATCAAATATAACATATAAGCTATAGTTTAATATTGTATCAAATACAATATAACCTATAGTTTTTATTCTCTTATCAATGCATGATATTTAATATAAATCTCACTTATACTAAATTCAATTATATGAATCCAATTTAATTAATATTTGAATCATATTCAAATATTTATTTTCTCTTAAATAAAATTATATTATAACGTATCAAATACATTATAGTAATTATATCATATATAATTAAATTAAATTAATTATATCACGTATAATTAATTTTCTCAATTAATTTGAACAATTCAAATCAATCCAAAATTGATTCTCATTTAATCCTTATTGAGTTACAGAGGGGACCTCATGAGCCTGTAGTTTGAAGCTCCAATGGTATTGAATAATTAATTAAACTCCTTTAATTATATTATTCAACATCCATTAACTGTTGGGCACTCCACTAAAGACCGACAGCTGCACTCTTCGTACTACATATATATTTCTGTGTCTATTGGATATAACCAGTCAACAGGGCGATGACCCTTCACAAATTGCTTGTAAGTACAACTAGGCCGAAATTATCGTATTGCCCCTGTAGTTACATCTAATTCTTTAAGTACCAGTCCAACTATGACCAAACCCCTCTTGGGTCAGGAGAAAGTGTGACACCACATTGTTCAAGCCCCAAAATCAGTTCTTAAGAGAGCAATTTATGTACTTACTCCAACTTGGGGGAAGGAGTAAATTTCGTCTTCTGTAGCTGTGTTCCCAACTCCCTAATTAGACGAATCCCCAAAATAGTAGGTTTTTTTAGTCGACGATTTGACCACTCTCACCCATACAAATCAAAGGATCGTCCTCATAGATAGGAGTTCACATCTCACTCAAGATTTAGGTCATGTCACCTATGATCATCTTGGTAAAATGTAAGTCTTAGTTATGAATGGTGTAATATAATGAGACTAGTCATTTCGTGGTCCGGTCTTATACAAACTCTTTTGCATAGAATACCCCGCTCGCATGTCTCCACATAAATGATTAGAATCAGATCATTTGTAATACTTTACAACAATTGGAACATCTACAAAGCGGGCCGTACTCATAGTGTCACCAGGATATGGTATCCAACCTTATCCATCTACTACAGACTATTTAGGTTATAACTTAAACATGATCCACCTGTATGTCTCTACATACATGTTTAAGTTACAAATGATAACCTTGAATTTTAGTTTATTGGTTTGTGGGTTTAATGCTATTAAATGTCAAATAAAACACCTCATATTTTGTTGAATAAATAAAATGTTTGAACAATACAATTACAAACTACAAGACTCTACGAGATTTAGATATATGCTTAATTGATCATGTGTATTCTGTTTTCGTCACATATATTATTTGCACGTTATTGTAAAATTAAAATTAAAAAACGATCTTTTCCACCATAGATATTCACATATCCTATCCGTTGGTACTTGCTGGGCTTTAATGATACACTCTCTCAGCTTTACTTTTCTCTCTAATAATGGGAAAATCAACAAGAAAGAAAAGGTCACATGCAAAGTATGATTTTTCGGCACCTCTTCCTCTTCCTCTTCCTCTTCCAACACTACCAGTTTTCATACCGCAGAATTTTCCTTTTTCTTTTTGTTTTAATAGTTTTGACATTTGATAAAGAACAAACTCAGATGCTGAATATAATGTTAAAGTACAAACACATTTTGGTGGAAGAGAGGAAGGGCACGATGGGGCCACCGAACGAGAGTGAACACCGCCATGCTTGGGATTTTTCAGTATTTCAAGAAAATGCAAGAGAACAAAGACGTTGGTCTACAACTGTTAAAAGGGTAAAGTAGGAAGACAATATTGAATATTTTGTTATATATGCAAAATAAGAAACTTCAAAGGCACGTTGCCAATTTTCCTAATCTCTTTTGTCACTCATCGCAATTTCCATATTTCAAAATTGAGTTAAAAAATTTTCTCCTTCAGTTTTTACACATCTACAAATTTTTATCATTTTCTTAGGATATTTTTTGAAATACAGCTTCAAGGATTAAAATAAAATTTATAAAGTTTAGAGGTATAATTAAAACTTATCCACACAATTTAAGAGTATTTTGTATTATTAACTACTATATGTTGGGAATGATTAGTCAATTAGTCATTTGCTGGAATAACTTGCCATGAAATTAGTTAGTCAAAGATTTCTAAATGTATTTTTATATTTAATTTAAATTTGAGAATGGTTTTATGTTTTTAATTTAGATATGAAACATTTTCCTATTTTTTTCTATATTTAATTTAGAAAAACGTTTTTGTCGGATTTTTATAAAAAGAAAAAATGGTTGTTTTAGTCCTTAAGGGCGAGATTTGAGTTTTGACATTATATTTTTCTCTATTAAAAATGATTTAATTATGAGCACCAGTTCTTCTTCGACGAGCACACGTCTGAGAAGGCTGTTGTATTAACCTTGGGGAGCAATCAGTTTCTAACGATTTAGCATTGAAGTCTCACTGATTTTACTTTCAAGGCAGTGGATCTTTCACGACACAACAACGATTGAGATCTAGAATTGACGACGACTAACAATAAACTTGATATTTGTGTGATTTTGTTAATGTTTAATATGTGATTTTGTGCCAGCTTCATATTGTCAACCAACATTTAAGTTGTGAAAAATTTGCTATTACAAATTATATATTGCAAGTATGAACCAAAATCTCATGTTGCGGAGAAAATATGATAAATATGAATGAATGGTTTGTTGGAAAGAAATTTCGAGAGAAATTATATTAAATCTTCTTGATTATCATAGGAGTGATGAGATCTTTTTTATTTGATTCAAATATGTTAAAAATAATTTGATTGGTGGTTTGTTCCACTAAATTCAATTTTTTTTTTCAAACGGTATTTTTGTTTGTGAATACATTTATGCTGTTGATTAATTGAAAGTTTTTCCACTCATAATTTTTACGTTTCATCGTTGTCTTCAGTTTAGCTTGAACATTATTAATGGGTGTGTTTTATTTATATTTCGAACCTTAAGTTCTAGAATGAATCACTTAGAATTAGAATCTGATCATAATTTTATTGATCCTGATAAATGGGTTTCATTCTATCTTATTTTTTTAAATAGTGTGTTGAATAATCATTCGACAGAAGGCATGATTTGAGAATTTTGGAGAGAGCTAAAAATATTGAATTTCTACTTTATGATGAGTAAATAAGTGGACTGATTTATGGTGATTGTCATATGTGCCTGTGATAAATAGTTTGTGTGTTGGGTCTTGTTATTGTTGATCATCAAATATAATGACTTATAAGTGAAGAAATTTTGATGGTTTGTTCCACAAATACCTCTTGGAACACCTCTAACTTTTAAATTACAAACTACTGTCATTTTGGACGATGATAAAAAATATTTTCTCAATGTGATTCAAATCATGATGGATAGAAATAAAAATTGAATTTTCAAATATTTTAAAGATATCTTGATTGGTAATTTGTTCCACAAGTTCAATGTTTTTCTTTTCATATGGTATGAAAAGTTTAGCAATATATTTTATTTCATTGCTACATTTGAGCATGATATTCGATATATATATTTGATAAAGTATACGTTATATGATATTTTATGACTAGCAAATGATATGTGCAATAAGAAAATGTTTTCATAAATCAAATGAAATGTTATTGATCTGATTATCATGAATGGAAATAATGTTCCATATGTTATAGTTGACAATGTTTATATATGATTCATGTCATAAATTGTCATATCATACTTCTTTTATGAAGTTGAAAAGTCTCATTATTACTTTTAATTCAGTTTGATCCTACAACATAATTTTGATTACTAGCTTGTTGGTAGTATGAAAATGTGAAAAATTCATCATTCAGGAAGCTTATTTGTCTAAACTATAAAATATGTGGATATTTTATAAGGACTTTTCATGAATATATAAGTTAGAACAACTATCTTTGTCAGTATGAGGCTTTTTGGGGTCAAACAAAAAAGCAAAGTCATAAGGGCTTATGTCCAAAGTAGATACAATATCATACTATTGTGAAGATATTTGGAGATATGTTATCTCTAATAAGTGGTATCAGAGTCGTCCCCTAACTTAGCCATGTTGATATAAATCCTCAGAGGTCGAAAAAAGATGTAGTGGAGCCGTAAAAGTAGTCATGGTATGATCCATGGTTGAATTCTATTGGATAGGAGAAATGCTCTGGTGAAAAGGAGTTTGCCTAGATAAGAGTTAGATGGATGGATGGCTACTTAAGTGGAGGTTCAGTTGGTCCTTTGATCGAGAGGAGGATTGTTGGCAATGCGATCAAAGTCCCACATTGGTTAGATAAGGAGATGATCATGAGTACATACATATAATTTCAATTTATTGAAAGTATAAAGTCTTTATTTTATTTAGCCTATCTAGGATATCTTGAAAAGAGAAAATAAAAATCGAACTCATGGATTTAGTAGAATTTCTTAAAGGAAAACAAGACCTTAATAGCATTTGTATAATACATCAAATTGATGTAAATAAATCATTTTTCAATGGTGGCCTTGCTTCTAAATATTTGTGTGATTAGAACTTTAACGATACACTAGTAAATATCCATTGATACATGTGTTTACTTAAAGTTGTTAGAGCTAATTGTGTGGTTATATATTACTATCTATTGATACACATGTTTACTCAAAATTGTTTGAGTTGTGTACATTTGTGTGATTATATGTTTGTAAAAGATTTAGGAGAAGCTGACGTAATACTTGGTGTTAATCTTAGAAAAACTAAGAACAAATTTTATTTGGATCAATCACACTACATTGAAAACTATTAAAGAGATTTGATAGTTATGACGATGCTCCTGTAAGAATACCTTATGATGCTAGTATGAATCTTAAGAAAAATAAAGGAGGTAGTGTTTCTCAATCTAAATATGCAAAGATGATAGGAAGTACTATGTTTTTTTATGAGTATATATATATATATATATATAAAGAATATTTGATTGCTTTTTGTCAATTCTAAAGTATCTTAAGGGTACAATAATTTTTTTTTTTTTTGCATTTTAATAATTCTCTAAAATATTAGAAGGATAGTGTATACAAAATAGGTAATATAGAACGATGAAGTAAGTTTTACTAGTGGATATGTGTTCTTAATGGGATATATACCATTGTAGGGGATGTTAGTATGAGTGGCTTAAAAGCCTACTGGGAGATGTACCATTGTGGAGGCATCAGTACTAATCTCTTTGTACTGTGATCTACAAGTTGCCATAGGAATTCCGAAGAATAGTGTGCATGATGGCAAAAGGAGGCATATATGTCTTAGACATGGAGCTGTGAAACAGTTACTAAAAGGAGGATTATCTCCTTGGTATATGTGAGGTGTGAGAGCAATTTAGTAGATCCTCTCACTAAAGGACTAACAATGAGAGTAATTCATCAATTTTCAATAAGTATGAGACTTAAACCCTTATAGTGGCCGTCCATAGCCCTTTATTTGGGCGATCTATTGTGATAGACTTGATGATCCATAACCCTTTATTTTGGTGATCTATTGCAATAAACTTGATGGTTCATAACTCTTTATTTGGATGGTTCTAGTACGGACTTGATGGACATAATTAAAACCTCTAAAAATTCCATAGCTCTTTCTTTGGGTGTCCTGGTATGGCCTTGCTAGATAATTGTAAGATTTTCATAGCTCAGTTTTTTAGTGGTTTGTCTTTGACAGACTTGATGAAGTTGGTCCTGGTATGGACTAGATGCGAAGTTTTCATAGCTCAGTTTTTGAATAGTTTATTGTTATAGACTTGATGAAGCAATAAACGTGAATGTGAAGGTGTGGTCGTCTTTTATGAAGGAGTTTTAAGGGGTTTTTTTTAGAGCTTTCAGATTCACCCGAGATTCTATGTGCATGACTTTAAATAACACGCATTGTACTGCAAAATCCATAAAATTCAAGGAGTAAAACGTGTTGTAGGGATTTCAACCATAGTTATTGAAAGTTCAAGAGGTAACTCACTCTCTTTAATCAAGTTGTTGCCCTACTTCACTATGCATCAATTCAAATTGACAGATATTGATGTTTAAGTTTATTCTCCTATAGTTGCTCAGATAAATTATTCAATTTTTTAATTGCCAGTCATTCATGCCAGATTGTTGGGAATGATTAGTCAATTAGTCATTTGTTGGAATAACTTGTCACAAAATTAACAAAAAATTTCTAAATGTATTTTTATATTTAATTTAAATTTGAAAAAGATTTTCTATATTTAATTTAGATATGAAACGTTTTCCTATTTAATTTATATATGAAACATTTTTGTATTTAATTAAAATCTTAAATGTTTTTTTTTATTTAATGAAGAAAAACATTTTTGTTGGATTCTTATAAAAAGAAAAAATGGTTGTTTTAGTCCTTATAGGTGAAATTTGAGTTTTGGCATTATATTTCTCTCTATTAAAAATGATTTAATTCTAAGCAAAGTTTTCACTTGATTCCAATCATTCTTCGACGAGTGCACGTCTGAGAATAGTGTTGTATTAATCTTGAGTGAGCAATCGACTTCTGGTGATTTAACATCAAGGTCGCACCAATTTTGCTTTCAAGGTAGTGGATCTTCCACGATACAACACGATCCAAAATTAACGACGACTAATACTATATTTGTTTCTCTATTAAAAAAAATACCATATTTGTATCAATATTATTATAATTAGGAAATTCACAATTACTATTTTTTTCAAAGAAAAAGAAAAAAGAGAAGTTTATTTAGAACGGAAGGGAGGAAATCAGCGGATATACGACTGTGAGATAGATAATGCAGTTTAAAAATAAAATTGGAAGAATAGAGTTGATTTGGGGGAAAAAAAAATAAAAAGGAAAACAGTATGATATTTGTCTTTTTATAGTCCTTTTTTTTTTCCTTCTATTGTTCCTTAACTATCATATTAAAATTTCATCAACGTGTCTACATTTTCATGTTATTTTCATCCAAATCTTCGTAAAATTCAAACTTCAATATTTTTGTTGACGTCGATATTTTAGATCTTGCCTTCAACACTTTTCCCACCTATTTTTTTCTTTCAAATTACATTTTTTGTACTATTGAAATTGTTAAGATTATTTTTATGAAGAAAAAAATATACATTTTTGTCACTAAATTTTGGGTTTAATTTCTATTTAGGTTTTAACACGTTATATTTTTAATCCTAATTTAGTCTCTAGGTTTAATTTGGTCTTTGGCTTTAAGATTTATACATTTAAGATTACTAGTCCCATTTATGCCTAATTTCGGTTAACACTTTTTTTACCCAATCTTGATGCTTTCAAAATAAAGTTGGTTGATCTTCTTGGATGATTGACATTTGGGCTTATTGATCTTATCGGTCTTTGGGCTTAATAATCCTTTGGGCTTATTGATCTTTGATGATCGACTTTTGCGTTTGTTGATCTTCTTGGATGATCGACCTTTGAGCTTGATAATCTTCTTGGATGATTGGCTTCTGGGCTTGTTGAACTTCTTGGATGATCGACGTTTGAGCTTGTTGATCTTCTCCTTTGGGCTTGATGATCTTCTTGGATGATTGGTCTTTGGGCTTGTTGATCCAGATCGACCTTTGGGCTTATTGATCTTCTTCGATGATTGGCCTTTGGGCTTGTTGATCTTCTTGGATAATCAGCCTTTGGGTTTGATGATCTTCTTGGATGATTAGTGTTCGCATGAGGCTTCCGAATAAACTTCTTTCGTAGAGTTGAACTTGAGTTGGTGTTGATGTTGATTTGATGCGATGTGGTTCGATCTCTAATATTTGATCCTCTGGTTCTCTCTCAGTCGAATGTGTACGCTTGATTTGAGGAAGCGAAACGCGTGATGATCTTGGAGTTGAAGTCTTGGAAGAATGCTTGTATCTCCGATGGACTTCAGTCTTCAGGTGTGATCAGCTTTAGGAGTCCTCTAGTTGTTTGGAGAATTCTTTCTAGGCTCTGTGTAATGTAGAATTCCTGACTCCTCCAAATGAGGAAAGCTTCTCTATTTATAGAGTTCATAGATGGGCTTGGGCTTGGCCTTTGGGTTTGAGGAGATTGAATCTTCAGCTTGTAGGTTGTGAAGATACAGTCAGTTTGTTGAAATCTTCTAATCTTCAAAGCTTCAAATAGTTCAGATCTTCAGTTCTTTAGAATTTGAGAACTTCAGTCTTCGAAGCTTGAGAAGCTTCGGTCTTTAGCACTTGAGAGCCTGAGTCTTGGATCTTGGGAGCTTAATCTTTAGAGCTTTAATATCTATTTTTATCTTTAGAGCTTTAGTGTCTTCTTATCTTCAGAGCTTTGATATGTCTTCTAATCTTCAGAACTTTAGTGGAGTTATGTTCTTCAGATCCTTGTAGCTTCAGACTTCAGAACTTTAGGGAGCTTTTGTCTTCAATTCTTCCTACCCGTCCCAAATGGAGAGATAATGCCTCTAGAGATTTCTCATGGGCCTTACATGGGCTTGGTCCTAATTACTTTACTGGGCCAAAATTGGGTTTGGGCTAAAGTTGGGTGTTGGGCCCATTTGTTGTTGGGCCGAAATACTGAGTTTGAGCTTAATCTTTAATTTAGTCCAAAATTTCACCATGAGTCTTAATTGTGTTAGGTCCAACTTTAATTACTCGGCTCAATCCAACTTATAATTTTTCCAATAGACTTGGGCTTTCATTGATGATGTGGCAACTCGTGATTCGCCAAAATTTCTCATTCAACAAATGCCCCTTTTCGAAATTTATGCACGTCTATGCGGTGTGTGAATCTCGAAAAAATAATTTGGAATCAAAGTATGATTTTGACTCTTTTAATTTAATGCATCATCATGATCAAGATATGAGAGTTTAGTTCAAAATTTTGATTTGAAATTTTGTTTGCTTGACACACTTTCCCCAAGTAAACAAAATATGAATTTTAATCGACTTTCTTGCTCTCAAGTAAACTTTAATTTGAACTAAAGTAGAATTTATGTTCTACTTAATTGCGAATTTAATTTAATATCTCAAATTCTAACAATCATTTTTTTAAGGTTTAGAATATATTCAATTCTTTATGTGAATTTGAAGTAGAATTTGTGATTTTGTCTTTCTCTTTCCTTCAACTTTGATTTGGTGGATGCTTGGAGTATGTCTATATTTTGATTTGAGACACACTTAGGTTGTGCTAAGGTCTTGACATTGGGATGAAATTTTATTGGTACCCAAATCTTGACTTGAATTTGGAATAGAATTTCGGGTGAAATTGAATCTAGATCAATTTTGGTTTGAGATAAATATTTGGGATATGCTCAAATTTTAATAAGAGACCAATTGAGACATTTTTTTTATCCGCAATTTATTTTGATTGAAGATAAACTCAAGAATGGATAATTTGAATTTGAAATAAAATTTGAAATATGACCAAATTTTAATTTGGGATAAATTTTAGATCTTTCCTGAAATTTGATTTGAAATAGGGATGAGAGAACCTAAATTTGGGTGAATTTGATATAAAATTTGGAAGATGCCCAAATTTGAGATTTTATCCATAATTTAATATTAAAGTTGAACAATTTGATTTTGAATAAAATTTGGAATATGGCCAAATTTTAATTTGAGAGAAGCTTTAGATCTTACCCCAATTTGATTTGGAGCTATGGATATGAACCTAGATGAAATTGAAATAAATTTTGGAATATGCCCAAATTTGAGTTCTAACAAAAATTGAAATCCAAAATTTGATTTGGATAGAATTATAATCTTAAACTAATTTTGACTTGAAGCTTGGATAATCTATAACTTTGAACTTGAGATTTGGATAAATATTATTCCGACCTAAATTATTATTACTATTACTATTTTTTAGTGAAGTTGAATATGGGTCTTCAAACTTGCCGACAATAAAACTATCTTCTTTTTGTTAAATTGGATAAATCCCAATATATATATATATATTTAACCCAAAATTTGTTAGATCTTAGTCCAATCTAAAATCTAAACTTCTTCTCCAAATTTGGTTTTTAAATCTTAATCACCTTTGATTATTCATCTATAAATTAAATTCAGAAACTTCATAGAATTCACATTGAGTGAATCACCCCTATCTAAAAACTTCTTCAGGAGCTTTATTATTTCATCAACTTTTTCTTATGCTTCTTGTTTTGCTTTGTCGAGTCGATGGAAACAGAGCACTCTCTCGTGATCGATCTTCTATTTTTTTTCATTTTTTTTCTACTCTCTCGTGACCGATCTTTTTTTCTTTTCTAATTTCTTCCGCATACTTTTAACTATTTTTGTTCCTCACTTTTTTTTAAGGCTTTTGTGGTTGATCATCTCTTCGGGACCCATCAGCATTACATTACACTTGATGTGTGGTCACTGACGACATCGACTTTTGCTTCTGCTGGATTTTTTTATCGCCAGTTTCTCATGGTGTCGAGATGATGTGTGAGAGAAAGAGAACAAAGTCTTATTTTTTTTCTTTTTTCTTTTTAAATTTCTTCCTTCTACGAAAACCCTTTTTCTTTTCTTAATTTTTCTTTCTTCTTCCTTATTTTCCTTCTCTCAACATTTTTTTCCTGCAAATTCTTTTACCACCATTGTTTGCAACATTACTGTTGTCTAGCACCTGGAGATCGAAGCCACCCGTCGCTGATAGGGTTGGCTGATATGAGCGAGGGAGTGACATAGTAGAGAGAGATTTAGTGGGAAGTGAGAGAAATTTTAGGGGGCAGTGGATGTGTAGTGTAGAAGAAGAAGAAAGATTCAGGTTTTTTTTTTTCCTAATAAAAGTTTGGTTTTATCTTTTAACCAAAATTTTTTGTATTATCTTTTTAGTTTTTTATTCGGAATTTTCTTTTTACACTTTTTTACTTTCGTTTTTTTTTGTTGTTCTTGTTTTACATTTCTCTTTTTGTTTTGTTCATATTACTCTTTTCTTTTTTTTTTTTTAATAATTTTTTTTTTCATTTTTTCTTTTCTTTTGTTTTTTTCTTCTTCTCTTTTACTTTTTTTTTTCTTTTTTTTTGTTTTGTTTTGTTTCTTTTTCTTCTTCTTTTTTTACCCCCGTTTTTTTAACATTTTGTTTCCACTTTTTTCTCTCTCTAGAAACAAGTCAAATTTAGCCAAATTTAAACAATGAATTGAATCTAAAATTTTTTTTTGCAATTTTGCCCTCTCCTTTTTTATGCTTAATTTTTTTTATTCACCATTTTTTTAACAACTTGCCCTTCATTTTTTTTTTTTTTTTTTTTTTGTAGGAGTTAAGTTATTAGGGTGGTGTAAGTAAAGCCGCACTTAAATTTTGGAGATGAAGCGGAGCCACACTTAAATTTTGGAGATCGGGAAAATCAATGTAACATATTATTTGACTCTGTTTAACAGATATTCTGAACTGTAGAACTTCGTTGGCAAAATGTAACCGGATTTGGCCGGTATTGGTATGGGGAAGGGAAGTGAGATCTATAGATTTTTTTGATATTTCCCTCGGGAATCCTTAGAAATTACCACTGCTTAGCTTTCAATTTGCCTCTGACCATCAAATGAAATGTGAATAACCCGTCCTGCTCTCTTTGAAACAAGGGACACGTTCCTTTTTTTTTATATTTTTATTTTATTTATATATATATATATATATATTATATATATATATATATATATGAAATATCCACACTAACAACAGTGCAACCATCAGATTTCTGGAGATCGAGAAACAACAGTGCAACCATCAGATTGGAGATCGAGAAAACAACAGTGCACCATCAGATTTGGGAGATCGAGAACAACAGTGCAAACCATCAGATTTGGAGATCGAGGAAACAACAGTGCAACCATCAGATTTGGGATCGATAGAAAACAACAGTGCAACCATCAGATTTGGAGATCGAGAAACAACAGTGCAACCATCAGATTTGGAGATCGAAAACAAAAGTGCAACCATCAGATTTGGAGATCGAGAAACAACAGTGCAACCATCAGATTTGGAGATCGAGAAACAACAGTGCAACCATCAGATTTGGAGATCGAGAAACAACAGTGCAACCATCAAATTTAGAGATCGAGAAACAACAGTGCAACCATCAAATTTAGAGATCGAGAAACAACAGTGCAACCATCAAATTTAGAGATCGAGAAACAATAGTGCAACCATCAAATTTAGAGATCGAGAAACAATAGTGCAACCATCAAATTTAGAGATCGAGAAACAATAGTGCAACCATCAACAGTGCAACCATCAAAGCAGCAATATGATCCTCGAACTTGGAGATGAAGAACCAGCAGTGCCAACATCTTTGCAGAGAATGTAGAACTACAATAACTTTTAGAGAAGGAGCAAAGCTGCAGGAAATAATATTTTTTAGGGGAAGCAGGGAAGTCACACTAAACTTGAACTTCGAAGAGGAAGAAATGAAACATCCAAACTTGACTTCATAAAGGAAACAGTGAAGCCTTCGAACTTGACTTCAAAAAGGAAGCAGTGAAGTGCCATTCCAAGTGTGTGCTTTTGATTTACTGTGTTAGCTCCTTAAAGAGATGAACATCTTCAATTTATTGTGTTGTCCTCAACAGGGATGAACATCTTCAATCTGTCATGTAGCATCATACGTAGGGTGACTGTGGTACCCTTTTTTAGACTGAACTTAAATTTCTTTAGGTTGCCTACGTATCCTTGAAGAAAGGGATAAAGTCATGACGTAGTTCAAATGTTTTTTTTTTGTTGGATTGAACTTGAAGTTTCTTTCAAGCTGCCTACGTACCCTTTACAATGACAGGGATCAAGTCATAACGTAGTTGAGATTTGTTTTGGGCCGTTCACCTTTTAAGCTCATGCGGGCCATAAGCACCATACAATTTAGGCTCTTGTGATAAAGAACTTCTACATTTAAATTTCAGAAGCATTTATTTCATCATGGATTTAATCATCCTCTTTATTTATAGGATTCATCAATATGATGAGTCTTGGTTTCACAATCAAGGAACCTTCTGTATTTATATCAACAGACAATTTCCTCTTCACGCGTGAAGAAACATGATTGTGAATCTTTTCGTCATTGTTTTCTTCATGAAATGATGTTGCCTGTTGATCACTTGTTGTCTTGAGATAATAAAAAGAAGATGTTGAAGGTCGATCTTTCTTTGATGTGAAAATACTTAACCTCTTGAAAGCTGAAGTTCGGGTTGCAGTAGACATTGGACATTGGTTTCCTTCTTATATCGTGGTCATACTCAATCTTGAGAAGACCGAAGATCGAGTAGTTGAAGGTTTGATACAATCGAAGATAGAAACTATTTGCTCGGTTTCTTTTGAATCATTGACTTCTTTAACAGTTATATGGTTGTTGTCAACTTCCGCTATGTTGACAGCATGACA
This sequence comes from Benincasa hispida, assembly GCF_009727055.1. Classification (NCBI taxonomy): domain Eukaryota; kingdom Viridiplantae; phylum Streptophyta; class Magnoliopsida; order Cucurbitales; family Cucurbitaceae; genus Benincasa; species Benincasa hispida. The sequence continues at coordinate 35,306,384 of NC_052349.1, read as the reverse complement.
TCCAATAAAATCTCATACTTCCTCTGAATGATTATTGAGAAAGCTTTTTGGGAGAAATTCTGCCAAAGTTATCGACCATCAAAGTTGAGGAAAGTCTTCGTCTTCTTCCTTAGTAGGCTTAGGCTTCCATGCCTCCTTTTCCCCTTTCTTTTTATGAGTATTGTTCTTTCTTCTATAGCTCCGATAGAAGTGTGACTCTTTTTGGGTGGAATTTGGCTGTCTTCTTTTTTGACGAGTCACAACTATCCACCCTTCTTTATCATCTTCAACAAGATCATCTTTGCTTCGAAAATCTGTTGTTAGAATCTGTTGTTAGAACTAAATGACTATAGGCTCAAAAGTCCCAAATTGGATAAAGCTTTCTCTTTGATCATGAGATGCAGACGGTGTTAGGACACTTGAAGTCATTGCTACTACTGCATGATTTGTTTGAGCTATTTCATCAAGCTCCAACTCAATCTTTTTTTCATGAGCCAAATTTAGAATCAGCTCCTTTAGCACGAAGCACTTGTCAACCAGGTGACTAACGATTCGATGATACTTACAGTAGTTAGGATCATCTACTTTTCTTACTTGTTCCGGTCGCTTGCATTTTGACAGTTGAATAAGTTGTTTCTCTGATAATTGCTCCAACATGTCGGCAATATCAAAGTCAGGGAATGGATAAACCTTCTCCTGTCTTTCTTTGAGAGTTAGGCGACGGTTCTAGCCACCATCATGCTTTCTTTCAAACTTTGTTTCTTTTCCTTTGAAGAAAAATTTCGGCGGAGTCATCTGAACGACCATAGATTCTTTTGTGGCACTACTCATGATCTCTTTAGTGCCCTTAATTTCTTACTTATCCTTTCTTTCTTTAGGGACTAGGAAATCTTTAGTTCCTCTATTGGCAATGCTCAGCTCCATATTATGAGCTTGTGTTGCTAACTCCTCAAATGTACGTGGCTTTATCCCTTGCAGAATGTAGGGAAATTCCCAATGCATGCCTTGGGTGCACATCTCCACTGCAGACAATTCAGTGAGTCTATCTTTGCAATCCAGACTCAGAGCTCTCCATCGGTTGATGTAATTGATGATCGACTCTCCCTTCTACTGTTTTTCGTTCGTCAGCTCCATCATGCTAAGGGTGCGCCTGTGCTATAGAAGCAGTTGAGAAACTCTCTTTCCAACTGTTCCCAGTTGTCAATCGCTTCTGGCTCTAGATCAATATACCAATCGAAAGCGATTCCTTTCAAGGTATGAACGAATTGCTTGACTAGCTGGTCTCCTCCAGTTCCTACATTTTCACAGGTTTCAATGAAGTGAGCAACATGTTGTTTTGGATTTCCCTTTCCATCGAACGGTTGGAACTTTGGAGGTTAATACCCGGCTGACATTCTCAGGTTGTCGATTCTCTTAGTGTACGGCTTGGAGTACATAAAGAATGATTATGATGGTCCTCCATACTGAGCTCTTATGGAGTTTGTAATCATATTCTGCAGCTGTTGAACTGATAGGGTGACAACAGAGGTAAATTGTTGTGGCTGGTCTTCCTGTAGAACAGTCTTTCCTTTGTCACTCGCTTTTGTAGTTGGAGATTGACTCGACTCAACAGTTTCTCGAGCCTGTATTTGATCTTTTAAAGCAACGATTTCATGATCTCGCTCTTCTACAACTTTCATTAGGAGATTCCATTAGTTGTTCCGTGGTGATAGAGCTTATGTAAGTATCGCTTGCGACGGTAGCTTTGGATGCAATTTTCTCTGGTGGCATTTGTAGGTTTATTGACTTGAATGACGAGAGAGAGATGAGAGGTAGAGATATCCCACTGGGCATGCCAGTTTGTTCGTACGAGATATCAAGAGACATTTATTTTGTGGAACTTCAACCTTGTATTTGTATTAAGTTTGTGGAAAGTGAGTAAAATCTCTAATACATAATATTTTGATGATTTCAAAATAAACTATAGTCTTTAAGCCTGTCGATCTTCTTAATGATCGGCCTTTAGGCTTGTTGATCTTTTTGGATGATCAACTTTTAGGCTTATTGATCTGCTTGGATGATCGGCCTTTGGGCTTGATGATCTTCTTGGACAATCGGCCTTTGGGCTTATTGATCTTTTTCGATGAACGGCCTTTGGGCTTGTTGATTTTCTTGGATGATCGGCCTTTGGGCTTGATGATCTTCTTGGATGATTGGCCTCTAGGCTTGTTGAACTTCTTCGATGATCGACCTTTGGGCTTGTTGATCTTCTTGGATGATCGACCTTTGAGCTTGTTGATCTTCTTGGATGATCGGTTATTGGGCTTATTGATCTTTTTCGATGATCGACCTTTGGGCTTATTGATCTTTTTCGATGATCGACCTTTGGGCTTATTGATCTTTTTCGATGATCGGCTTTTGGACTTATTGATTTTCTTGGATGATCGACCTTTGGGCTTGATGATTTTCTTGGATGATTAATGCTCATACGAGGCTTCCAAAGAAACTTGTTTCGTAAAGTTGAACTTGAGTTGGTGTTGATGTTGATGTTGATTTGATGCGATGTGGTTCGATCTCTAGTACTTGATCCTCTGATTCTCTTTCAATCGAATGCATACGCTTGATTTGAAGAAGCGAAGTGCGTGACGATCTTGGAGTTGAAGTCTTGGAAGAATGGTTGTATCTCCGAAGGACTTTAGTCTTCAGGTGTGGTCAGCTTTAGGAATCTTCTAGTTGTTGGGAGAATTCTCTCTAAGCTTCTTTTTGGAATGTAGAATTCCTGACCCCTCCAAATGAGGAGAGCTTCTCTATTTATAGAGTTCATAGGTGGGCTTGAGCTTGACCATTGGGTTTGAGGAGATTGAATCTTCAGCTTGTAGGTTGTGAAGATACGGTGTTTTGTTGAAATCTTCTAATATTCAAAGTTTCAAATAGTTCAGATCTTTAGTTCTTCAGAATTTGAGAACTTCAGTCTTCGAAGCTTGAGAAGCTTCTGTCTTCAGCACTTGAGAGCCCGAGTCTTGGATTTTGGGAGCTTAAATCTTCAGAGCTTTAGTATCTCTTTTGATCTTCAGAGCTTTAGTGCATTCTTATCTTTAAAGCTTTTGATATGTCTTCTGATCTTCAAAGCTTTAGTGACTTCTGATCTTCAAAGCTTTGAAGGAGTTACGTTCTTCAGATTCTCGGAGATTCAGATCTTCAGAGAGCTTTTGCCTTCAATTCTTCCCACCCCTCCCAAATGGAGAGATAATGTTTCTATTTATAGAGGTTTCTCATGGGTCTTACATGAGTTGCCTAATTACTTTACTGGGCCAAAATTAGGTTTAGACTAAAGTTGGGCTTGGGCCCATTTGTTGTTGGGCCGATATACTGGACTTGAGTTTAATCTTTAATTTAACCCAAAATTTCATCATGGGTTGAATTGGGTTGGACCCGAGAGACTTTAATTACTCGACCAATTCAACTTATAATTTTTCCAATAGGCTCGGACTTTCATTGATGATGTGGCAACTTGTGATTCACTGAAAGTTCTCATTCAACCGTAGCATATATATATATATATATTAAAAGCCGATGATTGAAATTATTTTAAATTAATTAATTGACATTAATGCCAAAAACTTAAAATGAGTGTTTAATAAAAAACTAATTGTATAAAACTTAAAATTTATAGACCAAACTAAATTTAAACGTGTACCTGTAAATCTTGAAATTTAGAGACCAAATTTAGAGGAAAAAGACATGGTCTTCGTAATTTTTCTCAAATCAACCCGTTTCATCTAATTGTTTATTTTTTTTATTATTTTTTTTAACTGCATTATTTATCCGGAAATGAGCCAACTGCCTTGTGATATTTTGAATTTTCCTTCACCAACTGCCCCAGTTCCACTTGCCACGTGTATTTGAAACCAAACTTACGGGTCCTGCCACTCCTATATTATTTTATATTCTAAATTGACAGTTTATCCAAAATAATAATAATAAAATAATAAATAAAGTTAAATGTAAGATTACAAATTTTATTCTTATCATTTGAACAAAATTGGAATTTGGTCTTTATAATTTTTTTTAAATTTTTATATTCGTTAGTGTTCTAACTAATTTATGCATACCATGACTAATCTCTCATAACAACTCGAAAAATCCTACAATATTTAGATTAAAAAAACTCGTAAAATATTAAATTTTAAGTAGGTGGTTCCTCATAGATTACGAGGAAGTTTCAAATTACCCCTCGATAGTTTTGGCTTAGTTTCATTGTAGCTTCAATGTTAAAATTTTTCTTAGTTTGTGTTTTGTGCTAATTTGATTCTTATGATTTGGTTAAATTTCACACGCCATTTGTTTTTACCTACTTGGCTACCTTGAAAACCCACCCAAATATGTATGTATGTATATATGTGTGATATAAATTCAACATGAACGATATCATATAAAATCATAGGGAAATATCTAGTTTAAAATCAATAGGGTTAATATCCTCATCGATATGAGACTTTCTATGCAGAGGCCAAAAGTAAAAAGTCATGTGGAAGATTAATAATATTATACATCAAAATGGAGTCCTTAATATCAATGTTTGAGCAATCTTACCAATCAAATTTGGTATCCATATTAAACTACAAAAAGAGATGGAATGGAGAGAAGGGGCTCAAAGAAATCATGTACTTTCACAATGTATCAATTCTTCAAGATTTATGGTAATTTTATAGTTCAACAACTAAGTAGGAGAATTTCGAACCTCCGACCTCGTAATCAATTCTCAAGAAATCTATATTGCTTTCTCTACTCTACCAAGAACATTATTTTCCGCTGTTCCATCAAAAAACAATGAGATATGTTAATTTGCAATAATTCTATCACATTGCCTATTCAACATCCTGATTCTAAAATGTAATACTGACAGGGCAGTGTCAAAATCAAGAGCTGCTTATATTCTCATTGGAACCCAAACTTGAGATTTACTGTCAAGAAAACAGGGGTTCAAAAATATAATACCACATCAAAGGTATACTAAGCATTCAAGAAAGGAATAATTTCCTCCTAAAACTATTTCCAAAATATGCCTAAACCTGATCTTTTCAAGCTCCAGCCCATTGGTTAATGTCTAGTAACTAATATGCCTATGATATCTTAATGATATTCCATTTTTTTCCTAACCAGATTCGACCACATTTCAATTTAGAATCGACCAAAAGGCTACAACACATCAGAAGGGTTTATTTAGAATGACTTTCCATGTGCTTACAAACGATTTTGCTGCATTTTAACATCTTTTTTTGAGCACTTGGAAAGTCATTCCGAATAGGCCGGAAATGTTTACCTTCATAGTCCAACCAGAAGACACAGTGATAGTTAAGAGTTGAGAATTCAATGATCTCAAATGGTGAAAAAAGAAACTAGTCTAACTTTAACCCACAGCAGGATGTGGTGTGTGGTGTCTGCCAAATTAACCATGGGGCAGGCAGCAATGAAATTTAAGCTTTCATAGAGCTTTTAACAGCAAGATGACTGAAAAGTAGGCAATTCTGTGGTGTGAAAACAATAAAAAGAATGAATAATCTACATTAAGGATCCAATAAATTAGTCACTCCATCAATATTAGGGAGATTGCCCCAAAAAAGGGTCCTATATTATCAACTTTCCCACTTGAAGAATGCCCTGGCCTTAAAGGTATCTCCAAATATCCCATTCTTTTGCCTACTTTCTTGATAATCTTAAAATCATTAACCTAATACTAGACATAGAACTAAAAAATAGGGACCAGTTTTGCGAAAAAAAGGAAAAGAAATGATAAATCAAGAGCTGAACATCCAAAATTTGGGAGAAAATGTTATATAAATTTGTAAAAGAATCATCAATTACCTACAATAGTAATTGTTGAATGGAGCTGGATGAGCTGCCTTCAATAAATATCCTAAGAGATGGAAATCTCCTTCAATTGAGCTGTACTTATTTCAGCAAACAACTGCATTCTTGTGATTGAAATTTTAACTGTGAAGCTCTCTAGCTCTCACAGCCAGCGCCCTCTGTATAATAGAAGCCTTCTCATTAGTTGAATCCTCATTCAATTTATCTTCAACATACTGAGATCTATGATCAAATGAAGCTAAGCTCTCCCACTCATCAGCCATGGCAGAAAAGTCCTCCCTCATCAACAAAGCATTATGAAGAATTGAGCATGCACCAATATAAGCAACTGCAGTTTTGAACTCCTCATGCATTGGTTTGCTCAAAACTCCCCAATTTCTCAAACTAACAATTGCTTTCAGAGCTGGAATGCACATCAATCGGTGAGCTTTATTGAAACTCTCTTCAGTTGACCCTGAAACAGCACCTGCAAAAGGCAGCATTAACCATGGAAGCAAAGGGTATTCACCATGTCCAAACAAGTACTGATTGACAGCCACCCCATGAAGGTAAACTGGAGGAGCATCCAGAAGCCTTCCTTGTTCGATGTCTTTAAACAGCGTCGAAGACATAAGCACCGTGGAATCGTCCTTATCACCACGAAATCCTGCAACAATACTAAGGATTCGTGACGAGGAATCAACAACAAGTTGAGTAGCGATGCTATCTTCATAAAAATGGCTATTTCTAATGATCTTGAACCTTGTACAAGTAACCACGCCACAGCAATTCGGAAGCCCAGCAAGATCTTCAAAAGCCGAGGACGTTAATTCGAGCTCATTGGGGCAAGGGAATTCAACCCAGAAGCGAAAATTAGTACAGAGAACTCGACACAATTGTTTAGCACAGAACCTCGCTACCGATTCCGAGACGCCAAATTGGTGGGAGATTTTGGAGAAATCGCAGCCGGTGGCGAGGCGATACAGGCCAACACCGAGTCGAATCTCAACGGAGAGATCAAGAGGCGAACCCACCGGGTCACGACACTCGAGAAGGGGCTCAAGCAAACCAGAGAGCCATTCGAACGTTGAGGAGGTCATTCTGAAGTGATTTCTGAAAGAATCAGGAGTCCGAGTCCGAAACAAATGATCAAATCGACCATGGGATGAGCCCAATTCGAGGTGGTCGGAGGGATTGGTTCTCTTCCTCTTGCGGGAAACAGAGAGAAAGGGAAGGGAAGCGGCAAAATCCTGGGAAAAGAGGAAGTGGGTGAATAGATTGGCATAGAAATTGGAATCGGGAGTGGAATTGGAGAAAAGGGAATGTGGGTTGGAGGAAGGGAAGAGGAGGAAGAGAAGGAGGAGGAGTTGAGAGATCAAAGAAGAGAGTAAAGCAGCCAATTGAGGGGAATCCATTAATGGGTTTGTGTCAGTTTTGCAGTTGCAGTAGTTGAGAATTGGGACTTTCGATTCTCTTGGGAATCGAGCGGCTGCGAAGGAGATGGGTTTTCAGTTTTTTTTTTGTCAGCGCCGGACCTGGGAGATGTTGAATCTTGTAGAAATTACGGCATACCAACACCTGCCTGGTCAGACCAGCTCGCCAATCTCCGCGATCTTTTTGGTTTCATGTGCCTGTCAACTTGCTCCTTTATTTGGTATCTTTCTCTTACGTTTCCTTTGGAGTTAGGGTTTATGAGTTTTTTTTTTTTTTTTTTCCTCTCTCAATGTGAGTATACGAGTTACACGCAATCAATTAATTTTATAGAATAATTTATTTGATCTAAGGAAATTTATTGACTACTTCTCTAGACCATACTCTCGAGTATGAGTATTCATCAAAACCGACCAAACCAAATGGAACTTCACCGAAACACTTATATTAGTTAAAATAAAAACAAGAAATATATATATAATAAAATCCAACCGTTTATGTTAGTTAAAACCTAATCAAACCATTTTTTATTTTTTTATTTTTTTTATTTTTTTAAAAATATATTATATAAAATCGAAAATTGAATTACAAATATTCGATTTGGTTTGATTTGGTTTTGAGAAAATAAAAGGTTTGATTTCGTATATATCCAAAATCATGGGCGGAGCCACATAAGGGCCAGTGCCCCCTCAATTAAACCGTCTTTTATATTTTTAATATAAATTATATATATATAAGTTCAAGGTAAGTGATAAGAGTGGCGTTGTGCTTGTTGGCATGTAATGTTATTTGGTTGGCGGTACAATATGAGTTTTAATCATGTTTTTCATGTCTAATGGGCTTATTGCATGCAACATTCTATTTCGGATTTTGTATAAGTTTTAATTATGTTCTCCAGTTTTAATGGGTTTTTAAAGCCCAATTCATGTAAAGAATAATAAAGAAAAGTAGACCAAACTATGTGACATTTAGAATATAATAACGTGTCGTTTTTTAATAAATAATCAAACATATTTTTTTTACAACAACAGGGCTTGGCGGTTTATAAACTTTTTTCCTTCTTTCCAAAATTCACTTTTCAATTTAAAAAATATTCGATTAAAAAAGTGCTATTCATTTTTTGCAAATAATTTCTATATTCACATTACACTTTATATATTTTTGTTTGTTTTCATATTATTTTACATTCACATTTTCTCGTATAGATTTTTAGAGTTCAAGTAAAAGAATTATTTGCTGTTTGGATATATGAACTTGATAAGTAAATTTTAAAATCTTCTTAGACTTTAAGTTTTTATGCCTTTAAATCTATATAATAGAATGTAATATTCTTATTATTAATACTTTTGTGGAGTTAATTCAAAATTAATATAAAATGTTTCGGATTCTAATCAATTTTATACAAAAATCAATTTAAAAAAAGCTATCTGCAGATTCTGGTCTAAGAACCAAAATTTATTATTACAATTATAATATTCGATAACACAATCAAATTTTTCGATTAGATTCGATTTTACTACCAAACTGAATCGTGAACACCTCTACTCTCAGTCTCCCATCTCTGCTGTCCTTTTGGTTTCACGTGCCTTTCAATTTCATTCTCTATTTGGAACAATTTCTTTTAGTTTGTTTCAATTTAGGGTTTATGACATCACCAATTATTATTAGGTTAAATTACGCATTTATTTTTAAACTTAAAATTGTGTGTCAAATAGGTATATAACGTATTCATTTTAAAAAAAAATTGTTAACTTACATAATATATATATAGAATTAAATTTATGTATGATATAAACTTTTAACTTTTATCTAATAAGTTTGTAAATTTTAAAAAATGTCAAATAGGTCAATGGCGTATTAAGCACGAAATTGAAAATTTAAGATCTTGTTAGACACAATTGAAAATATAATGATTTATTGAATACAAAATCAAAAGTTTAAAAACCTATTAGATACTTTTTAAAAGTTTAAAGATCAAATAGAAATAGGTGTTTGATGGTCAAAATTGAGTTGAATTGAATTAGTAATTATTATAGGAGGGGGAATAACTTGAAAACTTGATGCAAATAATGAGTAAGAAAAATGTGACTTAATACGAAAAACGAAATAATAAACCTCTTTAATTATTAGTGAACCAAACGGTGGGTGCGTTCTTTTTATCCATCTAATCCAACGCAACTTAGGGGCCGAACGCCCATTTAAACTTTAGGGACTAAATAGCTAGACACAAACAAAAAAGTTTTATTATTAAATTTGTAATATAATATTATTATTATCATTTATTTATTATAAATATAATATTGTAGATATCCATAACTTACTTATGTTACAACAAATCCATAATCTTCGTTACCCAATTCGGGAACCTCCCTCATTAACTTTTACCTTGTTACATAAACTCCACCATTGTAAGGTGTCTTTATAGAGGACACCACAATTGAGTTCAATATTAGCTCTCTACTTATTCTCTTCTACTTTTCTCTCTTGTAGCTTTGATTGTTATTTTGTTCATATTGTTTTTATTTCATCACACATTATCAGCACGAGTCTCTACTGGGAGATTTTGTTGAGATTAGAATTGATTCATTGGAATACGAAGAACAATATAAGTATTATGTGCTTGTGAATTGATCACATATATGTATTATTGAGGTATTTAAAAGTAAATTTCAAAGAAGGTGAGTACTCTATTTAAACCATGTATGTGATTTATGTGCTTGTGAATTGATTGTTAAGATATATTTGATATTATATTTTACATTTAATTAGATCAAATTATAAACTTGATATAAGTATTATGTGAGCATTGAAATTAAAATCTTTTGGCATGAGTCCAACTTCTGCCTTAAAGTACTTGTGAGTTTTTCGACCTTATTTCCATTTTGAGATTATAATTAATCTTTGGTTTCTTGTTATGCAATTGACTTAGGAAATTAAAGGAGATGTGATCTTGTGGTAAGAGATTTAAACAAAACTTGTGAGTTATTATGCAAACCTCTCTCTAATCTCTATCACATGCCCACAATGCATTCCGAAGTATATTGAATTCTATCCTCATTTCAATTTTTTACTTTGCCAATTGTTTATATACATATAATTGTAGACGTTCTCATCGTATTTTCAATATTCGTCTTTTTGAATTCAATTGCTTTTTAATACATACTCCAAGAGGCATTTATAGGGTCTTTGTTAGGCATTTGATATCAGAGTAGTGTTGATGAAGTGCACATCAATAATCTATCAATGTTTTTGTTGGGGTAACATTCGACATGTGTAATTTGTTATAGCTTTATTCCTTTGCTAGAAGGTAGATTCTTTTAATTTTTCCTTATCCTGTTTATGATATCATAGATGCCGTAACCAAGGTTATAAATCATGCATGCATAATTTTTTTTTTTTTTTTTTTTTTTTTTTTTTTTTTTGTAAATGTATGTAAAATATATCCTAGATTGCAAATCATGCATCTTAATTTTCTTATATTTGAAAGATTTGTTTCAGATATTTTTCTAATTAGTTTATATTTTCTATATCTTAGAATATAATTATTATATATAAAAAATTAAGTTACGATATTTGTTTCCTTAATTGGATTACATATCTCTTAATAAGATTGAGATTCTTTTAAATAAAGATAAGATTCTCTCATATTAATATTAACTTTTATATGTTAAAATTATCTCTTAATAAATATGCATGATTATCTTTTATTTAATTTGAATTGTTTAAGGTTTAAGATATTAAAGATTATTTCTCAAAGTGAATTCGTTTTAATAACCTTATTATGCCACTCTTTGACCCGACTTTCGGCTTTGAAGATGAGGCAGATACGCCATCGAGTTTTGAAGATGAGGTGGATATGGCATCGAACTTTGGAATAAAGCTAGGTAGACTAGACTTAATCTCGCATATGAGGCGGAGTTAGGCAGACCGAACTTAATCTCGCATATGAGGCGGAGAGGTGGACTAGACTTGATCCGGCGTATGAGGTACAACCAGGTAGATCAGGCTTGATCTTGTAGATGAAGCAGAACATTACAAACTAGACTTGATCTCACATATGAGGTAGAACCTTGGAGACCAGACTTGATCTCGCGTATGAGGCGAATTCAGGCAGATCAGACTTGATCTTGCAGATGAACCAGAGCCATGCAGACTTGAGTTAATCTTGCATATGAGATGGAACCATGCAGACCGAATTTGATCTCCCATATGAGGCAGAGCCAGGCAGATTGGACTTGATGAAGTAAAGTCACACCAAACTTGTCTTTCTGCCAATTTGCATTGGACTTGATTTTCCACCTTCCACATCGGTCTTAACTTTTCACCTTCCACATTAAGCTTGACTTTGTGACTTAAGCATATAGATGACATTGCAAAACCTCCAAACTCTAGTATGAAGATGAAGTATCTATGAATCCTCCAAACTTGAGCTTGACAAAACATAAAAGAGTCCTCCTCACTTGAACTTGAAGAAGCATTGAAGAATCCTTACTTCCTTATTAAGAAAACTTTGGCAAAATCTCCAAGTTTGCATTTGAACAAGCCTTGATAAAACCTTAGAATTTGAATTTGAGGAAGCATCAATGAAACATTTGAACTTGATTTTGAAGAACTTCTAAACTTGAAGATGAAGTGTTGATCTTTAGTTAAGCAATGCCCTTATAAGCATCTAACTTGCATTGTCTTGCTCCTAGTGCTGCACTTCTTTGATTTGTTGGGTTGCCCATAATAAGGATGGACATCTTTAATTTTTTGAATTGCGTCCATTAAGGTTGTCCTCAATTCTTAGTGACATTCTTTAATACAGATGAACACCGTCACTTTTCTAGCATCACACTTTAAGTGGTGGTGACTTTTTCCTTGGACTAAACTTAAATTTCTTTAAGTACACTACATACCCTTTAAGAAAGAGATCAAGCCATGACGTGGTTCAATTGATTTTTTTTTTTTCTTTTAGTGAACTGAACTTGAAGTTTTCTTTGAGATGCTTATGTATCCTTTATAATGAATAAGGATAAACTCATAATGTAGTTCAAACGATTTTTTTTGGGTCGTTCAACTTTTAAGCTCATGTGGGCTAGGAGCACCAAGCAGTTTATACTCTTACGATCATGAGTTTTTTTTTTCTTATACATTTATCAAGCATAAAATTTCTTAAGAAACTTGTCGTTGATTGTGTCAATTCTTAATCCGTCTTGATCAAAAATCTTGTATGCTCTATTGGTGTAGACCACTTTGACATGTAGGGTCCATCCCTATTAGGTATGAACTTATTTCCCGTATGCCTCGTCATGATTATGGATCTTCTTACCATAAGCACTAGATCACTGACTTGAAAAGATCAGGCTTTCACGTGCTTATGAAAGACTTTAGGCATTCACACTTGGTAACACTCTAATGTTTATTGAGCTTCTAGTTATCTTTCACCAAGTGCTTCTAACTCCTGAAGGCGTAATATGGTATTGTCCTCTATAGTAAATCCCTTTTGCACTTCCATTCTTAGTGATGGAATTTTTCTTTCCAAAAGGACGACAACTTCCACTCCATAAACAAGAGAGTATGGCGTAACTCATGTAGGGGCACGATGAGCTTTTCTTAAGGCGATGGCCTCAGCCCACCTTGAAAAGTAATCAGTGGCTGTAAGGATGTAAGAATATCCTGCTGATGACTTAGGTGTTATAGGGCCAACAAGATCAAGTCCCCACACTTCAAATGGTCATGAAGCTACAACCGGATGCAAAGGCTCGGGCAGTTGATGAATAAATTGTGCATGGTATTGACAAGCCTTACACTTTTTTGCATACTCCATCGAATTTTGGATCATCCTTGGCCAGTAGTAACCCATCATTTTCAATTGGAATTGAAGCTTTGGTCCATATTGATGTGCGCCGCAAATGCCTGAATGCGCTTCTTCCAAAGCCTTCATTGATTCCTCCTTTCCAAGGCATTGGAGAAAGAACCCTTCAAGGGAGCAGCGATATAAAATCCCTATGTACTAAATGAAATGAGCAGTTATCCTTCAAATCTCGATTTTATGGCGAGGGTCGTCCGGAAGCCTCCATGCTTAAGGTAATCCATAATGGATTGTCGTCAGTCTTCCTCACCAATTAAGTAGACTGATATTACATTCATTTCATCACATGCAGACTCGACCGGAGGTATAACCCACCTTCAGCAAAGTGATATACTTAGGGATACATCATCTATAATTGTCAGGGCATTAGCCAAGTTTGCCAAGGCGTCCGCCTTCTTATTTTTTGACGTCGAGACATGCTCCAACGTCACACTGTCGAATTTCTCTTTGTCTAACATAAATGAAGTAAGGCTTCAAGTCATCATGCTTCACATCATACTGAAGTAAGAGTTGATTGATTATCAACTTTGAGTCACAAAAAATCTCCATGCACGATACCCCAATCTCCAAAGCCATTTGGGGGTCGATTATCAAGGCCTGGTATTCGGTGACATTATTTGAACACAATTTAGTAAGTCTCTACTCTTGCTCATATGTCTTCATGTGAATGATCTGGATTAGATCATTTGTAGCACTTTACAACAACTGTAAAGTCTACAAAGCGGGCCATACTCATAGTGTCAACGGGATAATGTATCCAACCTTATCCATCTACTATAGACCATTTAGGTTATCACTTAAACAAGATCCACCTGTATGTCTCTACAAACATGTTTAAGCTATAGACGATAACCTTGGATGTTAGTTTATTGGTTTCTTGGTTTAATGCTACTAAATGTCAAATTAAATATCTCATATTTTATTAAATAAATAAAATGTTTGTATAATACAATTATAAACTATAAGACCCTACGAGATTTAAGGCATCAACCCCAACAATCTTCCACTCTTCCTAAAGCTAATGGAGAGTACAATATACAAGTCATACTAATATACAAATACACAAAGCAATAAACTAGGGCATAAAACGCGCCTGTACAAAATCTCCCACTTGTCCTAGATTAAATGTGGTCTATTCTATAGACCCATACTCTGCAGGTAACCCTCAAACATCTTAATTGTGAGGGTCTTTGTAAATGGATCAGCAACATTATGCTCAGAAGCTATCAGCATGAAAACCACGTCCCTTAGATGCTCAATCTCTCGAATGAGATGAAATTTTCGCTCAATGTGCTTCCCACAATTGTGAATCCGAGGCTCTTGGAAATTAGCCACAATACCACTATTATCACAATAAAGGATTATGGGCTTTGACAGGCCTGGAAGCACTTCTAGATTAGTTAGAACTTTTCTGAGCCACACAACTTCCTTAGAAGCTTCACAAGCTGCTACGTACTTAGCCTTCATGGTGGAGTCAACAATGCAACCCTACTTGGTGCTCCTCTAGACTAATGTTCCTCTATTAAGAGTGAACACTGATCCTATGGATTTCCTAGAATCCTTATCAATCTGGAAATCAGAGCTTGTGTATTTTTTAAGTATCAAATCCTTAGAACCATATATGAGCATGTAGTCCCTCGTTTTCTATAGATACTTGAGGATGTTCTTAACGATGATCTAGTGATCAAATCCTAGATTAGACTGATATCTACGAACTATCCCCACCGTATAGTAGATGTCAGTTCTAGTACATAACATCAGATACATCATGCTACCAACAACCGATGCATAGGGGATCTGTCTCATTTCCTGAACCTCTTGAGGTGTCTTAGGACACTGTTCCTTAGACAATATAACTCCGTGTTTGAAAGAGAGTAAACCCCTCTTGGAGTTCTGCATCGAAAATTTGATAAGCATCTTGTCAATATACGACGTCTCAGACAGGGTTAGCAATTTGTTCTTTCAATCTCTAAAGATCTGAATGCCCAGAACAAACTGCGCCTCTCCCAATCTTTCATTTGGAATTGGGTCGCTAGCCAATTCTTAATTTTAGTCAGTAGACCTACGTCATTTCCAATGAGCATGATATCGTCTATATACAACACTAGAAAAGCTATTAAACTATTGATGATTCTCTTGTAAACACAAGGCTCATCAACATTTTGATAAAAGCTATAAGATTTGATCGTAGTATGAAATCTTATGTTCCAAGATCGAGAATCTTGTGCAAACTTTTTCTTTTGACCTTGGGTTATGAATCCCTCAAGCTGCTCCATATAAATGGTCTCCTCAAGATTACCATGCAGAAAAGCATTCTTGATGTCCATTTGCCAGATCTCATAGTCATAATATAAGGTAATGGATAGGAGGATCTGGATAGATTTCAACATGGCCACAAGTGAGAAAGTCTCCTGATAGTTGATTCCCTCAACTTGGGTATAACCCTTTGTCACAAGTCTAGCCTTGAAGATTTGCATCTTCCCATCAACACCCCGCTTGTTCTTGATCCATTTGATATCGATAGGTTTAACACCATTAGGTTGATCTACAATATCCCAAATAGAATTAAAGTACATAGACTCCATTTCGAGATCTATAGCTTTGATCCAACATCTTCCATTGCCTTCTTTTAAGACAATGGATCCTCAACATCTCCGTCAACTACCATAACTAGGATTTCTATTAAACCCATATAACAGACAGGCGGGTTTTCAACCCTCCCACTACGTCGAGGTTCCCTCAACACTTGAGGTGGATTTGACTTACTAGATGAACCAACTTCAACAACTTTTATTGAGGTGTTAGGTTCTTCAACTACTCTTGTTGAAGATTCAATAGTTTCCTTGGAAAGTTCATTCAACACAATCTTACTGCGGGGCTTATGCTCCCTTATGTGACCTCTTCTAAAAATGTAGCATTTGTTGACACAAACACTTTATTTTCTTTAGAATCATAGAAGTAACCACCTCTTGTTTTTTAGGGTATCCTACAAATAGGCAAAAATTTCCTCAGTTTCTTAGGATTTGCCTCAAGCACATATGTTGGACAACCCTAGATCCTGAAATGCCATAAACTAGCTTTACAACCATTCCATAATTCCAAAAGTGTTCTCGTAACACTCTTGAATGGAACACAGTTCAAAATATAAGGCATAACCTCAAAACGAGTCAAGTAAGGAAGCATAACTCATCATAGACCGAACCATGTCTAATAGGGTTTGATTTCTCCTTTCTGATATATCATTCTACTGAGTTGTACCAGGTGCTGAGAATTGGGATACAATTCCATGTTCTATTTGAAGGAACTCAAAAAGAAGAGAACCTTAAGCAGAAGAAAGGTCGTCTCAATTCCCATTTTTCATTGAATGTAAGTTTTACAGTAAATTAAGAACAAGATATGCATTTACATAAATTACAACATGCTTTAACAAAAGAAAAAACTGAGGGTTTCAAAACCCCTCAACTTTGAAGACTTTCTTCAAGTATCCCTCGATCAACATCTGAACACTATCACGAAGGCTTCCTCAGTATTTTCAGGCAGAGAACCCAGAAATGGTGGGCTTTAACTATTTTGGAATGAGGGAAATTAGACGAGTGGAAAGGAAGAAGTTTGGAGATCATTTACCAACAGTCCAAGAACTTGCAGAATAATTATGTCTTTCTCACACTGTATTTTTCAATCAACCAGGTGATCAATGAGGAGGAGACTTTCTCTTGTCTTTCAAAAGCCAAATACAACAACCACCCACTTACGTGGGTGGAGAAAAAAGAGGGGGAGGGAGTTGTAACTCCCTCCCTCATTTTTATTTAAAATAAAAAATGACATTTGATATATATAAATATAAATATGATAACTTACTTATCATATTATATATATTAAATTATATGTTATATAAAATATAACATATAATCTATAGTTCTTAATATTGTATCATATATAATACAACCTATAGTTTCTTTTCTCTCTTATATGACATTCAATATAAATCACATTTATATTAAATATTTAACAATTATGAATACAATTCATATTAATAATATTTGAATCTTATTCAAATATTTATTTCCTTTCAATTAAGCTATAATGTATCAAATAAATTACAATAATTATATCACATATAATTAAAATAACTTTATTATATCATATATAATTAATCTATTAATTTGAACAATTCAAACTAATCCAAAAACTGATTCTCATTTAATCCTATTGAGCTACCAAGGGGATCTCATGGACCTGTAGCTTGAAGCTCCAACGGTATATGAATAATTAATCAAACTCTTAAATTAAATTATTCACCATCCTTTAACTGTCGGGCACTCTACTAAAGACCGACAGTTGCATCTTCACACTACAGATATATTTCTTTGTCCATTGGATATAACCAATCAACAGTATAATGACCATTCACAAATTATTTGTAAGTACAGCTGGGCCAAAATTACCATCTTGCCCCTGTAGTTACATCTAACTTCTTATGTACCACTAATCCATTTAATGAACAATAGATCATAGTCCAACTATGACTAAACCCCTATCGGGTCAGGAGAGGGTGTGACACCACATTGTTCAAGCCCTGGAATTAGCCCTTAAGGGAGCAATTTATCTACTTACCCGTACCTCGGGGAATGAGCAAATTCCTTCTTGTGTAGCTATATTCCCAGCTCCCTAATCAGACGAATCCAAAAAATAGTAGACATGTTGAGTTGGCGATCTCGCCACTCTCACCCATACAAATCAAAGGACCACGCTCATAGGCAGGAGTTCATAACTCACTCAGTATTTAGGTCATGTTACTTATGGTCATCCTGGTGAAATGTAAGTCTCTATTATAAACGGTGTTATATAATGAGACTAAATATTTCGTGGTCCGATCTTATACAAACTCCTTTGTATAGAATATCCCCGCTCACATGTCTATACATGAATGATCAGGACCATATCATTTGTAGTACTTTACAACAATTGTACCGCCTACAAAGCGGGTCATACTCGTAGTGTCACCATGATAAGGTACTAGACCTATTCCATCTACTACATACCATTTAGGTTATCACTTAAACATGATCCACCCGTATGTCTCTACATACATGTTTAAGTTACTAAATAACCTTGGATGTTAGTTTATTGGTTTGTGGTTAATGCAAATAAAATATCATATATTTTATTAAATAAACAATAAGTTTGAATAAAATGTCATATATTTTATTAAATAAGCAATGAGTTTATTCAATATATTTACAAACTATAAGACCCTATGAGATTTAGGGCATCAACTTCAACACTATTAAATAGTTCTGAAATGTAAGATCCAAAACTCTCCACCTCGATAAGATAGAAATGTTTTAGTCATTTTATTTAATGCATTTTCAACCTTAGCCTTAAACTATTTGAACTTTTCAAAGGATTCAAACTTTTGTTGCATCAAATAAATATACCCATATCTTGAATTATCATCAGTAAACGTGATGAAATATTCAAACTCTCCTCTTGCCTTAACATTCATTAGACCACAGAGGTCTGAATGTACAAGCTCTAAGGGTTCTTTGGCCTTATGACCTTTTCCAGTAAAAGATCTTTTAGTCATTTTGCCTTCAAGGCATGACTCATACACAGGTAAAGAATTTTCTTCTAACTCACTTAAAAGTCCATTCTTAGCCAATCTCAATCCTATTTAGATTTATGTGTTCTAACCTTAGGTGCCAAATACAAACATTTTCTTAGAAGAAATTTTAAGTCTTTTATTTTGAGTTACCGTAGTTTAAAACATTTTAATTTTTAGGAGTGTTTTAGGTGCTAACGATCTTAGCACATATAAACTATTTTCTAGCTTAACAGAACAAATATCTACACCATTCTTGGAAATATACGCTTTATTTATAGAGAAATTAATTTCCTTTTTAAATCAGGAACAATAAATACATTTTCAAGTAAAATATATTTATTTTGTAAAGTAAGCTGGAGTCCTCCCACTGCCACAACTGAGTCCACAATCCTTTTTCTACTTTTTGATGTCGAAAGAAGAAGGTATAGACTTAATCCTAGAGGTTGAACCTCTGTAGAACTTCTTGGAGGATAAAACAACATTTGCCTTACCCTTTTGTTCCTTGGATTTCATCAAGGATTGAAATGTCTAAAGCTCATTGAGCAAGGTGGTCAGGTTGTAGTCAATCATTTTCATAACAACATTGCTACAGAACTATAGGAAACTTTCAGGCAAGGATGTTGCAACAAAAGCTTATAGGTGGGCTTCGAGTCTATAACATGAAACAATGCATCGGCCTTCGATTGCCAATGAGAAGTTCCAAGCGTATCATGCCTATCGCCCTTTGGCTACCTTGGTTGAAACCTTGAATTACTAACTTGCTGTTTGACAATTCTTCCATGAGGATGCCCAATTGCTTCATAGTCGTCTTAGACATATATTGACGGTTGATCCATTATCGATGAGAATTCGACCAAATCTCTAATCTTGAATGTATTTTGAGACATACAAAATGTTGGGATTGATGTCCTAATTCTCCTGGAGTCTCGTTGTTTTGTAAAGATACACATTATTCAATGAATAAAATAAATGTTATTTAATTCTAGCATTTACTCATATCCAATAAACAAAGCTCCTTGGTTATCTTATGTGAACTTAAGCATGTATATGTGATATACAAGTGGATCATGCCTTAAGTGATAACTTAAATAGGTCTGTAGTATAAGGATTAAGGTGGGATACCTAATCCTGGTGACACTACGGATACGGCCCGCTTTGTAGAAGTTTGCAAGTGTTGTAAACTACTACAGATGGTAAATCCTAACCATTCATATGGAGACGTGGAGCGGGGGTGTCCTATACAAAGAGTTTGTATAAGACCTGGACCACGAGATGACTAGACTCTGTATATAACGCCGTTGATACTAGAGACTTGTATCTCACCTAAACGACCATAGGTGACATGACCTCAATCCTGAGTGTTTTGTGAACTTCTACCTTTGAGGGCAGTCCTTTGATTAGTATGGGTGAGAGCAGCCAGATTGCCAACTCAACATGCCTACCTTTTTGGGGACTTGTCTGATCTGGGAGCTGGGAACTCAATCCACAATATGGAATTCACTTCTTTCCCGAAGCAGGGATAAGTAGAGAAATTTCACCTTTAAGGGCTGATTCCGGGGCTTGAACATAGTGGCCACAACTTCTCTTTGGAAGAGAAGACTCAGTCATAGTAGGACTATGATTTATGTTCATTAGAGGGATCCATGGTACTTAAGGAGATAGATGTAACTATAGGGGCATAACGATTATTGGCCCAACTGTACTTACGAGCGATTTGTGAAGGGTTGTCGCACTGGTGATTGATTAAGATGGACACATAATATATCTGTAATGAGGAGAGTTTAGTTGTCAGTCTGTAGTGGAATGTCTGGCAGTTAATGGATGGTGGATCTCGTGACTAAAGAGTTTAGTCAGTTATTCACATACCGTTGGAGCTTTGGATCTACGAGTCCATGAGGTCCCTTTGGTAGCTTGGATTCATGTTGAAGGATCAGTTCTTGGTGTTGATTTGAAATGTTCAAATTTACAACAAGTATTTTGATTATATGTGATATAATAGGTATGATGTATAAGATACATCTAGTGGAGGATTGATGTAAATAAGATTTACATTAAGTACCATGGAATAGAAAAAGAACCATTTATATGTTTCATGAGATGAAATATTAAATCTATAGGTTATAAATATAGTATGATAAGTTGGTTATCATTTATATTTATAATAATATTAATTATTAGATAATTAATACTTTTTCTTTTAAATAACCAAATGTAGTGGGTGGTTATTGATCATGGTAACCGTGAGTTTAAAAGGAAATCAGTTTCCTATTTTGAAAAAGGGGGTTTTCAAAAGTTTTTAAATTTTTTTGAGTTTTCTCTCAATCGAAAAGAAACTCACGGAAGTCGTCAAGTAAATACAGATTTACTAAACGACGGCTGGCGAGCTAAACGATCGTGCAAACGCTAGCTAAATGATCGTGCAGTGTTTATTAAATGATCTCATAGCTTTGCTAGACGATTGCTGGTCCAAGGTAAACGATTGTGTAGAATCGACTGAGCTAAACGATAGAGCTAAACGATCGCATAGCTTTTGCTAGAAGATCGTATAGTTTTATCTAATGATTGAAAATCGACCTATACGATAGATCTTCGACTTCTTCCACTTGCCCAGTCTTGTACGCGATCATTCTTTCTTCGTTCGTCTATCTCACACCAAGTTTGGAATAGAGCCCACCCTCTAGATTCTCACATCGAGAATACCAAGGTCTCCTTGTTGGTGGTGTCAGACTCAACTCGACACCGTCGAGGTTTTCAGGAGGCCGTTTGTTGTTGCGGAGGAGTTCGTGATCGAAGAGATCGTTGAGAACGAGTGCGAAGTGTTCGTGCTGTGTTTGTGCGGTGTTGCGGTCATGTAGAGCGAGCGCTCGTGGTTGCTGCTGTTCAATTAGAGTCGCACATGGGAGCGTGGAGACGTTTCTGCATATGTGCATAGAGTTTTCTTTATGCATTTTTTGTTCATGCTATTTCTGGAATTATTTGTATAACCGTTTGTTTGAAGTTGATTGTAAATGATTTGTTGATTCATGATTGTAATTTGGAATAGTCTTGCTTCCGCTGCTCACAGAAATTGGGATTTCGATTTCCTTCAGAAAGGCCTACTATGAAGCTTCGAACCCAACAGTAGATCTTCATCTGAGAAACCTATGGTTGTACAACACGAGGCATACGCGCGTGCCGTAGAGGCCGGTACACTAGATGCGTTGTATTCTAACAACGACTCGATGAAAGAGGTCTTAGTTGCCTGAGGGAGTGACAGCAGGTCATCTATACTAAATGATGGTAATTCTTTTGATTTCTCCATCATTTTCGATGAACTTAGAGGAGTATCCACTTCTTCTGACGTGCTGACAGTGTAATAGACAACAACCTCTAGCGTTTTCCTCGAACAGGGACAGTAAAAGTTCTCTAAAAGGAAATCTACTAACGTCACCCATTGTCTGGGTTGAAGAAAGTCCTCATCTTCCTTTTTGGCAAGCTTCGGCTTCCAAGCCTTCTTTTTCCCTTCCTTTTTTGAGTTATGTTCCCTCTTCTGTAACTCTGTTTTTGGGTAGGATTCAATTTTCTCTTCTTTTGATGCGTTACGAGAATCCATCCTTCGTCATCATCACTATCAACATGTTCTTCTTTGTTTTGAAAATCTATCATTTGAGTTACTTGTTGAAACTGAATGACCACAGGTTCGAGAGTCCCAAACTAGACTAAACTCTCTCTTTCACCATAACATATAGTCGATATTGGAGCATTCGGAGTTATTGCCACTACGACATGATTTATTTAAGCAACCTTGTCCAGATCCAGCTTAATCTTCCTCTCACGAGCTAACCTTAGAATCAACTTCTTTAGCACGAAACATTTTTCGATCGAGTGGCTAATGACCCTATGATACTTGCAATAGTTAGGATCATCCACTTTCCCTACTTTTTCCAGTCGTTTGCATTTCGGTATCTGGATAAGTTGCTTTTCTAGCAGTTGTTCAAGCATATCTACAACATCAAAGTTAGGAAATGGATAAACTTTTTTCTGCATCTCTTTCAAAGTTAGGTGATGTCTTTCACCTCCATCGTCTTTCTTCTCTTTTTCTTTCAAAGAAAATTTCAGTGAGATCATATTAATGACCATTGATTCCTTCGTGGCGCTTTTCACAATCTTCTCAGCACCTTTTAACTCTTTCTTGACATTCTTCATCGCAAGGATTAGAAAATCCTTCGTCTTGTTGGGTTTTAATGTCCTAAAAATTGTGGTTTGTAAACAATTAAACTTATTTTATTATCAATAAAGATGTTATTGAAGTTTATTCAATAAAGTTGTTATTGAATGTATGAATTGCACATCTCATTTTAGAAAGAACCTAAATCTAATAGACTAAGATCCATGGCTATTACATGAGTACTTGGATTATATGTGGAGACATAAGAGTTGATCAAGTTTGAGTAGATAGCCAAAACGGTCTATAGTATATAGATAAGGCTGGGTACCTTATTCTGGGAATAGTATGGATGCAACCCGCTTTGCATTTGATAAAAACAATGTGATCCCGAAATCGTTCATGTGGAGACACGTGAGTTGAGGCATCCTGTGCAAAAGATGTTTGTGTAAGACCGGACCACAAAATAGTCACTTTTTCTTTATAACACCATTTATTGATAAAACTGACTATTTCAATCAGATGATCTAAGGTAACTCGATCTAAGTCCTGAACTAATTATGAACTCCTGTTTATTCAGGATTATTCTTTAATCTACATGGTGAGAGTGGCTCAACAACACCACTCAATAAGCCTCTCATTTTAGGGGTAAGATTAGGTAGATAGTTGGGGACACAATCCTTCAAGACAGAATTCACTCCTACCCATTTTAGGGTTAGCATATAGGTTGTTCCCTTAAGTATTGACTCTTGATCTTGAATAAATGGGCCTCGCCCTCTCTAGGTTAAGAGGGACTCGATTTATTGGTATGACTATAAACCAATTTTTCATTGTGTTGGAAATGTACTAGCACGAAGCAGAAGAAATCAGGATCCATAAGTACTCTAATTCATTAATTTTGGCAGAAAAGAAAACATGTTCAAACAGTAATGGGTTTCAAGAACATACATTTGAAGAACCGTTGAAATCTTGATTTTCAGCTACAAATTCCTCCAAATCTTTGTGTAGACCACCACAAGATCTTCCCTACTATTCTCTTGGTGCTCTAGATTGAGTTGTGGGACTCAAAATAAGCTAGAATCAAAAGGAATTTGGAGAAAGCTCACTGCAACAACCCAATGAAGAACACCTTCTTCAATCGAATTTTCAGCTAAAATTCTATCGGTTTCATCACCTCAACTTCACTTCAATCTCTTCAATATATTGGAAACTATCATGCAAAGACATTTACTGCATGGGATGTAGCTCATGCTCGGAGTAAATGAAGGTGGAAGAAGTGGGTTTCATTGTGAGCAAGTTGAAGATGAAGATGGAAAATCCAAATTTTCATTTTTGTATTATTTTATTTCCAAAATCTAAAATTTATTTTAAAATCATATTTATTTTCTAAAATCAAAATTTATTAGTTTTACAAATTAATTTCATAAATTAATTTTCTAATAAAATTAATAAATAATTATTTAAACAATTTAAATATTTTATAATTAATTTAATATCCACTATTAAATTAATTTTACACAAAATCATCTTCATATATTAAATATTTAAATATATATATTTTCCCAATTCCGTTTGATTTCTAATTTTGAACGTTTCAAATTAACTTATCACGTTACTCTAGAGCTAATCCAATTTTCGAGCTAGTTAGAGGGACCTCGTGGACCTACAGATCATGGGCTTCAACGATCCGGGATAATCGGCTAACTCACTAGACCGATCTAACCCTCATTTCGTAAACTAATGGGTCACTCCACTAAAGCCCATAGTTGAACTCCCCCTCATTGTAGATATATTTATGTTCGCCTCGATATAACCATGATTAGTAAGTCAACCCTTCACAGTTGTTCTAATAACAGCTGGGTCAAATCTCTTATTTTACCCCCGGAATTACCTCTTGTTCCTTAAGTCCCCACTGATCCTCTAATGAACAATTGTTTTATGATCCAATCAACAAAACCAAGTCCCTCTCAGCTAATGAGAGGGCGGGATCTCTTCTTCAAGACCTAGAATCAGCACTTAAGGGAACAACTTCTCCACTATCCCCAAAAGCGAGTTAGGAGTGAATTCCATCTTGCACCCTATGTACCCAACTATCTATCAAGTCTTACCCCTGAAATGGGAGTCTTATTGAGTCAGCGCTGCTGAGCCAGCCCTCACCTATGCAAATCTAAGGGTAATTCAAAATAAACAAGAGTTCATAATTAGCTCAGAATTAAGGACAAGTTTGAAGGAAATCGCATTCGAGATTTCTATGAGCAGCGAAAGAAAGATAATTCAAAATCACAATCCAATCATGAATGAACAATAAATTTACAATCGACTTCAAACAGCGGTTATACAATTCACAGAGAAATTAAAGTATGAAAAAACTCAAATGCACAAAGGGAAACACTATACAAACAATTGAAGTAGCGTCTCCACGCTTATTTGCGCACGACCGTTCGAACAACAACAACTTCGAACGCTCGATTTACACGACTGCAACACCGGAGCACAAACACCGCGCTTGTCCTCAACGATCGCCTCGGCCACGAAATCCTCAGTAACAACATGAATGGCCTCCACAGAACCTCGACGGTGTTGAGTTGAGTATGACACCATCAACAAGGCTACCTTGGTATTCTCAGTGTCAAAATCCAGAGGGTGGGTTTTGTTCGGACTTAGATTGAGGCAGACGAAGGAGGAAACACCGATCGTGTACACGACTGGGCAAGTTGGAGATGGCGGAGACCTATCGCATAGGTCAATGCCCAATCGTTTAGCTCAAGCTATGCGATCGTCTAGCAAAAGCTATGTGATCGTTTAGCTCATCGCTTAGCTCGGTCTATCGCCTACAGACACTACATGATCGTTTACTTTGGGCAAGCGATCATTTATCAAAACTATTCGATCGTTTGGTAAATACTGCACGATCGTTTAGCTAGCCCTAGCCATCGTTTAGTAAATCTATATTTACTTGACGACCACCGTGAGATCCTTTTTTTGCCGAGAGAGTAATCTCCAAAACGTTTTTTGAAAAACTTTTCTATCGTTTGTAAAATCTTACTAAAATTAGGAAAACCATTTTCTTTTTATCTCACGGTTACCATGAATTCAATAACCACCTACTCAATTGGTTATTAAAAAAAAATAATTATCCAATAATTAATATTATTATAAATATAATTGATAACCAACTTATCATACTATATTTATAACCTATAGTTTTAATATTTCAT
>NC_052349.1:35270756-35280066 GCF_009727055.1 Benincasa hispida | reverse complement strand
AGAGGAGATGGGACCTTATGGATCTTTTAGCTTCGAAGCTCCATCTGTATGGTGAATAATGACTAAACTCTTAGTCACGGGATCCACCATCCGTATAACTACCAGGAACTCCACTAAAGATTGACAGCTGAACTCTCCTTACCACAGATATATTATGTGTCCATCTTAACCAATTAGCAGTGGTGTCAACCCTTCACAGATCGCTCGTAATACACAGGCTGGGTCAATAACCGTTATGCCCCTGTAGTTACATCTATCTCCTTAAGTACCACTGATCGCTTCAATGAACATTGTCATAGTCCCTACTATACCGATTCTTCTCTTCCAAGAGAATTTCTGACCACTATGTTCAAGCCTCGAAATCAGCCCCCTAAGGGAGCAATCTCTCTACTTATCACTACTTCGGAAAATGAGTGAATTCCATCTTGTGGATGATTCCCTCCCAGATCAGACAAGTCCCCAAAAGCTAGGCATGTGAGTTGACCAATCTCACCACTCTCACCCCATACTAATCAAAGGACCGCCCTCAAAGCAGGAGTTCCCAAAACACTACAGGATTGAGGTCGTGTCACCGATGGTCGTTTAGAGTGAGATACAAGTCTCTAGTATCAACGGCGTTATATAAAGAGTCTAGTCATCTCGTGGTCCAGGTCTTATACAAACTCTTTGTATAGGACACCCCCTTCGCACATCTCCACATGAATGGTTAGGATAAACTATATGTAGTAGTTTATAACACTTGCAAACTTCTACAAAGCGGGCCGTATTCGTAGTGTCACCAGGATCAAGTATCCCACCTTAATCCTCATACTACAGACCTATTTAAGTTATCACTTAAGGCATGATCCACTTGTATATCACATATACACGCTTAAGTTCACATAAGATAACCAAGGAGCTTTGTTTATTGGATATGAGTAAATGCCAAAATTGAATAAAATTTATTTTATTCATTAAACAATGTGTATCTTTACAAAACAACGAGACTCCTAGAGAATTAGGACACCAATCCCAACAATCTCCTACTTGTCTTAATGACTTGGGAGACTAATGTACAATACAATATAAAAATGTACAATATACAATAAACTAGGGCAAACCCCAGTTGTAAGATCCTAACCCTTAACCTAGACTGTATTAGGTTAGAATAGAGAAACAAGTCAAGGTCAAAGATGAGGAAAAATTCAAAGTGTTTAAATGGACTGTTAGTAGTTTGAAATAAGCCATAACTAGTGAAAATTTGGTTAAGAATAATGTCAAAAAGGAATTATGCATTGGAAACCAAGGCAAAAATAGCTTAAGTACTAGATAATGCGTTGGCCTTGTGCTAAGTATTGATGTTGTGCCATGCATTAGTGTTGTCCATGCGTTGGCCTTGATCATTTAGAGGTTATTTGGGGCGTTGAAGGAAGCCAAAGTGTGGCCAAGAGAAACGCATGCGGTAGCCAATGTCTTGGGAGGTTAGAACAACGCATGCGGTGGCCTTAAGTTGTGCATCCAAGGGCGCTGGACATTAGACGCGATGGTATGCATATGGTGATGCGAGGGCATGCGGTGATACAGCGCGAGGCATGCGACGATGGATGGCATGCGTCGATAGAGGCATGCGGCAATGCTACGCGATGGATACGGCAGTACTACGCGATGGCATGCGGCGATGGATGCGATGGATGTGATGGATGTGGCAGTGCTACACGTGGGTATGCGGTAACACTATGCGTTGGTAATATGCTATGCATTGGACATGTGCTATGCGTTGGACAATCGAAGGCATGTGGGCGCATAGGATAAGTTAGTAGTATGCGTTGAAAGAGTGTGGGTCATAATCTTAGGCGAGCGCATAGGCCAAAGGTAAGCTATGTGGAAGAGGGCAAGGATGCGATGCTTTGAGTTTTGACTCAAGTGATGTGTCGATGGGAAAGCCTCAAGTTGAGAATGGCTAACCAAGAAAAGGGCATGCTGATAATGTGCATTTCTGATAACGGGCAAAAATGCACGTTATCATAGTGTTAAGTTCTTAAACAATGCTGGATTGCATTGATAAAACATGTTAAATTACGTCCATTAAGCATCAATTTCATAATATTGTGGTCGCATGCGTTTGTCGCATTAGATTAGTTGATTTGTGTATTTTTGTGCAGAATATGCGATGACGCAAGGTTAAAATTGTGATCATAGGAAATCATTGGTCGAGCGCACATTACCACAAGGTTGCGGTGATCGTGTTCGTAAATATTTGGCCGAGAAGGATTTTCGCAACTTGGTCAGCGCAACATGGTGGGCGCATCTGGGTGAAAGGCTAATTAATCGCATGGGACAGAAAGCTGATGACTGTCAAATTCGAATTAAGTTGACAGCTGATTAATGATAACAAGTACATTCAGCTTTTCGGTGAGAAATATTCGGCGTATCAGTCACGAGAATTAAAGCCATCCCATCCGTGCAATCATGAGAGAGAAGCCACCATTCATCTTGGATGCTCTATAAATACCAAGGGCAACCTTCAGAAAAGGGATTCAGCAGTTCAAAATTTCATATTTCAGTTCGCATGTCTTTGTTCATAATTTTCCTTTAGTTTTAAGACGAACGCGAGAGAGGAAGGTGGTGCTGACAGATTGTTCCGGAAAGCTTGGGAGAGCGCCGAAAGCTTCAAGGACAGAGAGAGGGCCGATACCTGCAGTAGCAGGAACATCTTTGGAACCGAATAGAGATTTACAGTGTAAAAGCCTCGGTCAGCAAGGAATTGCTACCAGGCTCTCTACCTTTAACTTCTATTGTTATTTTGTACTCCACTTATTTATCAAAATGGAATCTATTTCTCTATATCTGTTCACTCTCTGTTATTTATGCATGAGTAGCTAAATTAGTTGAATGGGTTGAGAAGCATTTAGCTAGCACAACTAGGAAATCTTCACTTTATGCGATTATCTTATATTATGTATGCTTCATTCATCCATTAGAGATACTCGAGAGGGTAGTCTAAGGACAGAATCTAGTCTTGGGAAGGTTAGGTTAGAATCAAGGCTCGGAGAGTTAGATTAGAGCGCATAATCAAGATATAGAAGCTTAGAAATAAGGATTATTTGTTATCAACGTATCGCATGCATCCTAGAGATAGGATATGATTGTATGCGGTCACCTTCCCTTTATGCATTTTGCATCATCGCATTGGAAAATAGTAGATATAGGGATAAGCTCTATGAACACTTTTGCAATCAACACATGCGTCCTAGACTTAGGAGCATCATATTTGCATTGGAAAATGACCTGATGTGCATGGTTGTAGCATGAATGCATAGTTTGATGCATTCCCAAGTAATGCTAACTAAAGATCTTCTCAACCCGTTCATCTGCATACTCAGTGTAACTATCACACAACTGACTTTTCTCAAATCCGTCGCATTTGTTTATTTTTTATCAACGCAATCAACAAAAAACCAATAATTAATTGAGTTACCAGTTACCACAAAATTTTCATAAAAACTACCAACGCAATCTATTTTCACAAGTCCCTGAGTTCGACCCTAGACTTTCCAGGAAACTCAGTGAAATTTACACTTGGATTCCGCTGAGGAAACTTGAGTGCACAATGCAATTTCACCATTGCATATCATCCATAATTCACTTCATAAAATCAAGCATCACATACACAGCCAAGCCATAAGGTTAGAATGAACCTTGCGAGCACCTAGCATATGCGACCAAGTTGCACAAGGGAAGGTTGCACAATCAAGGTTAGTAGGTCACATATGGGGAAAAAGTGCTATGCCGCAATAGTTTGGAGAGACAATTCAAAGGCGCAAGGATTGATGGACGCATGCGTCAAGGGGAGTGTTTAGACATGGTGATGTTGCAGTAATCGGATGGACGCATATGTGGTTGACCCCATTGATGATTGGATGGACCAAGTTGGCTTGCGATCATGGGAGTATAGAATGTGCCCATAAGTGATGCTAAATCATCCGGATATATACTCTTAAACATTAAGCAGATGAGGTGGCTCAAGGATATTACATGCAAAGTGATTCTTATATACTTAAGTAGGAGGTGTAAGGCTGATATTACATGCAAAGTAAATATTTTCGTTGGCAAACCAAGATTAAAACAACTCAAGGCTTTGCTAGCAAGGGATTTGTGTTGGCAGCATGAAGGAAAGGCATTTGGATTTGAGGTGTCACACGAAGAAGAGCACGGGATACCTATAAATTGGAGGGCTTAGCATGAGCAATTTACTCGTGCCATTTCCAAGTTTCAAGTACTAAAATCCTAAATAGAGAGTTAAGAATAAGTTCTCGGGCTGCTGTCATATTTAGAGTTCGGAGGAGACAGAAATTGCGTTGACAAGTTGAAAGGCCAGACTACTGCACAAGCCAGCACACGCTCAACGCATCGATCAGAAGCCACGACCATCAGCGCAATGCATTGCGCACGTGCGCCTTCTGCGCAAAGTCTGATGCCATAAACACCCTGCCCAGCACCCTGTGCGTGTGCGGCCTCGCCTTGTCACAAGCAGCAGCACCCGGTTTTGGTTGAAATAACCTCTAAACGAACTGTTTGAGGATTTTGGCCGAAATTTTGAGTAGGGTAAACTGGTAATTTTGGTATAAGAGGATATTTTGAATATTTTAAAGTTATTTTGTGAAATAATGGTATTAATTGAGAATTCCATTGGTGGAGAAATTTCAGGAGAACACTTCAAAAGTAACTTGCAGTAGGAAGCCTTGCAAACACTGTGAGTGGTTATTGTGTATTGTATGATTAATGCATTTCTATATATATATATATAGGGGATCATATCAAATTGCATGAACAGGGATACATGTTTATATATTTACTATGCTTGCTAAGATATTACTTGTATGTTTGTGATGGAAACTGGAATTATACCCGGGATATATAGTTAGCATGCTTGAAAGAGTACTTGGCGGAAAAATATAGTCGTCTTCGGTCGGCGGGAAATCATAGTTGGTGATGACCGCGGGAAATATAGTCAAGTTACCTAAGCATAGCTAGAGGGAAAGAAATAGTCGATGTGCACATTGGCGGAAAAATAGAGTATAGGGAAAGTTTCCACAAGAATTGTTGTTATGTTACTTTAAATTACGTTCATGCCAGAAATAACTAGTGGTATAGCTTGTAATGTTTGACCAGTGAATGAACTGGGGATGATTCAGCAGTTTAGCTAGAGAAATAATTGTGAACTTGTGGTAATGTACTCATTGATTATGTATTAATTTCCCAAAAGTACATTTCTGTAATCAAAGTTATTGTTTATTTAAAGATACCACTCACTGGGCTTTATAGCTCATGCTTTCCAAATGTTTTTCTTTCCCCCCCAGGAAGCGAAGCGGAGCATTCAGGGAAAAAGTCACCAACCACCAAACACCAAGAATTTGGTAATATCTCAGGGCATGACTCGGATTGGGTAGTGGAAAATCAGTAGGATAGCTAGATCATCTGTATAAAAATTTTATGAATGTTGTAAACATTCTAGATTCTTAATCCTTAATAAAAGAAATATAGATATAATAGCTGTCCTAGTGGTAGATTGGCATATCTACACGCTCTCTTCTAAGTCTTGGGCTAAGGCTCGGGAGGCGGTGTGACACCAGTATCATCTCTCACTTGACCTAGACAAGATGCCACATGTCTCGTAGACCTAGGCTCTCTAGGTGACCCTCGAACACTTTAGCCATGAGGGCCTTTGTAAAGGGATCAACAACATTGTGCTCTAATGTGATCTTCGTGACTATCACATCACCGTGATGCACAATCTCCCTGATCAGGTGATATTTTTGTTCGATGTGCTTACACTGATGATGACTCCGAGGCTCTTTCGAATTTTCCACAGCCCGGTTGTTATCATAATACAGTGTGATAGGAAAATCCATATTTGGAACAATGTCCAAATCTGAAAGGAATTTCCTCAGCCAAACAACCTCTTTAGTTGCTTTACAAGCTGCTATGTATTCGGCTTCCATAGTGGAGTCTACGATGCATCCTTGCTTTGATGCTTCGCCGGACTACAACCCCTCCATTCAGAGTAAACACTGACCCCGATGTCGATTTGCAAGAATCTCAATCGGTCTGAAAGTCAGAGTCCGTGTATCCTGTAAGGATCAGATCCTTATCTCCATACACAAGCACGTAGTCTCTTGTTCTCTGAAGATACTTGAGGATCGTCTTGACTGCCATCCAGTGATCAAATCCTGGATTGGACTGATACCGATAGACAATCCCTACTGCATAGAAAATACCGGGTCAGTACAAAACATTGTATACATCAAGCTTCCTACACCAGAAGCATAGGGAATCCGTCTCATCTCCTCAACTTCTTGAGGTGTATTAGGACATTGATCCTTAGACAGAATGATTCCATGCCTGAAGGGTCATAAACCCCTCTTGGAATCCTGCATCCTGTACCTGATCAACATTTGATCAATATACGATGCCAGAAACAGGGTTAACCATTTTTGCTTGCGATCCCGAATGATATAGATCCCGAGAACATATTGTGCCTCACCCAAATCTTTCATTTGGAACTGGGCAACTAGCCAACTCTTAATGTCAGTCAGATACCTTACATCATTCCCAATGAGTAGGATATCATGCACATACAGTACCAAGAAAGCAACTGAGCTATTGATGATCTTCTTGTAAACACAAGGCTCATCAACATTCTAGTGAAAGCTAAATAACTTGACAGTAGTGTCAAATCTGATGTTCCAAGATCGAGATGCTTATTTCAGCCCATAAATGGACCTATTAAGCTTACAAACTCTTTGCTCTTGATCTGGAACGATGAACCCCTCTAGTTGAGTCATATAGATGGTCTCCTCAAGACTACCATTCAGAAAGGAAGTCTTGGCGCCCATTTTCATATTTCTTAATCATAAAATGTGGCTATGGATAGGAGAATCATTATAGACTTCAGCATGACAACATGAGAGAAAGTTTCCTTATAGTCAACTCTCTCAACCTAGGTATAACCCTTTGCCACGAATCTAGCCTTAAAGGTTTGCACCTTTCCCTCTACACCTCTCTTTTGCTTATAGATCCACTTATACCCAATAGGTTTTACTCCATCAGGTGGATCAACAAGCTCCAAGACGTTATTGAAGTACATAGACTCCATTTCCTGGTTCATGGCCTTAACCCATTCATCTTTGTCAACATCCTCCATTGCTTTCTTAAAAGACAACAGATCCTCGACCCCATCATTTGTAATGACGTTTTGGGCTTTAATCAAACCCATGTAGTGATCCAGTGGGTTCATAACCCTCCCACTACGTCGAGGCAATCTCAACTCTTGAGCTGGTTGACTAGACATTCTGACCTTAACAACTCTTGTTGATCTTTCGGCTTGTTCAACAACTCTTATTGAACCTTCAACAGTCTCAGTCTCACTAAAGATCTCACATAAAACGAGCTTACTTTGTGGCTTATAATCCCTCATATGACCTTCTTTCAAGCAGATAGCATTTGTGGAAACAAACACTTTGTTCTCACTCGGATCATAAAAGTAGCCTTCTCTCGTTTCCTTGAGGTAGCCTATAAAGAGGCAAACCTTCGAACACGGTTCCATCTTCTTTGGGTAAGTCGCTAGCACATTTTCCGGACAGCCTCAAATTCTGAAGTGGCGTAAACTACCTTTACGGTCTCTCCATAACTCAAATTGTGTTTTAGAAACACTTTTCGAGGGAACGTTGTTCAGGATATAACATGCAATCTGCACTGCATAACCCCAAAAATGAGTTTGGAAGATGAGCATAACTCATCATAGATCGAACCATGTCCAACAAGGTTCTGTTTCTCCTTTTTGATACAACATTTTGCTGAGGTATACCAGGGGTCGAGAGTTAGGATGCAATCCCATGTTCTATCATATAGCCCTAAAATTGGTGGTCCATATACTCTCCACCACGATCAAATCGTAGTGTTTTTATCTTACCTAACAAGTTTTCAACTTCAACCTTATACTTCTTGAACTTATCAAGAGATTCAGACTTACAATGCATTAGGAAGAGATACCCAAACCTTGAATAATAATCTATGAAAAAGATGAAATATTCATACCCACATCGAGCTCTAACATTCATCAGACCATTAGAGGTTTAAATGTACAAGCTCCAAGGCTTCCTTGGCTCTGTAAACTTTTCCAGTAAAAGGTCGTTTGCACATCTTACCTTCGAGGCATGGTTCACATATCAGCAAGGAGTTTTCTTCTAAATTCTTTAGAAGTCCACTTTTCACCAACTTCTCAATCCTATTGAGGTTTATGTGACCTAACCTAAGATGCCAAAGATGGACATTTTCTTGTGGAGAAACTTTTGGTCTTTTAGCTGTTGCTGCCTACTGAAATTTCAGTATTAAACAAGGATTTTATGACTAACGGCCTTAGTACATATAAGTTATTTTCCATTGAAACATAACCAATCTCCATTCCATTCTTGAAAATAAACACTTTATTCTTAGAAAAGGAGACGGTATAGCCTTGCTCAATGAGACAAGAAACCAAGATTAAGTTCCTCTTAATATGAGAAACTACAAAAACATTATCCAGTAACAGATAACGTTTCTTGTCAACAAATAACTTCAGCCTGCCTATAGCAATAGTCGACACAACCTCACCAATACCAACTCGAAGAGTCATTTCTCCCTGTGACAACGTTTGCCAGGAACTGACATGATTGGTAGCACCTGAATCTAGGATCCAGGCAGAATCATCATTCTCTACCAGACATGTCTCCAAGACCAATAAATCATATTTACTGTTCTGTCTCCTCTTTTAGAGAGTAGTGGGATCAGGGTCGTTTTCCACGAAATTCGTTTCACACGATTCTTTCCACTGTATATATTCGGTCATATTTAAAAGCTTTAAACGGAAATACTAACGAGTTGCTGAAAAGAAAAACACATTGACCTACGTTAGGTTTTAAGAAAATACCCGTTTTAAAACAAAACAACATCTAATAAGGTTCTAGCAAAACTAATATGAACCTCATGTGACATCTAGTTTCGCAATGACGCTTCAAAGGTTTAGGACAAAAGCCACCGAAGGGAGTTCAGTTATCCCTCCTCTGAATTGAGAACTTTTCAACCAGTCATTAATATCAGAACAACTCTTGCTCCTATAACGACTAGCCATCATTGATTTGGCGAAGAGATCATTAACTTACTTAACAATCTCCCCGTTAGTGTGACCACCATTTAAACCTAGAGTCCGTTCCAAAAGGCCAATTCGAGGAAGAAAAATTCCGACTGGGGCAAAACCTAAAGTGACCCTATCCATTTTAGAGTTCCCTAATAT
>NC_052349.1:35205776-35269818 GCF_009727055.1 Benincasa hispida | reverse complement strand
TTGAGTCACCCTAAGTCCGCATGCAACTACTGAATTATTGATTTTAGGTTCTAATTTTTCTTTATATAAACACTTATAAATGGAAACAACCACATGCTAAGCTAACAAATGCAAGGTATTCATAATGATTATAAAACAACCTAGTGTCATGCTTAATGCATTATCCATTCATTGCTACTTCTTTTATATAACACTTATACAAAACAACAATGAAACAAGCAAAACATGCTTCCATTCACCCTTAGACTATAACAATTATAATAAAAGGATGATGCATGATAATGCTCACTACATGAAAATGTTAATCTTATATTCATGATGCATGCATATGCTTTCAAGTAATTCTTCATGCAATAATTTATAATACATGATGCATGAATAATGCACAACCTAAGGTGGTTTTAACTAATATGACAAAACACTTTGACATATAAGCAACCAACATTGATGAACCAGTAAAATTGCCTGAAAAAAACAAAAGGAAAGCTAACTATTACAAAGACAAGGAGTCTCCTGATCAAACAGGTGAATCGGGTCTTGAACCTGCTCGGGCAAAGTATCGCTCTCCAACCAGCGTGTGTACAAAGCACCCCGCGATCATCTACACGATAAAACAAGCACTTCGTTCTATCGCTTACCAGTGATCCCAGAGCTAAACGATCGTTTAGAATTTACTATACAATCGTCTAGAAAAATCCAAACGATTGTTTAGTTATTACTACCCAATCGCGTACCTATACAAAGCGATGAAGCTTGAAGTACACGATCGCTTAGCGTACTCCACACAACGCTGGCCTTCCGCGATCGTCGAAGTGACTACAATGTCGCGAAGCACCATTGCCTAAGCGATCGCTTAGCTAGCGTCTCCGTATCGCATACATGTGATCACATTGGTAGTAACTAAGCGATGAAGCTTGCTAACTACACGATCGTCTAGAGTGCGCCTTCTACTAAATGACGAGCATCGTATGCTCCCACTACGATCGTCTACCTCCAGCGCCTATGTGATCCAATGCCACATGATAGAGTAAACGATTTACCCCATCGCTTAGCATTAACTAAACAATCGTGTAGAAAATACTACACGATCGTATAGAAAAATCTAAACGATCACTTAGATAAATTCCAACGAACACTTACCTGAGGCTACAGGATCTGACCAATGCTTGGTCTTCTTCTTCGTTGAGAACTGCATCTTCATGCGCCAAATCTTCATCACGAATGACTCGACGAACTCAAACTTTTTGAATTACAGACTCGATTGCGATGTTAATTTTGCCCAAAAACACAGGGGCCTTTACAAAACACTTTGTAATACCGAAAGCTTGAACAAAAAGGCAATTGAACTCTCCTTACCATAGATATATTATGTGTCCATCTTAACCAATCTGCAGTGCGACAACCCTTCACAGATTGCTCGTACGTACAGCTGGGTCAATAACCGTTAATCCTCTGTAGTTACATCTGTCTCCTTAAGTACCATTGATTCCTCTAATGAACATAAGTCATAGTTCTACTATGACTGAGTCTTCTCTTCCAAAGAGAAGCTGTGGCCACTATGTTCAAGCCCTGGAATCAGCCCTTGAGGGAGCAATCTCTCTACATATCCCTACTTGGGGAAAAAAGTGAATTCCATCTTATGAATTGAGTTCCCAGCTCCCATCAAACAAGTCCCCAAAAAGGTAGGAATGTTGAGTTGGCAATCTAGCCACTCTCACCCATACTAATCAAACAAGTCCCCAAAAAGGTAGGTATGTTGAGTTAAAATTATCCATATCAGGAATTCCCAAAACATTCAGGATTGAGGTCGTGTCACCTATGGTCGTTTAGGTGAGATGCAAGTCTCTAGTATCAATGGCGTTATATACAAAGTCTAGTCTTCTCGTGGTCCAGGTCTTATACAAACTCTTTGTATAGGACACCCCCGCTCGTGGTTGATTTTATGTCCTAAATTCTTTGTATAGGACACTTCCGCTCGTGTTGGGTTTTATGTCCTAAAACTCGTGGTATGTAAACAATGGAGATTATTCTGAAAATTCAAGAAAGGTGTTATTGAATAGATCTATTGCTGGAATATAAATCCAATAAACCTAAAAGTCCCTTGACTATTGGATGAGTACTTGAACTTTATGTGGAGACATAAAGGTGGATCATGTTCGAGTAAATAGTCAAAATACTATTGGACGAGTACTTGAACTTTTATGCGACGAAGAGCATGTATGGATGGCGCTGAGCGATTGCTTACACGATCGTTTACCTTTGATCGAGAGCTAAGCAATCGTTGAGTTGTTGCTATGCGATAACACTATGCATCGTTTACCTCCATGCGGTATCTAAGCGATGCGGCGAAAAGCTATACAATGGTGCTGAGCGATCGCTTACACGATTGTTTACCTATGAGCAGCAGCTGAATGATGCGTCGATTGCTATGCGATAACACTAGGTGATCTCTTACCTCACGCACGCACTAAACGAAGGGAGCTAAACGATCGTGTAGTAAATTGTTCGTGCTAGATGATGGAGCTATGCGATAGTGTTTGACACTAAGTGATCGTGTAGCGTCCTTCGGCGCTAGACGATGACACTATATGATAGAAGGCGAACACTACATGATCATGTAGTTTTGTTAAACGATAGGCATTGGTTGCTAAACGATCAAGCAAACACTAAACAATCAAGCCAAACGCATGATGATGGTCGTCAATGCTAAGTGATCAGCCTTGGTGAGATTTTGGGCAAGAGCAAGAGAAGCCGGTTCGGCCAGTTCTCTTGAGGTTTCATCCGGTTCAGCTTTAAATTGTTTGTGGTTGGTCTAGTTCAGACTTTGTCGTCTGGTTCAGACGGTTCGGGTCCAGTTCAAGCGGTTTTGGAGCGATTCGAGCAGTGTTGAAGCTGTTTTTGTAATAGGTAGGCTTTGCTTGCTTGTTTTTGCCAAAACTAAAACCATATCAGTATGTGTTTAATTATTTATGCATTGGATGGATGTTATAATTAAATAAATCTTGTATGTGCATATAGTATGCCATTTAGATTTAAAATCCCACCATAGGAAGCATGCAACATGCATTGAAAGTATGTTATAATTTTTTATAATATATAGTATGCTTGTTAGGATTTCTTGTATTTAATATAAGTGTTATATTAGATATCAAATGCCTGTATGTTGTGGATGTTTAGCATGTCTAAAGTTTTATAAACTGTTATAAAATTGGGTTAGACATTTGAAATCTATAACGAAGAACAGTTGCATACTCACGTAGGTTAACCACTTGTTTTAATTAGTTAAAATAGGTCGTTAAACTTGTAACACTAGGGTTACAAACTCAACCGGTATATAATCCTGTCGAAGGTTGGGGGTATTTAAGTTGATGGTCTACGGAACACCTCCTACTTGGGGATTATGGCCGAATAATTGAGCGTTGGTAACCAGTTTTATGAGTATCCGTGAGCGATGTGAGATAATAAAAGCGTTTATCACCTAGACATCGTAGGTTTAAGTCCATTTATAAGAGTTATACATAGATAAACCACATAGACTTAGTGTTATTTTTTATTTAGTCAGAAAAGAACCTAAGTACAAGGTTACCAACATATTAGAACACTTCAGTGCTAGTGAATAACTTCTATACGATAGAGTTATTAGAAAACTTCAACGGAAGATTAATAACATACGCGGTATGTTATTCTTAATTATCGCGTCCCTAAGAGTTCACAGTCTGGATTTAAGCGGTACTTCGTGTCACCCTGGAAGTGACCTCCCTTCAGAGAGTATTTTTAGCTTAAGTTTAGATTTGGGTGAATAAGGGGAAGTTGTTTGAACAGAAATATAGTGTATGATTTCAACTGCCACGTCTCCACATAGTTCACACCATGAGATTCATATGACGCTTCGTGTCACCCTAGGAGTAACCTGCCTTCGGAAAGCGGATGTATGCGTCAATACCAAGGTGAACGGAGGAAGTAGTTCATAGTAAGTGGGTGAAAAAAATGTGTCAACATATCCTACGGTCTCCTCCATTAGACTAAACCGTGAGATTCCTATGTTGCCTTTGCTGGTTAGCTTTAAGCGGCCCTTTGCTAGTTGTTTAACGACTACTATCCCTACGGAGGGTTGCAACATAGGATTCGGAACAACCCAGGCTTCAGTAAAATGAATAGGGTTTTATAGTTCCATCTTGGGTATTGTTTTCTATTTTCAGAGCGATACTCATACTGTTCTATAAGATTCGAAAATGGCAGGTCTACACTTACAAATTATTAAGTGTTAATAATGTCTGACCAAAAGTGGTACCTAAATGACTATCGGAATATGAGTTATTCTGGAGGTAGTATTTAGTCAAGAATGTCTTGATTTAGTATCGTTGCAAAAGAATAATCCTTGGTAAATTATTAAAATTGTTAAAATCTGATTGGATATAAAATTTTAGAATGACAAGTTCATTAATACAAGT
This sequence comes from Benincasa hispida, assembly GCF_009727055.1. Classification (NCBI taxonomy): domain Eukaryota; kingdom Viridiplantae; phylum Streptophyta; class Magnoliopsida; order Cucurbitales; family Cucurbitaceae; genus Benincasa; species Benincasa hispida. The sequence goes on along the minus strand of NC_052349.1, from coordinate 35,265,367 downwards.
GTTGGCGTCAGATAAACTCCATCGGGGATAATTAGAAGAATTGGAAATCAAATTTGAACACGATACTTATGATAGACAATTTGCGGTTTGTCTTAACTGAGGACTGTCCTCACATAGCTCAAACACAAACCGAAATGTTCGAAATGTATATGACAGATCGGTCAAGGCTCATGATATAGCCTGTGTTTATATCCTCGCCAGCTTATCTGATGTGTTGAGGATATGAGTACTGCCAATGAGATTATGGAATCTCTGTGAGGGATGCCATTAAGTATGTTTACAACCGTCGCATCAAAGTGGGGACCAATGTTTGTGAACATGTCCTAGACATGATGATCCACTTTAATATGGTAGAAGTAAACAGTGCTATCATAGATAAGAGAAATCAAGTTGGTTTTATTCTAAAATCTCTTCCAAAGAGTTTTCTGCAATTTTGAATGCATTAAAGAATAAAATTTCACTACTCTACTGAATGAGCTATAGGCTTACTAGAAAATGTTGACAACAAAGGGTCTGGTGTCAGAAAAAAATGTTAGTACTGCTAAGAAATGAGGAATGTGCTCCAAGCCTAAAGTTGCTTCCTCTTCAAAGAGTAAGAGTATTCTTGTGAAGAAAGACAAAGGGAAGGGGAAGAAGAAGCCTACTGAATTGAAAGGCAATGATAGCACTGCAAAGGAAAATGTTTCCATTGCAACAATGAAGGGCATTAGAGGAGACACTGCCCTCAATATCTTGTCGAGAAGAGAGCAGAGAAAGGTAGCCAGGCTAACTTGTCCCTGGGATCGTTTGCTGAGTCATCCAGTGGGAGAAGTTGCTACTTATTTTTAACTGTTAAATCTTGTAAAGAACAAACTGTATATATTTTTGTGTTAAATGAAATGTTCATTTTCAAAAATTATGTTTTTTCTAGCAACCTCTGTTAAGAATCAAATTGTTAAATGCCATTTGTAGATATTCAAAAATGTAAATGGCTAGATCAAAGTATAGAAAGTTTAAAGATTTCTAGATCTGACTGTTAACAAAGAGTTGTTGAGACAGGTCAGATGCATCTTTCTCAAATAGTTGAGAGTACCTCAATGTAGTGGGAGGAAAGTGTGCCTCTTGGCCATTATTGAGATTAAGATGCAATCCCCTTATAGTTTTATCTAAAGCCTATTGTATACTAACCTGTTTACAATAATTCTCTCGGCTAAAGTGTTTGAGAATTACCTAGTAGGACTAGGAATACCAGATAACCTAGGGTAAGTGGGAGAAATATCGGGTATTAAAATATCGAATGGTAAAAGATGGGTATGGGATGCCCTAGTTTATTCTATCTCTCTATAAAACTCAAAAACTTAGTCTTATATATCGTATGTATAAATTACCACTGGAGTTTTAGTCCAAGTGGGAGTTTGTTGGTTTTATGTCATAAAACTCGTGGTATGTAATCAATAGAGTTTATTCTGAAAATTCAATAAAGGTGTTATTGAATAGATCTATTTCTTGAATATAAATCCAATAAACCTAAAAGTCCCTTGACTATTGGATGAGTACTTGAACTTTATGTGGAGACATAAAGGTGGATCAGGTTCGAGTAAATAGTCAAAATGATCTATAGTACATGGATAAGGTTGAGTACCTTATTCTGATACCACTATTAGATACAGCCTGCTCTGTAGTTGTTACAAGGAGTTGTAAAGTGCTACAAACGAAGTGATCCTAATTCATTCATGTTGGACATGAGGAATGGAGGTGTTCTTGTGCAAAAGAGTTTGTACAAAATCGGACCACGAAATGAGTCACTCTTACTTTATAATGTTGTTTACTGTTTAAGACTTGCTATTTCAAAGCGATGACCTAGGTAACTTGACCTTAATCCATGAGTAACTATGAACTCCTGTTTATTCGGGATTGCTCTTAGGTTTTGCATAAGATGAGGGTTGGCTCAATAGCGTCGGCTCAATATGACTGCCATTTCAGGGGTAAGACCGGATAGATAGCTGGGGACATAGGGTTGCAAGAGGGAATTCACTCCTACCCGCTTTAAGGATAGTAAAGAGGTTGTTCTTTAAGTGCTGATTCTTGGGCTTGAACAAAGGATCTCACCCTCTCATTTGTCATGAGAGGGACTCGGTTTTGTGATTGAATCACAAAAAATTGTTCATTAGGGGATCAATGGGGACTTAAGAAACAAGAGGTAATTTCGGGGGTAAAATAGAGATTTTGACCTAAGCCATTAGTACGAATAACCTGTGAAGAGATTAACTTACTAATCATGGTTTTATGAGTGGACAATAAATATCTTACAATGAGCGGAGTTTCAACTATGGCTTTAGTGGAGTGACCCATTAGTTAATGAATGGGAGTTAGATCAGTCTAAATGAGTTTAGCCAATTAATCTCGGATCGTTGAAAACCCATGATCCGTAGGTCCATGAGGTCCTCCTACTAACTCATAAATGGATTTAGCTCTAAGAGTAGCGTGATAAGTTAATTTAAAACGTTCAAATTAAGAATCAAAAGGAATGGAGAAAATATATTTAAATGAAGATGAATTTGTGTAAAATTAATTAATATTGGAATTTATTAATTAAAATTATTAAAATTGTTTAAATAATTTATTTATTATTTTATTAGAAAATTCATTTATAAAATTAATTAATTTTGTTGTTTAAAAAAAAAATATGATTTTAAAATCAAAATAGATTTTGGAAATTGAAAAATTACACAAAAATTGAAAATGGGTTTTTCATGTTCATCTTCAACTAGCTTACAAGGAACACACCTCTTTGCATGAAAATGGGTTTACTCCAAGCATGAGCTGCATCCCATGTAGCACATCTCTTTGTATGATAGTCTGCAATATATTGAAGAGATTGGAATGAAAAAAGGGATGATGAATCGATTGAATTTTTGCTGAAAAATTCAGATGAAGAAAGTGTTCTTCAATGGGTTGGTTCAGTGAGCTTTCTCCATATTCCCTTTGATTCCAGCTTATTTTGAGTTTCACAACTCAATCTAGAGCACCAAGAGGATAGTAGGGAAGATCTTGTGGTGGTCTACACAAGAATTTGGAGGATTTTGCAATTTGAAAATGGAGATTTCAATGGTTCAGCCAAGGTATGTTCATGAAACCCATTATACTCTGTTTTAGCATGTTTCTTTTCAACCAAAATTAATGAATTAGAATGCTTATGTATCCTGTTCCCTTCCACTGCGTGCTGGTGTTGATCCAACCACATGTATGTCTCCACATGAATGGTCAGGATCAACCATCTGTAGTAGTGTACAACATTTGAAAACTTCTATAAAGCGGGTCGTATCCGTAGTGTCACCAGGATCAGGTATTCCACCTTAATCTTTATACTACAGACCTATTTAGGTTATCACTTAAGGCATGATCCACTTGTATATCACATATACATGCTTAAGTTCACATAAGATAACCAAGGAGCTTTGTTTATTGAATATGAGTAAATGCCAGAATTAAATAACATTTATTTTATTCATTAAACAATGTGTGTCTTTACAAAACAACGAGACTCCGGGAGAATTATGATACCAATCCCAACAAAGTTACCTAGGTGATCGCTTTGAAATAGTCAATCTTAAACAGCAAAAAACGTTATAAAGTAAGAGTGACTGATTTTGTGGTCTGATCTTGTACAAACCCTTTTGCATAAGGACACCCCCACTTCTCATGTCCCAACATGAATGAATTAGGATCACTTCGTTTGTAGCACTTTACAACTTCTTGTAACAACTATAGAGCAGGCCACATCCAATAGTGTTACTAGAATAAGGTACCCAACCTTATCCATATACTATAAATCATTTTGACTATGTGTTATAATTAAAACGTTTAATTATTGAATGAAACGAAATTGGAGAAGTGAAAAAAATTTAAATATGATTGAAATATTACATGAATATAAATTCATGCTTTCGAAATTGGTGTGTTATATTAATTTAATATTTTGATATTGAATTAATATAATTAATTAAATTATTTAATTAATTATTTAGAATTAATTATTAGAATTAATTTATTTAAGATTAATTTTAAAGTATTATTTTTTGAATTAATATTTTATGTAATTAGTTTTAAAATTTTGAAATTTGATTTCAAATTAAATTTTCTTTGAATTTATGTTAAAATTCATTCAAAATTTAATCTCAAAATTCTCCAAAATTCTCTTCAATTGATTTTCATTTTGGATCCCACAATTCAATCTAAGCACCAAGAGGATAGTAGGGAAGATCAAATGGTTGTTTACAACCTGTTGGAGAAGAGATTCAAGCTAGAATTGAAGAAATTTGAAGAGTTCATCAAAGGTAAGTTTTTGAAACCCTTTTACTTTGTTGTGAACATGCTTAATTGGTTGCTAAAATTAATGAAATTAGAGTAAATAAGATCCTAATTGCTTCCGCTTATTGATTTTCAACACCAACAATTGGTATCAGAGCATGATTTAAGCACTTAATTCATGTTAATTTTAGCTTGGTGGGTGATTTTCATAAGTTGTATGAATATGGGTGCTGGTATGGATAATTTCAGTTTTGGTATTAGATTTATCTGCAATTCTATTACAATTGTTGTATTTGGCTCTTTGTTTATGAGCCTTAATACGTGATTAAGTGTCTATAGTTTTGTTAGAGTCCATAGAGTAGCAATTAGGTTGTAATTGAAGAAAGAAGGAAGCAAGCTCAATAGCAGAAAACGTTTTTGAAACTATTGTCTCGCAGTGTTGCAATGTTGTTCTTTAGATAGCCCAACAACATGAAGATATTTGTCGAAGCGTTGCAACATTGTGCTTCATCCATACTAGAAACACACGTGTACGATTCAGACGATTTGGGGGTGAACCGATTCAGCCGGTTTGGGTCGTGGGGGTCCGGTTTAGCCTTGTTTTCATCGATTCAGCCCGATTTCAAGCATTTGAGGTCCGATTTGGGTGGCTCAGGTCTGGTTCGGGTTAGTTCGTGTAATCTGGACGTTTTTTTAGGCTATTTTTCTTTATTATTATTGTAATAATTTAGGCTTTTTACTTGCTTAGGATGCCAAACCTGGTCCATATCAGTGTGTTTAATTATTTATGCATTATGAATGTGTTGGAAGGTACCAATGCACAACGGAAGAAACTAGGATCTATAAGCACTCTAATTCATTAATTTTGGCAGAAATGAAAGCATGCTTCAGCAGAAATAAATGGATTTCAAGACATACCTTTGAAAAACTTCCTCTAAGCTCGAATCTAGCTGCAAATATCCTTTGAAACTTGTTGTAGATCACCCCAAGATCCTTCCTACTATCCTCTTGGTGCTCTAGATTGAGTAGTGGGACTCAAAATAAGCCTGAATTAAGAGAATTTGGAGACAAGCTCACTGCAGCAACTCGGCAGAAGAACATCTTTTTCTCACCAATTTTTTCTAAAAAATTTGTTCGGTTGCATTCACTTCAAAACACTCCGATCTCTTCAATATATTGCAGACATTCATGCAAAGAGAATTGCTGCATGAGATGTAGCTCATGCTTGGAGTTAATGAAGGTTGAAGAATTGGGTTGTTAGAGAGCTACTTGGAAGAAGTCAATGGAAAAAATCAATTTTCCATTTTTGTATATTTATCATCTTTTTCAATTTTGATAAATTGATTTCATAAATCAATTTCTTTTAATAAAACTGAAAATATTGTTAATTTTACAAAATTAATTTCATAAATTAATTTTCTTAATAAAATTAATAAATAATTATTTAAACAATTTAAATAATTCTAATTAATTTAATATCAAATATTAAATTAATTTTTACACAATTCCATCTTCAAATATTTAAATCATATTTAAATACTATTTCTCCAATTTCATTTAATTCTAATTTGAACACTTCAAATTAACTTATCACGCTATTCTAGAGCTAATCCATTTACGAGCTAGTAGGGGGACCTCGCGGACCTACAAATCATGGGCTTCAATGATCCGAGATTAATCGGCTAAACTCATTAGACCGATCTAACCCCCATTCGTTAACTAATGGGTGATTTCACTAAAACCCATAGTTGAACTCCCCTCACTGTAGATATATTATGTCCACTCGATATAATCATGATTAGTAAGTTAACTCTTCACATATTGCTCGTAATAACTACTGGGTTGAATCTCTGTTTTATCCCCAAAATTACCTCTTGTTCCTTAAGTCCCACGGATTCCTTAATGAACAATTGATTTGTGATCCAATCAATCAAATCGAATCCTTCTCGAGCAAATAAAAGGGTGAGGCCTCTTGTTCAAGACCCAGAATCATCACTTGAAGGGAACAACCTCTCTACTAACCTTAATCGGGTAGGAGTGAATTCCATCTCGCACCTTATATCCTTAGCTACTCATCCGGTCTTATCCCCAAAATGGTAAGCTTATTGAGCAGAGGCAGTTGGTTTACTCTCACCAGTTACAGATCAAAGGATAATCCCGAACAAACAGGAGTTCATAGTTAGCTTAGGATTAAGGTCAAGTTACCTAGGTCATCGCTTTGAAATAGTCAATCTTAAACAGTAAATAGTGTTATAAAGTAAGAGTGACTGGTTTCGTAGTCCGATCTTGCACAAAACTCATTTTCACAGGACACCCCCACTCCTCATGTCTCAACATGAACGAATTAGGATCACTTCATTTGTAGCACTTTACAACTCTTTATAACAACTACAGAGTAGGCCGCATCCAATAGCGTTACCAGAATAAGTCACCCAACCTTATTCATATATTATAGATCATTTTGACTATTTACTCGAACCTGATCCACTTGTATGTCTCCACATAAAGTTCAACTATTCATGTAATAGTCAAGGGACTTTGGTTTATTAGTTCTATTGAATTGTCAGAATAAGTTCTATTGTTTACAAACCACGAGTTTTATGACATAAAACGCAACAGAATGTATGTTATGTGCATATAGTATGGCATGTAGATTAAAATTCTACCATAAGAATCATGTATCATGCATTGAAAGTATGTTATAAGTAGTTATAATATATAGTATGCATGTGTTAGAGTTTCATGTATTTAATATAAATAGTTATATTAAATTGTTATAATATATAGTATGCATGATTTAGAGTTTCATACTTTTAATATAAATAGTTATACTAAATGTTGAAATGCTTGGTGTTTATTATGGATGAAAAATATGTTACAGTTTTATAAATTGTTATACAATGAATTAGACATTTAAAATCCATAACAAAGATAAGATGCATGCTCACCTAGGGTTAACAAATAACAACTTGTTTTAATAGTTAAATTAGGTCGTTATCTTGTAAAACTTTGGTTACAAACTCACGCAGGCTAAAATCCTGTCTAAGGCTAGGGGTACTTAAGTTGATGGTTTATGGAACACCTGCTACTTGGGGATTTTAGTTGGTTCTTGAGCGATGTTAACCCATTTTTATGAGCATGTGTGAGCGATGTGAGGTAATAAAAAGGTTTATCACTTAGACATCATATGTTAAATCCAAATATAAACGTTATATTTGGATAAATACCTAGACTTAGGTTGTTTATTAGTCGGAATATACCTAAGTAAATATTTACCCAAAAGAAATAGAACATTTCAGTGGGAAATTAATAATATATACGATATGTTATTCTTAGCTCTCACGTCCCTAAGAGTTCACACCGTGAGATTCATATTCGGCTTCTTGTCACCGTGGGAGTGACCTCCATTCGGAAAGTGTTTGCATGAGGCAATAAAAAGGTGAATAGGGGAAGTAGTTCATAATAAGTGGATGAAAGATGTGTGTCAACATATTTTGTGGTCTCTTCCATTAGTTTGGACTATGAGATTCCTATGTTGTGCCTGCTTTTCATTTTAGGCGACATAAGCTAGTCGTTTTTTCAGCGGCTATCCCCTTGGTGGGTTGTAGCATGAGATTTAGAATAACTCAAACTCCAAAAATGTATAGGATTTCTTAGGTCCATTCCCAACCTTGACTTTCCAATTCAGAAGCATGGTTGGGGCTGATCTTTGAGGAATGAAAATGGAGGGTTACAGTTACAAGAGTTACTTAGAGTTAGTGAGTTCTTGACAAAAAATAATAACTAAATGACTATAGGAATAAGAGTTACTCTGGAATTAGTTTTTAGTCAAGAATTTCTTTCTTTAGTGAAGGACTATTTGACTGCCTCTCGGGAGCATCTATTTTGACTCACTAAAGTATCGTTGCAAAGAAATTATGAAATTTGGGTAGATTATTACTTTTGCTAAAATTTGATTGGACTTAAAAGTAATATGCTGATTAGAATTTTTTTTTATATTTTTAGCATGTAGAATTCTTCTAAATTACTCGCTTCCGATAAAATTAACGATATTAATTTTTGACATGGAAATCAAATATAAGCGCAATAAATAGCAGATGAAGCATCATATGCCCCCAATACCTCCCACTGAATGTTATACCTATGGGTTCATTAACCATGACAACCCGGCTATTGATTTTAGTCTAAGTCATCTTTTTAAGACCACTTATAAATAACTTTTGCATATGAAAAAAAAAACAAGTTCAAGTAGTCACATTTAAACACTTTAATAGAATGTCATTAACTTGATGCATGCATCAAGTCTATCTAATTCACCTTTCCAGGTACGTTCCCAAGTAGGGGTGTTATGTTTTCGTCAACTTAAATACCTCAACCTAGCTAGAACCCACCTTAGAAAAAAGGTCCCTTATAGATAGATTTACTACACTTTAACCTTTTATTAGTCAATTTAATCCTATTAAACTGATTAAAAGATTAAAGCCTAAGGGTTGCTAATCATATTAGAACCGTGATCTTAGGCCTATGTCATCCAAGTTTTAAACATTTTAAAACTATGAATTAAACCTAAATTGGCATGTATTTCTTATTGCTTTTAGTTCTAATTTCTCTTTAACCTTTAAAAAGAAACAACTAAAACACATTGCGCATAACTAGGTGTTTATAACACTTATAAAGAAACCTATGTGTCATGCTTCATGCAATGTCCAATCATTATTATACATAACTTTTATATACATGTAAAAACCATAACTTTTATATACATGTAAAAACCAAGAAAACATGCTCTCCATACACCCTTATACTATAACAATTATAATAAAAGATGATGCATGTCAATGCTTTTTATGCATGCATAAATATAACTCTTATATTATATGATACATGAGCATGCTCTTACATAACTAAATCATGCTTCTCTAACTTATAACATTTACAATAAAGAGATGATGCATGACCAATGCATAATCTAAGGTGGGATTTACTATATGTGCATACCATATGACATATAAATAACCATACATCTCATGTAATAAACCAAAGATCAATGAACCGGGATGAACCTTTACTAAATCGAAATGAAATAATTCGATCTATTATGTTTTTCATCGAGCAAACCAGTTCAGAGGCAAACCGGGTCTTGAACCGCCAGGTGAAGCTCCATCGTTTAGTAAACGCTGTAGTAAACGATTGCTTAACAGACACTAAACGATAGCGTGAAATGCTAAACGGTCGCTTAGACAACAACGAGGCTGCGAAGCCTGATCGTCTAGGCGATCGCTTAACGCATGAAGAGGTAAACAATTTACCGTGCATTACTCCGTATCGTTTAGTCAGGTACTAAGCGATGAAGCTTGTTGAGCTAAACGATCGTTTAATGCGCATGCTTGTTAAATGACACCCGAGCATCCGATACTTAGTGATCGCTTACCCCATCGTCTACATGACTCGATCAACTCTTGATCGTCTTCTTCCTCGAAGAACAGAAACCTTTGCTTTGAACTTCTTCACGAACAACTAAAGACTTAAACTAATTTTTAATTACAGACTCGATAATAATTAATTATTCCCAAAAAGACAGGGGACTTTACAATTAACCGAAAATGCAAAAGAATTAATCAAACAGAGGTTTCATCCCAGAAAACTCCATTAATCTGCACATTCACAAACAATTTAACAATTAAACAGGGAGTAGATATGCTGCACCCACCACGAATGCATATGCAATTCTTTGCATCAATGAAATTGGAATATCAGCAACCTGGCTCTGATACCAATTGAAGGATCTCTTAAACAAGAGAAGCCAAGAGTGGAAGCGGATCTTTTCGATTTCATTGTGACAGAATTATTAAACATACATTCTAACAAATAGATATGCATTGTAACACTAATTACTGGCATACTTTAACAATTAAAATACAAAAGACAGGTAAACGTACTAGTTGAAGACAATCTTCAATCAAACTCAGTCCAACAGAAGCAAACACCTCTACACTTTTTATCGCCCAGCAAACAGTCGCCTAACAACACCATGATCGTCTACACGATTGACAGCGCACGAACCAACAGCAATCGGGGACAACACCACCACTTGAAGCCCTCGGTATTCTCGGAGTGAGAATCCAAAGGGTGGACTTTGATGGAATTGGTAGAGGGAAGGAGGAAAAGACGATCGTATAGTACGAACAAGCAAGTAGGATATAGTAGTAGAAGACTATCATATAGTCGGGTGCTTGTCGTTTAGAAAAAGGTACACAATCGTGTAGGTTTAGCTAAGCGATCGTTTATCAAATGGTAAGCAATCGTTTAGGTCTTCTTGGCGCATTAAGTGATCGTATAAAAAAGGTAAGCGATCGTTTAGAAATCGCGAGCGATCTTTTAATGCGTGGGTGTGTGATCGTTTAGGAAGATGGGCACTATCGTATAGGTTCTCAACACTATGTGATTGTGTACTTTTACACCATGAGCGATTTTTCTGCATGTCTTTTTCATGTGTTTCAAAAATGAAAATAATTTTCATTTTATTCTTTAGTTACAAGAACTGAATTCAAACTTCCCACTTTTGCACGATTTCGGAGAATTACTCAGCCAATTATCTCATAACCGCCTAATTAATTAAATAATGAATATAATCATATTATATTCTTAACCTATAGTTTGATATCATATATCTATTATAGTGTTTTTTCCTCTACTTGATATAAATCATATTAATATCCAATTTCCTCCAAAATAATGTATCTCATACATTTAGTCAATTATATTATATATAATTAACAAGTTCAATTATATCATATAGAATCGAACTCTCTCTTGTCAATTTAAACATTTCAAACTGACCAAAAAACTGATTCTTAACTTTATCCAAGCTACCAAGGGGACCATATAGACCTATGGCTCGAAGCTTCAACGGTACGTGAATAGTTGACTAAACTCTTTAGCCATGTGATCTACCATCCGTTAACTGTCAGGCATTCCACAAAAGACCAACAGCTTAACTCTTCTTAGCACAGATATTTTTCTATGTCCATTGGATACAACCAATCATGAGTACGATAACCCTTCACAGATGCTCGTAAGTACAGTTGGGCCAAATTACCGTTTTCCCCTATAGTTACATCTCACTCCTTATGTACCACCGATCCCTCTAATGAACAATATAACATAGTCCAACTATGTGTGAACACTTCTCAGGCCAAGAGAAGCTGTATGGCGCCACATCGTTCAAGCCTTGGAATCAGCCTTTAAGGGAGCTATCTATCCACTTACCCCTGCTTCGGGGAAAGAGTGAATTCCATCTTGTGTAGCTGAGTTCCCAGCTCCCAAATCAGAAAAATCCCCAAAGTGGTAGGTTTGAGTTGGCGACTTGGCCACTCGTGCCCATGCATATCAAAGGACCGCTCTCAATGGCAGGAGTTCCCAACTCACTCAGGATTGAGGTCATGTTACCTATGGTCATCCTAGTGAAGTGAAGTTTCTGTCATGAACGGTGTTATATAACGAGACGTTAACACTTCGTGGTCAGGCCTTATACAAACTCTTTGTAAAGGACGCCCCCGCTCGCATGTCTCTTACACGAATGATCAGGATCAGACCATCTGTGACAAGTCACAACACTTGTGACTATTCCACAAAGTGGGCCATATCTGTAGCGTTGCCAGGATAAGATTTCCCTCCCATATCCATATACTACAGACCAAATGGTTATCACTTAAACATGATCCACTTGTATGTCACCATATACATGCTTAAGTTACATCCAGATAACCAGGGATTTTAGGTTTACTGGTTTTTGGTAAAGCAAATAAAACTTTCAACTGAGCAAAATCAAGAAGTGAAGTAAAATATCATATATTATACATCATAAGCGTTCATACAAACTATTTACAAACTACAGAACACGAGACTTTAGGGCATCAACCCCAACAAAGAGTTGACTCCTAAATCAGTTAGAAGACAACTCTCTACCACAATGTGAATCCTGTCTTGAGGGTAAAATAACCAAAAAATCTTTTACGGGAAAATTTCTTAGAGTCAAGAACCTTTAGAGCTCGTACGTTCAGACCTCTCTGGTCTGATGAATGCCAGAGCACGAGAAGGGTATGAATATTTCATCAATTTTATTGATGATTATTCTAGATATGGCTATATTTACCTAATGCATCATAAGTCTGAAACCCTTGAAAAGTTGAAGGAATATAAGGCAGAAGTTGAGTACCAATTAGGGGAATAGATCAAAATACTTCGATTAGATCGAGGTGGTGAGTTTACAGACTAAAAATTCCATGACTATTTGATGGAACACGAAACTCAATCTTAACTCACAGCACCCGGTATACCTCAACAAAATGGGGTAGCGGAAAAGAGAAATAGACCCTGTTGGACATGGTTCGTTCAATGATGAGTTATGCTCAGTTGCCTAATGCTTTTTGGGAACATGCAATAGAGACTATTGTGTATATTTTGAACATGGTTCCCTCGAAAAGTGTTTTAGAAACATCTTACGAGTTATGGAAAGAACGTAAAGGTAGTTTACATCACTTCAGGATTTGGGGATGTCCATCTCATGTACTAGTATAGAACCCAAAGAAACTAGAACACCGTTCGAAATTATGCCTATTTATAGGCTACCCTAAAAAGACAAAATGTGGGCTATTTTATGATAATCCTCAAGATGACAAAGTATTTGTATCGACTAATGTAACATTCTTAGAGGAAGACTACATAAAGAATCATCAACCTTGCAGTAAGCTAGTATTAAATGAAATGTCCACAGAAGCTACAGACAAATCAACAAAGGTTGTTGACCAAGCTGGTCCTTTGACAAGAGTTTTTGATAAGTCAACAGTTGAGAGTGCCTTGACTTAGTGGGAGGGTTGTTCAAGAGCCTGACCGTTACATGGATCTGACAGAAGCTCAGGTCATCATACCTGATGATGGCTTAAAGAATCCATTAACCTTTAAACAGATAATGGAATATGTGGATAGAAACTAATGGATAAAAGTCATGGACCTCGAAATAGAGTCTATGTACTTCAATTCAATTTGGGAACTTGTAGATCAACCAGAAGGGGTAAAATCTATTAGTTGCAAATAGATCTATAAGAGAAAATGAGACCAAGCTGGTAAGGTAGAGACCTATAAAGCTAGACTCGTGGCAAAAGGATTTACCCAAAGAGAGGGGGTGGACTATGAAGAAACCTTCATTCCGGTTGCCATGATCAAGTCTATTAGAATACTCTTATCCATTACTTCTTTTTATGATTATGATATATGGAAAATGAATGTCAAGATAACCTTTCTAAATGGCTATCTTAAAGAGAGTATCTATATATCTCAACCAGAGGGATTTATAGAATAGGGTAAAAAGAAAAAGGTGTGAAAGCTTAAAAGATCTATTTATGGGTTGAAATAAGCATCTCGATCCTAGAATATGAGATGATACTAAATTAAATCTTATGGTTTTGAATATAATGTTGATGAACCTTATGTTTACAAAAAGATTGTCAAAAAGACTGTGGCTTTTCTGATTTATGTTAATGATATTCTACTTATTGGAAATGAAGTAGAATTCCTAGTTTCCGTTAAGAGATGGCTAGCTTCGCAATTCTAAATGAAAGATTTGAGAGATGCACAGTATGTTCTTGAAATCTAAACAGTTCGGAATCGCAAGAATAGAACACCAGCATTATCTCAAGTATCTTATATAGACAAGATGTTGTCTAGATATAAAATACAAAAATCCAAGAGAGGTATGTTACCTTTCAGGCATGGAATTCATTTGTCTAAGGAACAATGTCCTAAGACACTTTAAAAGGTTGAGGTTATGAAACGAATTCCCTATCCATCAGCAGTTGCAAGTTTGATGTATGTCATGTTGTATACATGCCCAGACATATGCTATGCAGTTGGAATAGTTAGCAAATATCAATCCAATCCTGGATATGATCATTGGACTACTATTAAGAATATCCTCAAGTATCTCTGTAGAATGAGGGATTATCTGCTCATGTATGGTGCTAAGGATTTGATCCTTACTAGATACACCGATTCTAATTTTCAAACTGGTATGGATTCTAGGAAATCAATTTCGGGACAGTGTTCACTCTGAATGAAGGAGCTATATATGGAGGAGTATAAATCAAAGTTGTATTGCTGACTCTACCATAGAAGTGGAGTATGTAGTTGCATGTGAAGCAACTAAGGAAGTAGTATGGCTTAGAAAGTTCTTGATCGATTTAGAAGTGGTTCTAATACGCATCTACTGATCACCCTCTATTTGTGATAACAGTGGAGCAGTTGCAAATTTCAAAGAGTCGAGAAGCCATAAGCTTGTGAAGCACATCGAGCGCAAGTACCATCTCACCAGGGAGATAGTACTTGAGGAGACGTGATCATCCCCCAGATAGCCTTAGAAGACAATTTAGTTGATCCGTTTACAAAGGCCCTCACGGCTAAAGTGTTTGAGGGCACCTAATTGGAATAGGACTATGAGATAAATAAATCTAGGCAAGTGGGAGAATTAATAGGTATTTGATGCCCTAGTTTATTGTATTTATTCTTTCATACTCAACATTGTATGTATTTGTATATATGTAAATCCACTGGAGTTTTAGTCCAAGTGGAAATTTGTTTGGTTTTAATGTCCTAAAAACTCGTGGTTTGTAAACAATTAAACTTATTTTGTTATCAATAAAGATGTTATCAAGGTTCATTCAATAAAGTTGTTGTTGAATGTATGAATTGCTCATCTCATTTTAGAAATAACCTGAATCCAATAAACTAGGATTCATGGCTATTATATGAGTACTTGGACTTTATGTAGAGACATAAGAGTGGATTAAGTTTGAGTAGATAGCCAAAACGATTTATAGTATACGTATAAGACTGTGTACCTTATTCTGGGGACACTATGCATGTGACCCACTTTGTATTTGACTCAAACGATATGATCTTGAAATCGTTCATGTGGAAACATGCGAGGGGAGGCATCCTGTGTAAAAGACATTTGCATAAGACCAGACCACAAAATGGTCACTTTTTCTTTATAATGCCGTTTACTGTTAAAATTGACTATTTCAATCAGATGACCTAAAGTAACTTGATCTAAATCCTGAGCTAACTATGAACTCCTATTTATTCGAGATTATCCTTTAATCTTCACGGGTGAGAGTGGCTCAACAACGCCACTCAATAAGCCTCCCATTTTAGGGGTAAGACCGGGTAGATAGTTAGAGACATAGTTCTGCAAGACAAAATTCACTTCTACCCATTTTAGGGTTAGCAGATAGGTTGTTCCCTTAAGTAGTGACTCCTAGTCTTGAACAAAGGGGCCCCGCCCTTTCTTTGGCTGAAAGGGACTCGGTTTATTGGTATGACCATAAACCAATTATTCATTGGAGGATTAGTGGAGACTTAAGGAGCAAGATGTATTACAAGGGTAAAATGGTAATTTTGATCAAGCTGTTAATATAAATGATCTGTGAAGGATCAACTTACTAATCATGGTTAAATCATGTGGACAGAAATATATCGACAGTGAGAAGTGCAACTACAGGCTTTAGTGGAGTGACCCGGTAGTTAATGAACGTTGATTAATTTGGTTTAAGGTGTTTGGCCAATTAATCTCAGATCATTGGAGCTCATGATCTGTAGGTCCATTAAGTCCCTCTACTAACTCACAACGGACTAAACCTTAGAATAGTGCGATGAGAAATTTTCAAACGTTCAAATTTGATTTGAGAAAATTATTAATTATATGTGATATAATTAAAACGTTTAATTATTGAATTAAACGAAATTGGAGAAGTCGAAAACATTTAAATATGATTTAACTACTACATGAATAGGTTTTCATGCTTTTGAAATCGGTGTGTTATATTAATTTAATATTTTGATACTAAATTAATTAAATTGTTTAATAATTATTTAGAATTAATTTATTTAAAATTAATTTAAAATTATTAATTTTTGAATAAATATTTTATGTAATTAGTTTGAAATTTTGGAAATTTGATTTCAAATTAAACTTTATTTGAATTTATGTTAAAATTCATTTAAAATTAAAATTGGAAGAAGTGGGTTCACTCCACCTTACACCACACAAATCCACTTCTGAAAAGTGGCTTGAGTGTTATTACCTCATGAAAGAAGGTTGCATGGAGAAGAAGAACAAAACTAATTAAACTTAAGCAGCATTATTACTACAGACAGTTCCTAAGCTCAGAGCTCTCCATCGATTCATGTAATCGATGACCGACTCTCCTCTCTGTTGTTTGGCATTTATCAACTCCGTCATACTGACAGTGCATCTAGTGTTATAGATCGATTCAAGAACTCTCTTTCCAACTGTTCCCAATTGTCGATCACCTCAGGCTCTATATCAGTGTACCAGTCCGAAGTATTTCCTTCCAGGGTTCTGAAAAACCATTTAACGAGTAGATCTTCTCTTGTTCCTGTGTTCTCGCATGTTTTGAAAAAATGGGCATTGTATTGTTTCGAGTTACACTTTTCATCGAATTGCTGGAACTTCAAGGGTTGGTACCCAGAAAATGTCTTCAAGTTGTCAATTCTCTAGGCGTACGGCTTGGAATATATAAAGAAGGTCTGAGACAGGCCTCCATATTAAGCCCTTATGGAAATCATGATCATATCTTACAATTGTTCGACTAATAGGGAGGAAACAATGTTTGATTGTTGCGATTGAGCTTCATGCAACACGATCCTTCCTTTGACATTTGCTCTGAAAGTAAGGGTTTAACTTAACTTAGCGATTTCATGAGCCTACACCTGCTCTCTTAAGTCAGTGATCTCATGATCTCACTCCTCAAAAACTTTCATTAGAATATTTATCTTTGTTTCCATTTCTGCCATGGTTGCCTCGGCCGTCACGTCTGCCATCATGACAGACATCACATTCGGATGTGATTCCCTCTTCGACTTGTTGAAGGAAAAAGTAGAGTTGTCAAACAAGGGATTTTCTTGATCACAACCCCGCCTTTAGAAAACTCTGTCATCTGTTTTAGAATGTTATGCTTGATGACAGAGCTCTACTCTTGTCCTTGTAGAATCTCTTTTGAGTGAATGCGGGTGACAGGTCCCATGTAGGAGTCGCTTGTAATAGTTGCTTTAGATGCAGCTTTCTTTGGTACCATTGATTGAGAGATGAGAGGTAGAGATATACCACCGAGCGTGCCGATTTGTTCGCGTGAGGTGTTCGGAGAAACTTGTTTTGTGGAGTGGAACTTGTGTTGATATTGATGTTGAATTGATGCGCTGTGGTTCGATCTCTAGTACTTTATCCTCTTATTTTCTCTCAGTTGAATGTATACGTTTGACGTGAAGAAATAGATTGTGTGATTTTCTTGAAGTTGAAGTCTTGAAAGAGTCGTTGTATCTTCAAGAGACTTGTTTCTTCAAGGAGTGTGCAGCTTCAAGAGTCCAAGAGTCTTCTGATTGTTAGGAGAATTCTCTCCAGGCTTTCTGGAATGTAGAATTGTTAATCCCCACAAATAAAGAGAGCTCCTCTATTTATAGAGTTCTCTAGGGGGCTTTGTGGGCTTAGGCTTGGTTGATCCATGGGCCTGGCCCTTGGGCCCAATTAGTTGGATTTGGGCTTGGTTGATCTAGGAGTTTAACCTTTGGGCTCAATTAGTTAGACTTGGGCTTAGTTAGTCCATGGAGCTGGCCTTTGGGCCCAATTAGTTGGACTTAGACCTACTTTAGACTTGGACCAAATAAAGCCCATTTTTTGGCTCAACTGGACAATAGCTCAAATTATAATATTAAATTGAGCCAAATTAATTTCAATCAATCTAACACATGTGATGAAAATAAGTGGCATCATCGAAATTTGCTAATTTATGTCTTCAACTTCAAGTTCGAACACTCAACTTCTAATTAGTCTCAAATCCAATTATTTGGAATTTCATCATTAATTTAATAAATGGCGTGCCAATTTGCAATTGGTCCAAAATTTCTCATTCAACAATATCCATTGAAGAACTAGAAGATTCTTCCATCTAATAAATTGTCATGGTGTTGTGTATTCAAGAGATTAATTTTCAAACTCTCACTACCTAAAATTGAAACTGAACCTTTCCTACTTTTGGAACAAATTCATGGTTTTATGATTTTTGTTGGCGCATCCAGTTGATGGTCACATGTATACTTATTATTTTGTTTTGATAATGCTAGTGAGTTTGCATCCCAAATATTTGATAATTGATTGGGATAAGTGTTGAGTATCCTATAGTTTATGTTCAAATAACAAAACTTCTAGACCTGTATGAGTTCATGTTATTATGTATACTCGAAGAGTTACTAATGAGCTTTTGGCCAGTAGCCAAATATATTTCAAATGCAAGATATGCAGTAAATGTTTAAATTGTTCCACAGCAACAATTAAGATGATGGAGCAATTAAAATCTATGTTGAAATTGATTTTACATCAACTAATTACTTTGAACCCCTGACGGGTGGATTGTTTACTACACAATTTAATTGTTATTAATGAGACAATTTTTCCAACATTAGGGGGAGGAGTTAAGGAAAAGTTGGAATAATAAATTGAATAAAATACATAAATATTGTCTCAATTTGATCATCATACAGATTACTTTGAAGTAGAAGTTCAAAATATAATTCATTTGTAAAATATTACAAATTAATGCTAGATGCATTTACAAAACATTTACAGTTGCAAGAAAGTGACCAAGTTATATCTCAATGCAACAAGTTGTCAATATTAATAAGTCTGCAACACGCTTGAAGCGTGATAGATAAATGAGTTCCAAAGATAAAGATCCTCGAAAAAGAAATAGTTAATCAATAACTTAGTTAAGAATATGGATATTCTAGAAGAAATCCTAAATATGAGTATTCATGAGAACATTGAAGTAAAAAAGGATAATAAAGAGATCTTGATAAATTATATGTCATGACAAGAAAAAGATGGAACTATACTTAAATAAGTTGACAACATTTTTGCATACAATGTTGCTCACGATATTATTTATGAAAATGAGTATTATATACTCAGATATATTAAAAAAAATGACGCAACATAAAAATGATTGACTTATGTGGAAATGACTTCATTTTCCAAATCGTGAGAACTAGTAGTTTAGGCATTAGAAAATGTCAAATATGTGAGATACAAGTGATTATTTGTAAGAAAAACAAATATAATGGGTAATAATATATAAATCGAGACAAGTTCCACAATAATTCTCGTAAAGAATTGGTATGATTACGAGGAGACATATTATCTTATGGTGGATATAATACCATGAGATATTTAATTTAACTATGCATGAAAAACTTAACATGCATCTTATGGATGTAGTTATTATACATTTATATGAATCTCTTAATAATATATCCCTGAAGGATCAAAGGTACCAAAATCATATAAGTAAAATATTAGAGAATGATATATATATATATATATATCATAAAGATTTTTATAAAACATTCCTGATAAATGTAAAGTAATCAACTTATTAAACATTTGATGATATGAAGGTATAAAAATAACCCTATTTATCCATATGCTTTTATAAAGAAATCACAACATGAGTCTTACAATACATTATAAAAATAACCCTAATGAAAACTTTAGGTCCTGAACCATAATTTTGAGAAATAAGTGCACTTATATCTTTACTAGTTTATATGCTTCCTATCATAGCATAAATATAATATTCCTCCAAAGAAAGTATTGGAGTAGAGTTAAACATATGTTATATTTTTATTTGAGAATTAGTTTATATGGATTTATTTTATTCTCATAAATCTAATTGTGATCTAGTTGATTGTGAAGATGTATGTTACTTATCTAACCCATTAGAACTAAATCTTAAACAAGTTACTTAGTACATAGAGAAGAGTTTTTATATCATGACAGCTTATGAAGCAGATCATAACAACTACTTTAAATCATGTTAAAATCTTGATGATTTACGAGGCCAACCAATAGTGTTCTTATATGAAGATGATAAAGCATAAAGTACCGAAATCATTATTCAATGAATTTCTTCAAAAGACGACTTGGAAGACTTATTCTTCAAAAGGTGACTTGAGAGACTTATTGACGAAGGTGTTACCTACAACAATATTTGAGAAGTTAATACACAATATTTATATGTGACAACCAAGAGTATCAAGTGTATTTTCATGAGGGGAAGTAAATGTATTGCACACTTTTTTCCTTGATTATGGTTTTATCCCATTGAGTTTTCCTAGCAAGGTTTTTAATAAGGCAGTTATTAAAGTATAGGGGTAGTTGCATAAATGGAATTCAAGCCCAAGATAATAGAATATGTAGTACAAGGATAAAAATAATTGCATATATAGAACAAAAAATGGTAAAAGACTAAAAAACTCACACACAACCACCATTTTACGCGTTGCTTCTCAATTTTCTCAAATTGAAAGCTATAATTAATAGCAACTATCAGTGATAGCTTTCAATTTGAGAAGTGCACTATCAGTGGCTATCACTGATAGCTGCTATTAGTAGCTATCATTGATAGCGGCTATTAGTGATAGTTTTTCGATTTGAGAAGTGTACTATCAGTTGTTATCACTGATAGCAGCTATCAGTGATAGCTTTCAATTTGAGAAGTGTGCTATTAGCTGCTATCGTTGATAGTTGCAGTCAGCGGTACTTCTATCAGTGATAACTTTGAATTTAAAAATGTGCTGTCAGTTGCTATGACTAATAATTGCTATCGGTGATGCTGTTATCAATGAATATCACTGATAGATGCTATTAGCGATAGCAATTGATAGCTAATATCAATGATAGATTTCAATTTGAGAAATGTGCTATCAGTTGTTATCATTGATAGCTGTTATTAGTGATGCTGCTAGTAGTTATAGCTTTCAATTTGAGAAATGAGCTATGAGTTGCTATCATTGATATGTTTTTATCAATGGTAGCCAAATAGTGGCTATTGCTGATATGTTTCTATCAATAGTGCTTTTTGTTATTTGAATTTGATATCATGTTATACTTCTTTGTAAAAAATCGGGATATTTTTATTAATTTGTTGATAGATGCAGTATGTTTGTATGTCGTTATTGAAGGATATAGGTAATGAATGATATCCTTCTATATTGATAGTCATAAAGGATATCATTGATAGCTACTGTCAATGATATCTTTCTATTATAATCAATGTAAAGGATATCACTGATAATATTTATGTATTATGTAATGTAGTATTTAAGATAAAATGACTCATTGAGATTGTTTGATTGTACACAAAAGTTTTCATTGATAGCATGATATCATAGTATCACTAATAACATGCTATCAATGATACTACTAATAGACTTCATACTCTTAAAGTTCTATAAAAAGAGGAAAAAAACTATTGCCTATTTGATAACATTCTCATTTCTCATTTTTTGAGAAATAAACTTGTTTAATAACTATTATCGTTTCTTATTTCAAACTTTTAATAAATGTTTCTAAAAATGATGCAAACTTGAGGACTAAAAGAAATAGTTTCTTTCAAATTTGTTTTCATTTGCTATTTATATTTAACATTTTATTATAATAATCAAATTTGATGATTGGTTTGTTGGTGACAAGTCACTTATAAGTTAGGCACTTTCAAATTTTGAGTTTGAAACTCAATCTCGTAATTTTTTTTTTTAATGATTCTAGTGGGAAATGGAAGATGGGGGCAGAGGGAAATATTTGGAGAGATGAGGAAAAAAAATTTTAAAAAATCGGAGAAAGAAAATTTTTAAAAAAATTGAAAAAAGGAAAGATAATTAAAAAAAAAAAAAAAAAAAAACTGGACAAAAAAAAATAAAATAAACTAAGGAAAAAATGAAAGAAATTTTTTTTAAAAAAAAAGGATAGAGAAAAAGTGGAGAAAATGAAAGAAAATTAAAAATTAAAAAAAAAAAAAAAAAAGAAAGAAAGAAGAAGGCATGCAACAAAACAAGGGAGGGAAAATTGGAAATTAGAAAAAAAAATTAAAAATTGGTTGGTCAACACTTCCATATTTGCAAATATTTTGAAGAGGTACTATATTTCTAGATTTATTTTCCTTATTGTTATATTTATTATAAATATCCTAAAGTATATTAATGATGTATTCTTTTTCCTTCACTAGGTTTTATCCCATTGGACTTTTCCTAGTAAGATTTTAACCAGACATTTATTTTACATATTATGGATATCTAAAGGGGAGTATTATAAATATAATATTGTAGATATCCATAACTTATGTTACAACAAATTCATAACCTTCATAGGTTACTCAATCCCATAAACTCCCTCAATAACTTTTACCTTATTACATAAACTCCACCACGCTTTATAAATAGAGTTGTAAGGTGCCTCTGCAGATGACACCACAATTGAGTTCAATATTAGCTCTCTACTTATTCTTTTTTATTTTTCTCTCTTGTAGCTTTCATTGTTATTTTGTTCATATAGTTCTTATTTCATCACATTATTAAATTTATAAAAGGTTGTTGTAGAAATTTAAACCTTCGAACTTATGGACAATTTTTTGGCCAAAATATTTATATCATTATTACTAAGTGTTAACCATTTCATTGTTGTACAAATTTTCTCTGTGTTTTCCTTTTTTTTGCTTTTTACTATAATACTTATGGTATGGGATCAACCATTTTTGCACAATTTTTTTTTTCTTTTTCGTCCCAAAATTCATTATTTTTACCTAACCTCAAACTCTCTTATAAATCAGGTCTTATAAAGTTTGGTTATTTAACTTAAAATTTACTCCAATACCTTATAATAAATGTTAATATCCATCTCCTCTTGTCACATCTAAAATAAAACATGCGATATTAGAAAGTTGTTAATAATAATGTTGATGTTTTATAAGATTTTAATCAGACCATAAATATTATAATAAAACTTTTGAAATTATTGAAATGAAGTTATGCATTCAAAAAAAATGCCCAAGATATAGGGCCTAGAATATCATTTTGACCTTAGGATATGTCAATACCTAAATTCTTCTTCTTGAAATGAAACTCGAGGTATAGCGAGGAACTAGAGTATCAATTTGATCACCTTCTTCATAATGAAATATTTGGATGTGGCTAAATTATATTGCTAGAATAATTATATGCTAAGAATGCTGTTATGCATGCAAGTGTTTATTTTGTAAACACTGAATTAAGAATAATAAAACAAATAGTTAAGTTAAAACAAATAGTTAAGTACCAACTTTTAATTTATATAAAATAATACTTTAAAGACAAACAAATAGTTTGAACTTTGTTGAAGGGAAAGGAAGAGAGAGAAAAAGTATTGAACGAACAAATTAAATTAAATAGAAATAACGCATATGTAACTGGATCTGAAGTAACGTATGTATTTTATTTAGTAATACATTTGAGTTAGTTCAAATTGATTTTGGAATAATCCAAGAATTAACTTTCAATAAAAATTCAATTTATTTGAATTTTTAGGTTGGGTTTGGGATTTTTCCCAATCTCCCTACTTAAAAATTAGGGCTTTCTACATAGAAAGCCTTAAATATATTCCAATATTACGCTTTTGTTTGCTTCATCGAGAAATTTGGGTCGATGACCCAATATTTAGGTCCAAAATGTCAAATGACCTTTTTTTTTAAAAAAAAAAAATCAAATGGCTCTCTGTTGACGTCATCGCCATATCAAATTACAAAATTCTCCTCCCCTTTTGTCTTCCATACAAAATTTATGTCTTCAAACGTAACAATACTTTTGTATGGAAGTGTCACTCGATATTCTTGTATGGAAATGTCACTCAATCTCACCTTGCAAAATCGTCCATCTGCTGCTAACATTCAAAGCTCTTGGGTAAATGAATTTAATCTTTGCCGTGCATGTTATGTCTATTTAGGTTTTGGGTTGGAATCAGTCAGCACATTCTATGGGTTTTGGGCTTTAGTAATCGATCACATCTTTTTGTATTTTGGGTTTCGATGTGTTCTACGTCATTGAGGACGAAGATAAGCTATAGTTAGAGCTAGATAAGGTGAGATCGATATTTGCGAGAACGATATATGCGAGAGCGAGATCAGCGAGAGTGATATAGGCGAGAGCAAGATCGACGAGAGCATAATAGACGAGAGCGATATATGCGAGAGTGAGACAAGTGAGAACGATCGAAGCGAGAGTGAGACAAGCGAGAGCGAGTCTAGCGAGACGTACACAAAATGTATGGTTACCGTTTATTTTTTTTAAGAACCTGTTATCTGATAGAAGACAAGAGAGAACGATCCAACTAAGAGTGAGACAAGTGAGAGCGAGTCTAACGAGACTTACACGAAATGTATGGTTACTGATTTTTTTTTTTAAGAACTTGTTATCTGATAGAAGACAAGTGAGAGCGATCCAAGCGAAAGTGAGACAAGCGAGAGCGAGTCTAGCGAGACTTACACATAATGTATGGTTATTGATTTTTTTTTTTTTTTAAGAACCTATTATCTGATAGATTAAACATCCATTTCATGCAAGAGTACTTTAAGACGTCAAAAGGTTTGAAAATACGTGAAGTTGATTAGTTTCTCGAGCAAGTAACATGCTTGGCCCAAATTGCGAATGCCAACAAGATTGTGAAGGAGAAGTTTACTCGAGAGGAGTTAGAGATGTTCAAGAGAACAGTTTTTTGGCGATTCGTAGACATTGACATCGTATTCACCAGCCCACTTGTCCACCGTATGCTGTTGAGGGAAATGAAGATGAAGAGAGTTTACTCGATCAGCTTCATTAGAGGAAAAGTCATCACGTTTTTTAAAGATGATTTTTTGTTGATTACTAGTTTGTGGCAGTCCCCTACACAAGTTCTGCGGAGTGAGGAGTCCTCACAAGAACTTTCAACTAAATACTTTGGTAATCAATCAACTTCGAACTCATTCCACCTAAATTTACTAGAAGAAGAATACCAGAAGTCGGAGTTCGAAAACGATGATGATGCTATTAAGATCACCTCAGTGTAATACATGGAGGTTACAATGATGGGAAAGAACAAGAAGAGGATTGCAGTCGATCATAAACTATTTTTAGACGTTGAGGACTTAGATTATTACAATAGTCTAGATTGGGGTACAGTTATTTGGGAAAGGACACTTGACGCCCTCAAGACTGCAATGAATGATAAGGTTGGTCTATACAAGGAGAAGGTGAAAGGAAATAAAAATTACATTCTGAAGTACTCTCTACATGGATTTTCCCAAGCATTCTAGGTAAATATTCTTTAACAAAAGTTTATGTTTGGTATAACATTAACATAGTTCTGAATATGTGTTTTTTCATATTTAGGTATGGACAACGAGATCCTATCATTGATAGCGGAGAACATTACAACTCGAAAGAATAAGGTAATTGTGCCTCGTAAATTACAGTGATCATGTTCTCATTCGGTATCATTCAAAGTATTGGAGAGAGACATTATTTAGTCTCAAAATGTATGCGTACTCTAGCCACAGTATGTTTATTTGGTTTTTAAATTGACACTAACCATCTTACTGGGATGAGCTATTAATGCAAATAAAAGTCAAAGAGAATCTTGTCATATCCGATGCTGAGGAGTTTGGAGACACCCCAATGGATAGACAGGTTGTAAGATAAGCACATTCCGACATCGAGAGTTCGGGAAGCTCTAGTAGTTCAAAAAATTCAGAAAGTGCCGGTATTTCGAATGAGGACGATAGTTAAGAAAGTAGGGGTGGTGATGATGTTGGGCAGGTATTAGCACCCAGCGGAAGCGACGAGGATCAATAAACACACTAATTAATTAATTTTGGCAGAAAAGAAACCATGCTCATAACAGAATTTAATGGGTTTCAAGACATACCTTTGAAGAACCGTTGAGATCTCGATTTTCATCTGCTAAATCCTTCAAATCTTTCTGCAGACCACTACAAAATCTTCCCTACTATTCTCTTGGTGCTCTAGATTGAGTTGTGGGACTCAAAATAAGATGAAATCTAAGAAAATTTGGAGAATGCTCACTGCAGCAACCCAATAAAGAACACCTTCTTCATCAAGAATTTTCAGCTAAAATTCTTTCAGTTGCATCCATCCAACTTCACTTCAATCTCTTCAATATATTGCAGATTATCATGCAAAGAGATTTAGCTCATCCTTGGAGTTATTGAAGGTTGAAGATAATGGATTCTTTGTGAGCTAGTTGAAGATGGAGATGGAAAAATCCTATTTTTCTTTTTGTGTTTTTCTATTTCCAAAATCACTTTTGATTTTCAAAAACATATTTTATTTCTAAAATCAAAATTTATTAATTTTACAAATTAATTTCACAAATTAATTTTCTAATAAAATTAATAAATAATTATTTAAACAATTTAAATAATTCTAATTAATTTAATATCCAATATTAAATTAATTTTACACAAATTCATCTTCATATATTCAAATCATATTTAAATATATATTCTCCAATTCCATTTGATTCTAATTTGAACATTTCAAATTAACTTATCATGCTACTCTAGAGCTAAACTATTTTCGAGCTAGTAAGGGGACCTCGTGGACCTACAGATCATAGGCTCCAATGATCCAAGATTAATCGGTTAAACTCATTAGACCGATCAAACCCCTATTCATTAACTAATGGGTCACTCCACTAAAGCCCATAGTTGAACTCTCCTCACTATAGATATACTATATCCACTCGATATAACGATGATTAGTAAGTCAACCCTTCACAGGTTGTTCGTAATAACGGTTGGGTCAAATCTTTATTTTACCCCACGTAATCATCTCTTGTTCCTTAAGTCCCCATTGATCCCTAAATTAACAATTTTTTTGTGATCCAATCAATAAAATCGAGTCCTCTCGGGCCAATGAGAGGGTGGAGCCCCTCGTTCAAGATCCAAAATCAACACTTAAGGGAACAACATCTCTTCTATCCCCAAAAGCGGGTAGGAGTGAATTTCATCTTACACCCTATGTCCACAACTATCTATCCAGTCTTACCCCTATAATGGGAGGTTTATTGAGCCAACGTCGTTGAGCTAACCCTCACCTATGCAAAACTAAGGATAATTCCAAATAAACAGGAGTTCATAGTTAGCCCAGGATTAAGGTTAAGTTACCTAGGTCATCACTTTGAAATAGTCGGTTTTAAACAATAAACAACGTTATAAAGAAAGAGTGACTAATCTCATGGTCCGATCTTGTACAAACCCTTTTGCACAAGGACACCCACACTCCTCATGTCCCAACATGAACGAATTAGAATTACTTCGTTTGTAGCACTTTACAATTCCTTGTAACAACTACAGAGCAGGCCGCATCCAATAGTGTTACCAGAATAAGGTACCCAACTTTATTCATATACTATAGATCATTTTGACTATTTACTCGAACCCGATCTACCTTTATGTCTCCACATAAAGTTCAAGTACTCATCCAATAGTCAAGGGACTTTTAGGTTTATTGGATTTCTATGAAGCAATAACATCTATTCGATAACACTATTAAACTTTCATAATAAGTTCCATTGTTTACATACCACGAGTTTTAGGACATATAACCCAACAAACTCCCACTTGGACTAAAACTCCAGTGGTAGCTTATATGTCCAATATATAAGACTGAGTTTCTGAGTTTCATAGAGAAATACAATAAACTAGGACATCCCATACCCATCTTTTACCATTCGATATCCCATACCCGATATTTCTCCCATTTGCCCTAGATTATTTAGCTGGTATTCCTAGTCCTACTAGGTGATTCTCAAACACTTTAGCCAAGAGGATCAATGTAAACATGGTTTAGTATACAATAGGCTTTTGAATAAACTATATGGCATTGAATCTTAGTCTCAATAATCACTAGGAAGCACACTTTCCTCCCATTACATTGAGAAACTCTCAACTCTTTAAGTAAGATGCATCTGACCTGTCTCAACAACTCTTTGTTATCAGTTAGATCTAGAAATCTTTAAACTTTCTATACTTTGATCTAGCCATTTAAATATCTTTATATTTACAAATGGCTTTTAACAGTTTTGATTCTTAACAGAAGTTGCTAGAACAAACATACTTTTTGAAAATGAACACTTCATTTATCACAAAAATATATACAATTTGTTCTACAATGTTTACAAAAATAGTAAGCAACTTCTCCCACTAAATGAGCTGAGCAAACGGTCCCAGGGACTAGTTAGCCTGATTACTTTTCTCTACTCTTTTCTCGGCAAGATACTGAGGACAGTGTCTCCTCCAGTGCCCATTTTCGTTGTAGTGGAAATATTTCCCATTATCTGCAGCGTTATCCTTACCTTTCTTTCCAATAGGTTTCTTCTTCCCTTTCCCTTTTGCCTTTCTTCACAGGAATACTCTTATTCTTCGAAGAGTAGGCAACATCAGGCTTGGAGGACATTCTTCTCTTCTCAGTAGTAGTAACATTTACTTCTGACTTCAGACCTTTTGTTCTCAACATTGTCTGGTAAGCCTGTAGCTCACTCAATAGAGTAGTCAAGCTGTATTCAATTTTATTCATCAATGCATTCGTACAGAATTGCAGAAAACTCTTCGGAAGAGATTCCAAAATAAAGCCAACTTGATTTCTCTCATCCATGACAGCACCATTTACTTCTGCCACATTAAAGTGGACCATCTGTCCAGGACATATTCACGAACATTGGTCCCTCTTTCATGCGACTCTTGTAAACGTACTTGATGGCATCATGCCTTAGGGTGAAGGACAATTGTCTAAACATCCCTCCCAGAGATTCCATAATCTCTTTGGCAGTACTCATATCCTCATGTTTATTCGCCAAGACATCAGATAAGCTGACGAGGATATAAGCACGGGCTTTATCATTAGCCTTGACCCATCTGTCATATCTATCCCGAACACTTCGATTTCTGTTAGAGTTAGGATTGGAAGGACAATCCTCAGTTAAAACAAACCACAAATCGTCTATTGCAAGTATCATGTTCAAATTTGATTTTCAATTCACATGATTATCCCTAATAAGTTTATCCGACACCAACACTTGTATTATTGAACTCGTCATTCTGAAACATATTTTAAATCCAATCAAGTTTTAACAATTTTAATAATGTACCCAACATTATTCTTTTGCAACGATACTACAACAAGACATTCTTGTCTAAATACTATCTCCAGAATAACTCATATTCCGATAGTCATTTAGATACCGCTTTTGGTCAGAAATTATTAACACTTAATAATTCTGTAAGTGTAGACCCACCATTTTCAAACGTCAGAGGTCACTAAGACCTAAGAAATCTTATCCATTTCTAGAGCTTGAGTTATTCTAAATCCTATGTTACAACCTTCCGTGGGGATAGCCGTCATTAAATAACTAGCAAAGGGCTGCTTAAAGTTAACCAACATGTAACATAAGAATCTCATGGTCCAAACTAACGGAAGAGACCGCAGGATATGTTGATACATTTCCTTTACCCACTTACTATGAACTACTTCCTCTGTTTACCTTGATATTGAAGCATACATCCGCTTTCTATATGAAGGTCACTCCCAGGATGACACAGAGCGTCATATGAATCTCACGGTGTAAACTATGTGGAGATGTGGCAGTTGAAATCGTACACTTAATTTCTATTCGAAAAACTTCCCTTTATTCACTAGAGTCTAAATTTAAGCTAAAAATACTTTCTGTATGGAGGTCACTCCCAGGGTGACATGAAGTACCACTTAAACCTAGACTGTGAACTCTTAGGGATGCGAGAGCTAAGAATAACATATCGTGTATGTTATTAATCTCCCGCTGAAGTTTTCTAATAACTCTATCATATAGAAGTTATTGACTACTACTGAAGTGTTCTAATTTTTGGGTAAAATTATACTTAGGTTATCTTTCGGCTAATAAAAACAACCTTAAGTCTATGTGGTTTATCCAAGTATAACACTTATAAATGGACTTAAATCTACGATGTCTAGGTGATAAACCATTTTATTACCTCACATCGCTCACGTATACTCATAAAACCGGTTACCAACCCTCAATATTCGGCCATAATCCCCAGGTAGGAGATGTTCCATAGATCGTCAACTTAAATATCCCCAGCCTTCGACAAGATTATATATCTATTGAGTTTGTAACCCTAGTTTTACAAGTTTAATGACCTATTTTAACTATTAAAACAAGTGGTTAACCTACGTGAGCATACAGCTATTCTTTATTATGGATTTTAAATGTTTAGCCCAATTTTATAACAGCTTATAAAACTTTAGACATGCTAAACATCCACAACATATAGGCATTCAATATCTAATATAACACTTATATTAAATACAAGAAACCCTAAGATGCATACTATATATTATAACAAATTATAACATACTTTTAATGCATAAATAATTAAACACAGGCTGATATGGTTTTAGTTTTAGCAAAAACAAGCAAACAAAAGCCTAACTATTACAAAAATAGCTTCAACACCGCTCCAAACCACTTGAACCAGACCTGAACTGTCTGAACCAGATCAGTAGAGTCTGAACCGGACTTGCCACAAACCATTTGAGGCTGAACCAAATCAAACCTCAAGAGAACCGATCCAACCGGCTACTCTTGCTCTCGCTCACTATCTCACTAAGGCTGATCGTTTAGCATTGACAACCATCGTCATGCGTTTTTCCTAATCGTTTAGTGTTTACATGATCGTTTAGCAACCAACGCATATCGCTTAACAAAGCTACATGATCGTGTAGTGTTTGTCTGTTATCACATTGTGTCATCGTCTAGTGCCGAAGGATGCTACACGATCGCTTAGTCCAACACTATCGCGCAACTCCATCGTTTAGCACCGCGTCTTGATCGTTTAGCGCGTGCACAAGGTAAGCGATCGCTTAGTGCTATCGCATAGCTCTCGACACATCACCCAGCTGCTGCGCATAGGTAAACAACCACTTAATGCTATCGCATAGCATTTCAATGCATCGCTTAGCTCCCGATCAAAGGTAAACGATCGTGGTAAGCGATCGTGCAGCGCTATCGTATAGCTCTTCACCGCATTGCTTAGTTCCCGCCTGAAGCTACACGATCGTTTAGTGCACAACACCTAAACGATCAATGCCCGAAGCTACACGATCATTTAGCTTTTCTTCAAATCGTCTAACGCATGAAGCTAAACGATCGTTTAACTACTGAAGCTCAACGAAGATATGAACAGAGGCTGATTTTTTGGAATCTGCAACTCGACCTCTTCGCTTGTTTCTTCGAATTATAGCTTAATTTCAACTCTAATTATACCAAATAAATTACAGACTCTTGAAAAGACATAAAAGCTCATCAAAGAAGAGCCAATTAAAAATTTAAAATAGAAATTAAAGAGAAATTAAAGGCCAAATCTCAGAAAACCATATCAGTACAACAGTTTCATATTTTCATATAAAACACCCACCAAACCAAAATTAAACCAAATTAAATGCTTATTTGATGCTTTGATACCAATTGTTGGGCAGGTATCAGCACGCAGCGGAAGTGACAAGGATCGATAAGCACTTTAACTGATTAATTTTGGCAGAAAAGAAAATATGCTCATAACAGAATTTAATGGGTTTCAAGACATACCTTTGAAAAATCGTTGAAATCTCGATTTTCAGTTGCTAAATCCTCCAAATCTTTGTGCAAACCACCACAAACTCTTCCCTACTATTCTCTTAGTGCTCTAGATTGAGTTGTGGGATTCAAAATGAGTTGGAATCTAAGGAAATTTGGAGAATGCTTACTGCAACAACCCAATAAAGAACACCTTCTCCTTCAAGAATTTTCAGCTAAAATTCTTTCAGTTGTATCCATCCAACTTCACTCCAATTTCTTCAATATATTGCAGACTATCATGCAAAGAGATTTGTTGCATGGAATGCAGCTCATGCTTGGAGTTATTGAAGGTTGAAGATAATGGGTTCTTTGTGAGCTAGTTGAAGATGGAGATGGAAAAATCCTATTTTCCTTTTTATGTTTTTCTATTTCCAAAATCACTTTTGATTTTCAAAAACATATTTTATTTCTAAAATCAAAATTAATTAATTGTACAAATTAATTTCACAATTTAATTTTCTAATAAAATTAATAAATAATTATTTAAACAATTTAAATAATTCTAATTAATTTAATATCCAATATTACTTTTACACAAATTCAATTCATATATTAAAATTATATTTAAATATATATTCTTCAATTTCGTTTGATTCTAATTTGAACATTTCAAATTAACTTATCACGCTACTCTAGAGCTAAACCATTTTTTAGCTAGTAGGGGGACCTCGTGAACATACAGATCATGGGCTCCAACGATTCGAGATTAATCGGCTAAACTTATTAGACCGATCTAATCCCCCATTCGTTAACTAATGGGTCACTCCACTAAAGCCCATAGTTGAACTCCCTTCACTGTAAATATATTATGTTCACTCGATATAACCATGATTAGTAAGTCAACCCTTCACAGGTTGTTTGTAATAATGGCTGGGTCAAATCTCTGTTTTACCCCCGAAATCACCTATTGTTCCTTAAGTCCCCACTGATCCCCTAATTGTTTTGTGATTTGTGATCCAATCAACAAAACCGTGTCCCTCTCGGGCCAATGAAAGGGTGAGGGCCCTTGTTCAAGACTCAAAATCAACACTTAAGGGAAAAACCTCTCTTCTATCCCTAAAAGTGGGTAGGAGGGAATTCCATCTTGTGCTCTATGTCTCCAGCTATCTATCTAGTCTTACCCCTGAAATGGGAAGTTTATTGAGCCAGCGTTGTTGAGCCAATCCTCACCTATGCAAATCTAAGGATAATTCCAAATAAACAGGAGTTCATAGTTAGCTCAGGATTAAGGTCAAGTTACATAGGTCATCGCTTTGAAATAGTCAGTCTTAAACAGTAAATACTGTTATAAAGTAAGAGTGACTAATTTCGTGGTCTGATCTTGTACAAACTCTTTTGCACAAGGACACCCCCACTCCTCATGTCCCAACATGAACGAATTAGGATCACTTCGTTTGTAGCACTTTACAACTCTTTGTAACAACTACAGAGTAGACCACATTCAATAGTGTTCTCAGAATATAATTTATACACACCTTTGACCATCACTGCAATGCTCTCCTCCACTTTGGTTGCTTCTTCAAAAAGATCTTTTCTAAGTTAAATCTGGCAAGCCTTTGCTAAAAAACTTTTATTCATTCACCACAACTTTGTGTTTAGCTTTTGAGAATGCGTTCGTCAAAATAATTCAGAACTTTGCGATGACTTATTCAAATGCGGCGTTGAATCTGGTTATGTCCTTCGTTTTGGCTTACCCCCACGTGTGTCATGCGGGCATCTAACTTCAGTTGCATTCCATATTCAACTCAACTCTTGTCTTGTTTGTTTTGGCTTGCACCGGACAAAGGAGTTGCGCTAATGTGCTGATCCTAGCGACTTGCCTTCGTTTTGACTTACCCCCACGTGTGTCATGCGGACATCCAACTTCGAACAAGTGCCTTT
This sequence comes from Benincasa hispida, assembly GCF_009727055.1. NCBI lineage: Eukaryota > Viridiplantae > Streptophyta > Magnoliopsida > Cucurbitales > Cucurbitaceae > Benincasa > Benincasa hispida. Next base: position 35,231,592 of record NC_052349.1, on the reverse strand, counting down.
TACAGCTTAACTCTTATCAACATGGGTTTACCCATTGCATAGACAGTGGAGTTATTATTCTCAAAATCTCACTTCAACTTTTTTTTTTCAAATGATCGCAACATAATGAATGCAATTCTACGAGACTGCTGCTACCCCTAAACTTAGAGATTGGCAGCGTTCTCACCGCAAAGCTAAAAACAAAATAAATGTTTGAACACAGGGTTGCGCAAAATAAAACTTAAGACTTTCAAATTTTTGAAGAAGCCAATGAAAGTAAAGAATGCCTTGCGTTGATTAATTAGAAAATGCAGTGAACTATACGTACCAACATAGAAGCGTCACAAAACAACGCAATCAAGAAAAAGAGAATTTCAAAAGGATGAGGCATACAAGATAACAAGAAAAGACCTTAGGTGGAACAACGCATGCGCTCAACCGTTGGAATCCATGTGATTGAAGCCTGTGTTGAAGGGTAAAAGAAATTCTTCCATTGAACTATGATCGAGGAGACTTATTGTTGCACCTACAAGACCAAACATACCCAAAACCAAGAAAGCAGCCATATATCCAAAATAACAAAATAAAATAAATAACCTATACTAAGAAAGCAATTTAAGGATAGAGTAGAAGACGTCCCTGGAAAAATAAGAGTATTGTCATCGCAAGGAGTCTTCCATGCAGGAGATGGCTCTCAACTGCTTGGGTCAAGTTGCCCTGACCATTGAAACTTCCGACAATTATTGGGCACATGCGGCCGTCATGTGCTTAGAATCACCTTTAGCTCTTTTGCGACTAATTTCCCTTCTACCTTAGGGTCAACATTGGCTTTCGGCGCATCGTCTACACTTCAATATTATTTGCAACCTGGTCGCACAAGCTGCAATACACCCAAGATAAAAAGTTTGCTCACAGAGACACGAAACTTAACAAACATTAGTTGCCAAGTCCCCAACAATGGTGCCAAAAACTTGGTGCGCGGTAGATTGGAAGTCAAGTTTACTCGACAACCAAAATCCCGTGGACGCGTTATGTGATGCATGTTCCTAAGATATGTGTTGATAGTCATGCGTTGATGGTCATGCATTGGAATGAAAATGCGTCAACAAATGTATGTGATGACCATGCGTCCTGCCACAAGTTTTCTTGCGCTCACGCCAAGTATAACATGAACGCAAGTTTCTCGGGTAATCCAAGGTCAAACATAGGGACTTGTAACTATATGTTTGCGTTGATGTGCATGCGGCGATTTAAATAAAAGAATGGAGGGTAAGTTAATCCTACTCCTACTCCTATCTAACAGACAACGCAATGAGAATATGCACGAAAGGTAGAAATGCGACAAACCTTGACATGAAATAAATATGTGGGAAAATAGATAAAATACGGAGATGATTTCATTGCAACCCTTAAGAGTGACTACGAGGGCAACTCTAGTCAACGCAAGTCAATGCAATCATGCAACACACATACAATAGTAAACCACCTCTCGGTGCGAATGTTACGGCTTCTATTGCTAGAACGCATGCGATATATGCGTTAAGTCTACAGGGCCTTTACATAAGCCTCTATTCCTATTTATGCGATGACAAAATAAAATCCACACAAATATGCGACCACATAATATCATACCTATTCCTAGGGTGCATGCGATGCAGTGTTGATAAAAAGAGCTTATCTCTAAGTCCCTATCTCTTACTTATGCCGATCTAATCTTGCTCTCTCGAGTCTAGATCTAACCAAGCTCTCTCGAGTCATTAGGTTCTTTCTTTAGACTCTTTCTCGAGTAGCTCTAAAGAGGTGTTGGGCACAACATAAAACAAGACAAACGCATGAACTTGGTTGACGCAAGGTTGTTACTATCCCTAGTGAACAACGCATACCTTGCTTAATACGACCAACCACTTACCCTCTCGGGCAGTTGGTTGTTGCTGACTTTACTCATAGACAAGCAAGGTGTTAGCCTATAGAAAGGCATTGCCGCAGCTTCACACTAAGCATATAAGGTTACTTACACACTCACGCAACGCACACCTCTCGATAGGTTGCTACATGCTTCATATCCCTAATCCACATGACTAAGTATGCAATACCCAAGCAATCTCACTAAGTGTTGTAATGAAAGTAAAGATGCTAAGCAAGAAGATGGAGATGGGGTCGAAGGAATAGAGAAATGCATTGAAAACACATTGTATTAATTTCTTAATTCAAAATGTCATACAATACAATATAGGAAAAGAAAGGAAAAAGAAATGACCGGCTGGAAGCAAAACTTTGCTTCTAGCGGATTTGCGTCAAGGTTGCCGGTGGTGCCATGAATGGGTGGAGGAGCTGACTCTCTCAAGATCTAGCTCCAGTCATCACTCGGAATGGATGAAGGGGTGAAGAACTCTCAAGTGTCTTCTCACGCATTTTGTCTGGATCGTGGGGAAAATCTCGGTTGAGGGATAATCTCTCGATGATTGAATTTCAGCTCATCGGCTTCTATTTATAGAGCTTGGATCATTGACAACATTAATTGGACGGCTCTGAGTCTGACATTCGACGTGTTAGTTCTTTCTGAACTTCTGCCACCAACGGCGTGGTAGGTGAAATGTCAACATCATCTTTTGGATTTTCTCGAGGTAGATGCGTTGATGAGTTCATTCCACGTACCTTGCGTTGATCCCATTAGTTTGCATTGTCACGTAGCCGCATTCATTTAATACCACAAATCTACATGATGACCGCAATTGCTTGACGAGCATAACTCCCATGTGATGGACGCATACAAGTGATTACCGCAACATCCATGCATTGATCGATGCGTTTGCCTTGCGATAGAGTGTTTCTCCGCATGCGGTCGTCTACGCGGTGGTTCGGTTTTCGCGTTTTCGTTCATTTCCTGCATTAGCTACAAAAATAGAACATTGAATGCATAATTAACGCAAAGTAATGGGTTAGCTGAGATTCGACATGTTGATCGACACAAACTCATATTCTCGTGAATTCCTAGCACAATTGCCACATATTTTGCTTAACAACCTTCATAATTCTAAGTAAAAGGCCTAAGATGACATGCATTTCTGCATGTAATCACCTTACCCAATATCCTTCCACATCCAGATCTTGATTCAAGTAGAGAGGACATTGAACCTCCACTTTCTAAGATACAATGTCTGTTGAGGCTAGCGCCTATTGTGTTGTCTGACACCATACATCTCGGTCCATTGGTATGATCTTTCTGTGATTGGAAAAACTCTTTGTTCATATTTTTTTATTTGGCATGCTCACACTTTTTTTATACCTATGTAGGTTATGGTTGAAAGTCGAAAAACTGCTCGTAAGAGGAAAAATGTTGACAAGTACAAACCTCCGACCCACCAAAGAAAAAGATAACGAAACAGAAGGAAAATAGGGTACAACGTCCTTTAGACAAACCAATGATTAAGTACCCTCTCCTTGGAGTAACCTACAACACTCTTTAGAGCAACGGTCTAATACAACTTAGCACATGAGGTTCCACTTTCCGTCTTTATAAAAATGATGAATTGGATTATCAATAAGAATACGGACCACGAGGTTCGAAAAAAATGCATTTAGGCCATTATCCAAGTTATTTTTTTAGGAATTGACCAAACCAAGCTCATAGGTTGAGTGCGACATAAGTGCACAATCCTTGTTCTTTTTTAACAATTTGATACAATGAAATCCTTAGTGCTAATCTATACCTTATTCTGAATGCAGATCGTAAATATTTTGTTTCGGTTCATAAAAGATAAATTTTATAGCTGACCAGACATGTGCATGAATAAGTTCACCATCCTGCCAATTGGAATAATGGTAATTATATACTACACTTGTGAATATGACTATGTTAGTTGTTTATTACGTGCTACTAATGTTGAATTCGTTGTGTAAAGTCACCTTAATGCTTGAGATGGGGTATATAAACGGCTTAAAAACAAGTCGACACTGCACGTTGCCATAGTATGAGGGGAAGAAGACATGCATACGGATTATGTCAGGGTAAATTTGATGTCAAATGGGTAGATATGGATTTTGTGTATACGCCAACGAACATCGATGAACATTGGATGTTTATTGCAATGGCATTAATTGAGGCCGATTGTTCATGTTCGATTCACTCCTGTCTAATACGCCAAAGAAGAAGTTGGAGTCTTGCCTTGAGCCATTGAATTGCACCCTACCATCTCTCCTTCACTATTGTGATTTGAAATGTTCAAAGCTGGAAATAGAGATGTCTCATTGGAAAAGATCCTGACCTACTACAACGAACATACAACACGAGTCTATAGGTTATAAATATAATATGATAAGTTGGTTATCATATTTATATCATTAATTATTTTGGATAATTAATCTCTTTTTCTCTCTAACCACTTTAGTGGGTGGTTAAGTGGTTTTATGCAAAATAGAATAAATGAACAAAAATAGTTTTTTCAATTAGACAATACAAAACAAACACTACACGAAGTTGAGAGAGCCTATGTGATAGACACTCTGAGCTAAACGATTGAAGCAGTTTGTTATACGATAGTGTGTTTCTTCTTCAATCGTCTTCCTTCTCCAAACTCACAAACTCCCTCCAAATAAAAATAATCAGAGCCCACCACTCCCGAGTTCTCACCCTGAGAATACCGAGGATACCAAGTGGTAGTGTCTTCACCTTTGGTTCAAGTTTGGTTGTTGTTCGAGGAGTTCATGATTGTTCGAGTAGTTCGTGACAGTTCGAGGGATTTATGTGAAGAAGTGTTCTTTAAAAGTATAATCACTTAAACCCTATTTGTAGTTTAAACACATGCTGTGATTTTTATTAAGATGCATAATTTGTATGTTTACTATAAACTTGAGTTTTCAATCGAAATGAGATTTGGACGATCCGCTTCCGCTCATGGATCTTGTAAATCGAGTTCCTTCGATATTAATCTAGTATGGTATTTGGTGCATATTTGTTTAGTTTCATGATGTGTATATAGAGTTGCACCACAAGTGTTTGCTATCATGGATATTGTTATTAAAAAATATCTACAAAAAATAATAACTAATTTTAAAATACTATTAAAAGTTGCAACGAAGTGTTAAACATCACAAAATTATTACAATGAAATCAGAAATGTCGAAAAATGTAACGAATAATAAAATGTCGCAATTTGCGGCATCTTGATAAACGTCGCATATTGCGACTTTTTATGATTTGTTGCAAAGAGAATGTAACGTTTTATCCATTTGTCGCATCTTGCAACGTTTTTTAAAGATCGTTGCAAAAACTTTCACTAATCAGACTTTAGTGATAAATGTTTGCGACAAAAAATGTTTTTGTTGCTAAAAAGTATTTGCCATGAAAAATAGATTGTGACGAAGTTCATCACTAAAGACCAGATTCTTTGTATAAACTAAAAAGATGTGAAAAAAGAAATATCAAATTAAGAAAAGTTAGATATTCAAAACTTGACACAATTATAGCAGGTGCAATAATGCTGTGTAGAAATTCATCATTGTTCAACCACCGATTTTGTGCTTTAATACATTCTTCGTGGTTGTGCAGGAACCACGATACCTCAACAAAGATTAAATTTGAGTAATCTTCTGAGGGACTGTTTGGATTGACTAGAGTTTTTTTTTTTTAAAAAAAAAAGTCACTTTTATTTAAACAAAATACTTGAAAAGTTTGTAAGAACCAAAATGTCGAACGTCGTTGTTATGTCATGGTAAACCCACTTCCTTGAAAACAAATTTTGGTGCGACCTCGGTGCTAAATCACGTACGTCAGTTGCTCCCCATGGTTAATACAACACCTGAATTCAATCGTGCATTCGTCTGAATTAGGAATGGAATTCTGAGGAAAAGAATGCTCAAAATAGTGTTAAGAAGGGAGAAAATAGCGGAGAAGAGAAATAGATAATTTTTTGTGCCTCCAACAGCTCTTTTACATTTATAGGTGAAGAATGCAGTGGCTAGCTGGAAGATTAAATGGCCAACAGGGTAAAAATTAAATGGCCAACGGACTAACAACTAGGAGAAAAAAATTTAGTTCCAATGAAAATATTTTAATTAATTTATAAAACAGTAACATATTAAAAAGAAAATGTAGTAAAAATTAGATCTTTCTCTGCACGAGCGTGATTACCTAAACCTACCAGTTTGTCTGATCGGTCGGGTAGCGGCAGGGGCACATGCGTGTGTGGGGAAAGGCTCTATCTTCCACCACATCTACAATTTGGAGGCTCCTTTACGCTCCTTTATATTTATACCCACCTCCCGTTGTCAAAACTTCCAATACAAGTTACTCCAAATCCCTTTTACTTTTGCAATGGGCCTTGGGCCACTAGTCATTCAACCCCATGAATGACTAGTATAGAAAATTAGTTTGACAATAAAATAAATATAAAACACTATTTCTGAGCAAAGATAGGAAAATAAACTTAAACATCAATATCTTATGATTTAAATTGATGCATAATGAAGTAAGGAAACAACTTTGTTAAAGAGAGTGAATTACTTCTTGAACATTCAATAACTATCATTGAGACCCCCACAATATTGGGTTTTATGCCCTAAAACTCGTAGATAGTAAATGTAAATAATAGATTGTCATCAATAAAGAGTTATCGATGTTATTTCAATAAGTGTTATTGATCGTGCTGTATTCGTTTTGTCTTAATAACCTTAAATCCAATAAACTAATATCTTATGTTTTCTTATGAGTCTTGAACTGTATGTGAAGACTGTTGGGATTAGTGTCCTAATTCTCCCGGAGTCTCGTTGTTTTGTAAAGATACACATTGTTTAATGAATCAAATAATCGTTATTTAATTCTGGCATTTACTCATATCCAATAAACAAAGATCATTGGTTATTTTATGTGAACTTAAGCATGTATATGTGATATACAAGTGGATCATGCCTTAAGTGATAACCTAAATAGGTTTGTAGTATAAGGATTAAGGTGGGATACTTGATCCTGGTGACACTACGGATACGGCCCACTTTGTAGAGGTTTGCAAGTGTCTTAAACTACTACAGATGGTAGATCCTGACCATTCATGTACAAACGTGTGAGCGGGGGTGTTCTATACAAAGAGTTTTTATAAGACCTAAACCACGAGATGATTAGACTCTGTATATAATATCATTGATACTAGAGACTTGCATCTCACCTAAACGACCATTGGTGACACGACCTCAATCTTGAGTGTTTTGGAAACTCCTGCATTTGAGGGCAGTCCTTTGATTAGTATGGGTGAGAGTGGCTAGATTGTCAACTCAACATGCCTACCTTTTTGGGGACTTGTCTGATCTGGGAGCTGGGAACTCAATCCACAAGATGGAATTTACTCCTTTTTCCAAAGCAGGGATAAGTAGAGAGATTGCTCCCTTAAGGGCTGATTCCGGGGCTTAAACATAGTGACCACAACTTCTTTTTGGAATAGAAGACTCAGTCATAGTAGGACTATGACTTATGTTCATTAAAGGGATCAGTGGTACTTAAGGAGACAAATGTAACTACAGGGGCATAACAGTTATTGGCCCAGTTGTACTTACAAGCGATCTGTGAAGGGTTGTCGCACTGCTGATTGGTTAAGATGGACACATAATACATCTATGGTAAGAAGAGTTCAGCTGTCGATCTTTAGTGGAGTACCTGGTAGTTAATGGATGGTGGATCCCATGACTAAAGAGTTTAGTCAGTTAATTCACGTACCGTTGAGCTTTGAGCTACAAGTCCATGAGGTCCCATTGGTAGCTCAATGGATTCAATTGAGGATCAGTTCTTTGGTGTTGATTTGAAATGTTCAAATTGACAAGAGGTGTTTGATTATATATGATATAATCGACATGATTTATGAGATACATCTAGTGAAGGATTGATGTAAATGAGATTTACATTAAGTACCATGGATAGTAAACAAAGAACTATGGTTTATATGTTTCATGAGATGAAATATTAAAACTATAGGTTATAAATATAATATGATAAGTTGGTTATCATTTATATTTATAATAATATTAATTATTGGATAATTAATTCTTTTTCTTTAATAACCAATTGAGTGGGTGGTTATTGTTGATTCACGGTAACTGTGAGTTAAAAGGAAAATTATTTTCCTAATTTTAGAAAGGATTGAAACAAAGTTGTAACAAACATTGAAAAATTGTTTTGAGATTTTATCTCATAATAAGAAAACTCACGGCGCTTGTCTAGTAAATACGGATTTACTAAGCGATAACGTGTTTTAGTAAACGATCGTGTAGTGTTTTGTAGGCGACAGACGCTGAGCTAAACGATGAGCTAAACGATTGCTTAGCTTTTGCTAGACGATCGCTTAGCTTTAGCTAAACGGTTGGGCATGACCTATGCGATAAGTCTCCGTCATCTCCCACTTGCCCAATTGTGTACACGATTATTCTTTCCTCCTTCGTCTGAATCAAACCAAGTCCAAACAGAGCCTACCCTCTAGATTCGCATACCGAAAATACCAAGGTAACCTTCTTGGTGGTGTCATACTCAACTCGACACCGTCGAGGTTCTGTGGAGGTCGTTCGTGTTACTGTTGGAGTGTTCGTGACCAAGACGATCGTTGAGGATGAGTGCGAAGAGTTTGTGCAGAGTTGTGATCGTGTTGTTCGAGCCTTTGAGGTTGTTGTGTTCGAGCGTTTGTGAGCAAGGAGCGTGGAGACGAGACTACAAATGTTCGTAGAGTTTTCCCCTTGTTCATTTGTAATTGTTCATGCTGTAATTTCTATATTGATTGTATAAACACATGTTTTGTGTACGACTGTAATTTGTAATGTTCATTCATGATTGTAATTTGGAATGATCTTATTTCCGCTGCTCATGAAAATCTCGAGTTCGATTTCCTTCAGACATATAGAGATCAATGTTCAAGATACAACCTAAAGGACCTATAGTATAGGGATAAGGCTGGGTACCTTATCCCAATGATACTATGAATACGATCCACTTTGTATTTGATACAAACGCAATGATCCAACGCATTCGTGTAGGTAACATGCGAATGGAGGTATTCTATGCAATGAGTTTGCATAAGACCAAACCGCGAAATAGTAACCACTAGATGTAACACCATTGACTAGTTTGGTTTCTATTTCAATAGAATGACCTAGGCAACTTAGTCTTAATCCTCAGTGTATTATGAATTCATGTTCACGAGGGATTGTCCTTTGATTTGTATGGGTGAGATTGACCAGTTCACCAACTCAATAAACCTACCATTTTAAGGACAAGAATGAGTGAGGAACTAGAAACATAATAATACAAGATGGATTTCACTCCTTCCCGAATTTAGGGTAAGTAGATGAGTGTTCCTTTAAGTGGTATCTTTGAGACTTGAACAAAGAGTCATACCCTCTCACTGGCCCGAGAAAGGTTTCTATTTAATGGTTGGACCATAAACAAGTTGTTCATTAGAGGAGCACTGATACTTAAGGATACAGAGGTAACCTAGGGGTAAAATGATAATTTGACTCAACTGGTGTTATGAATACTCGTGAAAAACTAACTTGTTGTTATTGGTCTATATCCGTTGACACAAAAATATATTTGCAATGAGAAGAGTGCAGCTGTGGGTCTTTAGTAGAGTGTACCGACAGTTAACGAATATTGATTAATATGGTTAACGAGTTTGGCCAATTAATCTCTTATCGTTGAGGCTTCTAATCTATAGGTCCATGAGGTTCCTTCCTAGCTCATAAAGAAAATTGAGGTAACCATGTCTTGAATAGAGTTTGAAATTTTCAAATTCACTTAGGAAAATAATATAATGTATAATGATACATTATAATATAAAATTTATATTTTAGCTAAACTTTATAATATAAATTTAGCTTGAATATGGTTCAAAATTAATTTATGGGAGGATTAAATATTTGAAAGAGTTTGAATATTAATTTAATAAGAATTAGATTCATATTAAAACTATAGATTAAAATTAATGTGTATTTGATGCACATTAAAACTATAGGTTATGAGATAAATACAATTGAATATGATTCATTTGTAGATTAAATTAAGTATTTTATATTTAATTTGGTAGTTAATTAATTGGAGAACTAATTAATTATTAATTGAATTAAGTAAATTAAAACTATAGGTTATGTGAGAGATGTTTTATTTAAATATGATTTCAATGAAATCATTAATTAAATAAGATTTAATTAATTATTAAATTAAACAAAATTAAATTAAATTATTTAATTTATTAAATATCAAATGTAACTCCCACAATGGGAGTTAATAGAAACATGGGATGGTTCCCACGTTCCTCTCTCTCTCATTTTCATCAAAACCTACAAAATATATTGTTTTGTAGAAGGTGTATGTGATCTTTTATAGAAGGGTTCTGTAACTAAATTAATCATTTCTCAAAATTTCTCCTTTACTTCCCAATTATTTTATGGTTTCCCACAAACCAATCCTCAAGGTTTCTCAGAGGATAGTAAGGTTACACTTTTGATAAGGTTTGTGGAATTCCAACACGAAGAAAAATTGGTGATTACAATCGAGAATTCAACGAAAGTAACAATTCCTTCCTTTTTTTTCTCTGTAATTTTAAAGCATGCTTAACCTAGGATCTATTTTATAATAGGTTGTGTTTTTTTGTTGGTCTCTATAATGTTTCTGGCTTTTTCCAGTGTACTGGTATTTTAGAAATCTTAAATTAATTTTGAGCTTTGGTCCTGTTTTCTTCCATTGCATTAGGGCTTTCAACCCTACACACAACACATTCCACTCCTAAAATTTCCTTGGTTCCTCAGTGTGCTATTCAGGCCATGCATATAAATCTTGAGTCGATGTGAGAACTCTAGGAAAAGACTTTGAAACTTTTCCATAAAAGGCGGCTACACCTTCACAATCATGTTATTGCTTCATCAAGTCTATCAAAGACAAACCTCTAAAACACTAAGCTATGAAGACTTCCACAATTATCCATCGAGTCCATACTAAGACCACCGAAATAAAGGGCTATGAAAATTTTGAGGGTTTGAATCCCATGCTCATTGAAGATTCTTTAATTATTCTCCTTGTTAAACCTTTGGTCAAAGGATCACCAAATTTCTCACAGACTAATTCCTCCTTTTAACAATTGTTCCACAACTTTATGCCTAAGGCGTATGTGCCTCCTTTTGCCATTATATACACATTCTTCTTGGCAATTTCAATGGCAACTTGTGAATCATAGTGCAAAAAGACTGGTACTGATGTCCCTCATAATAGTACATCTCCTAGCAGGCATTTAAGATACTCAACCTCTTCTCTAGTTAACTTAGAACAATAAATTCATATTCCATTGTGGACCTAGCTATGCAAGTCTGTTTTGCAGACTTTCATGAAATAGCTCCCCCACCGAGTAAGAATGCATATCTGCTAGTGGAGCTTACCTCGTCGTTGTATGTTACCCAACTAGCATCACAATACCTTTCTAATATGACAGAAAATTATTAGAGTGCAAATAATAGTTTATTGTCCCTTAAGATATCTTAATAATTGAAAAAGAACAATCCTATGATTTTTATTAGGATTATATGTACACCTACTCAATCTGCTCACAACACATGTAATATTAGGTCTAGTGTAGCTTATCATAAACATGACACTTCCTATGTTCTTTGCATACTCAGATTGATAAACACCATCTCCCTTATTATTCTTAAGATTTATACTAGCATCATAAGGTATTTTTTACAGGAGCATCATCAAAGCTATCAAATTTCTTTAACAATTTTTCAATGTAGTATGACTGGCATAAGGAAAATCCACGTTTTGTTTTCCTTATTTTAATACCAAGTATTGTGTCAGCTTCTCCTGAATCTTTCATTTCAAAATGTGACGATAATAACAATTTGGTATTACTGATCATTTCTATATTTGTTCCAAAAATAAGCATATCATCAACATACAAACATATAATCACACGTTCAGCTCCAAAGAATTTTGAATAAACACATGTATCCGAGGAATTCACCTTGAAATTTTTGTTTAATACAGTATTATTAAATTTTTCATAGCATCGTTTAGGAGTTTGTTTAAAATCATGATGTGATTTTTTTTTTAGTTTTCACACTTTACTCTCTTGACTAGTATTATAAAGCCTTCAGGTTGTATCATATATATTTTGTCTTCTAGATCGCCATTAAGAAAGACTGTTTTTACATCCATTTGATGGATTTGTAGACTATGGATGGTAGTTAGGGAAATCAAGGCTCTAATTGTAGCTATCTTAGTCATAGGAGAATACGTATCAAAGTAGTCAATACCTTGTTTTTTAGTATACCTACAACTACTAGTCTAGCCTTGTATCTTTGAATTGAGCCATCAGGTTTAAGTTTATTTTTGAAAATATATTTACATCTAATTGGTTTACTTTCTTTAGGGAGATCTACTATGTCCTAAGTTTGATTTCTAGTTAGAGAGTCCAGTCCATTCTTAATAGTTTTTTTTCCATAAGCTAGTTACTAAAGAACTTAAGATCTCTTGGTAACTTTTGGGGTCATAATCTATTAGAAACATACATGCAAATTGACTATCTATATCATATGACCTTTCAACTAAAAAGGTAGTTAAGAAATAAGGAGCAAATTTTTTTTTTACTTCTTTTAAGTTCAATTCATGCATATTATCATAACTTTTCCTAGGTTCAATTGCATGTATACTATTAGAAGAAGAAGGTAACGATACAAATACTTTATCATTTTCAACTGTCAAAACTGTTATATTATCTACCTTGATCATTAGAAATATATGCTTAAAAAATTCAGCATCTCTATACTCACATATTTATTTATCATTCAGACACATGAATCTATATGCGGCACTACCCTGAGCATAACCAATAAAAATATAGTCAATGGTTTTAGATCCTACCGTAGATTTCTTAATTGCAGGATATGCTACCTTAGTCAAGCAAACCCACACTATCAGGTAGTTGAGATCAGGTGCATATCTTCTCCATAGTTCGTATGACGTCTTATCCAATTTTGTGAGAAACTCTGCTAAGAATGAAACAAATAGAAAGGGTAGCCTCCTCCCACATATTGTCAGATAACCGAGAACTTAGAAGCATAACATTCATCATTTCCTTAAATGTTATACTTTTACGTTCTACTATACCATTTTGTTATGGTGGATAAGGTGCAGTGAATTCATGAATAATTCCATTTGATTCAGAATACTTTTTATGACGACATACTTTTTACGGCATGCATCATTCTCCACCATATCTGGATTCCAAGGAACTTTGATAATTTCTAGACCACGAACAAATTGAATAGCGAGTCTGTCATATGATTAAGCAGATGGTCATTGACAATCTCATTGTCCTTTTTGAATTTGTTGGGATTAGCATCATAAGACTGTTTTGGTTGGACAGAATCAGTAACAATAAAAATTCTGGAATAGTGGCAATCTCAGGAACCATCTTAGCAAGGCATTCCGTAGTGAAGACATAGTCAATATCTAGTTGTTCGAAGAATATCGGCAACTTCTGGGACCAGCGACGATAATTTGCTCCATCGAGTAATTCCAATTTAAACGGATTTGGGAGGATCTTATTGTTTCTATTTGACATTTAGAAAAGAGAAAAAATTGCTTTCAAATTGTAAGAATCAAAATGTTGAACGTCGTTATTGTGTCGTAATAAACCATTGCCTTGAAAGTAAATTTTAGTGCAACCTTGGTGCTAAATCGTGCATGCCGATTGCTCCTTGAGGTTAACACAATCTTTTTCCCACTAACGTTTTTTTTTTTTTTTTTTTTTTTAATTCATTGCACTAGCTTTGCCGGCAACATGAAGAATGGACAACATCAAAATTAAGAGCAATGATTAGTTGTGGATTTCCTTTACCCATAAAAAAATTATAAAAATGACAAATTTTTTTATAATAACTAAAATAATTGCAGAATAAAAAAACATGAATTAAAAAATAATTATTATTAGGTGCACCTAATCACATCATCTTTAAAAAATAATTCAAAATTTTAAGAAATTTTGCAGGTGTAGGCTGCACAATAGATGGGTGAGTGAGCAGTCACAAGTTTTTGGAGGAAAAACATGAGTTAAAATAATGAAAAACATTAGAATACCATTAATTTCAACCAAAAAAAAAAAAAAAAAAAGAGAGTGCCCTAATGCTCATCTTTCTCTCTCTTCACAAGCCGCCCCCTTCTTCTCTCTCCTATCTCGCTATCTCCCTCTTCTATCTATACTGGTTCCGTCGATGGCGCCTCCTTAGTTCGCTCTCTCCGGCGAATCTAAGCGGCGGCCTGAGCTAATATTTTGGGTTTTAAATCTCCCCATGGTATTTTATTTTATATATTTTGAGATAATAAGTTTTCTCGGTGTTTTTTTTAATAAAAAAAATCACATTTTATGTCTTATGCTTAATTACGTTAAGTACAAGAAAAATCAAATTAAAATAAAATCATATTTTATTCTCTAATCTCTGTTAAATAAAAGAAAAATCAAATTAAAATAAAATCTCATTTTATCTCTTAAAAATAAATTCACATTTATCTCTCATCTTTAATTCATGTTAAATAAAATTAAAAAAAAAAACATTTTATTTCTAATATGTGATTTATGTTAAACGGAAAGAAATTTTGAAAAAAAATCTGAATTTTATCTAATAATTTTAATTAAAAAATATAATTTCACTTAATTCACATTAAATACTTAAATAATCTCATTATGTTATATTCAAGTTAAATACAAAAGAAATTTTCAAACAAAAAAACATCATTCAAGTTAAAAGAAAATCTATCTAAATTAGTTTTGTAAAATCAAATTAAGATTTCATAACTAGATTGCATTAACAAAATAATTTTTTTAATAAAAAATATTACGATTAACAATAAATATTTGAATTACAACACTTTTAATTATTAGGTTTTAGATTTAAGATATTCTTATTTCAATTCAATTGTGAATAACAAAATAATTATAATTTAAAGACGTGTTTATTTATTAAACCAAACCATATTTGGAACTAAAAAATTAAATAATATTTGAATGACTTTCTAGTTTAACCAAATTTTGATTAACAAAATAAGATATTTATTTATCTAGGATCAATGTTAAAGTAGCAAAGAAAAATGAGTTGCAAATTGTGAATAAGACTCTAAAATTAAATGGAAGAATTTGTAATTTTTGTACAAAATTTTGAACTAAAGAAGTTAAGTAATTTTGTAATGGCATCTTTCTTTCCAACTGAATTGTAATTAACAAAATAATAAAATAGTTCAAATATGCTTTCATCAATTGAGTTAAATAATATTTAGAACTAAACAAATTAAATAATATTTGAATGACTGTTTTAAGTCACAGTACTATCTCAAATTAACAAAATAATAAAATAATCTAAATTTAAATAAATATATTAACAAGATAACAAATTATCAAATAAAAGATTCTCTAGTATTTGTGATTAATATCTATCAGATAAAAGATTATCTAATATTTTGTGATTAATATCTATCAGTTAAAGGCTAAGATCATCAATTTATATATAATTTTCCTACAACTTAGATTTAGTATGATAGATGCCATACATATAATATATAGTTTTTGTTTTTGCTAACAATTTACATTGATTTCCTTAACAATTTATTTAATAATAAAATCATATCTTGATCAATGAAATCAAATGTATTTTTTATTTTGCCTTTTGTTTTTTTAATGAGGAAGAGAAAAAAAGATGACGAAAATCGACATCAGTTTTTTTTTTCCTCTTTTTGTATTAGTGTTGTCATAAAACTTTTTGATTGAATTGAAAGTTTTAATATATTATTGGAATAAGTGAGAATTACTTTAATAAACTCTTCATAAGTATTAACAGTCATATATAAAATATAGGACTAAAGTTACTAAACGAACTACATAATTATCGATATATAATAAAATCACATATCAACTTCTATAAAGAGATTTATATTTTTTAAAATTTATAATATGTGCATTCTGTTGCAATCTCACATATATTAAAGTGGATCGCATCCTTAAATGTCATCGAGGATAATGACAGTTTAAGTGAGAGAGAGTGTCAAAGTCGTACTTGAAGGAAGTAGATTGTGACCCCATTAGTGAAGATAGTGTTATATCGACATTCAAGCAAAGACAGATGGTCAAGAGAAATGTCATGATGTGACCAAGGAGGACGGTACATCATCCGACACACCAAGATAAGCGAGCAAGCATGCCAAGTTGAGCAATGAGCAATAAGACAAGCATTAGTGACAAGCTTAGTGGAGGCCAGATGGGGCCCCAATCCATCACCTTATAAGTCGGGGTTACATCGTGAGTTTTGATGAGAGACTCTAGAGTTAGATGCATATTGTTGAAATATGCAAGCACGTCAAATTTCATGCCAATCGGAGTTCAAACAAGTCTTCTACGTTGGTGAGTGATGTTTCACCACAATCCATGTATAAGGGTGTCAGAAGTGATTTTGCTTAAAATGTACGGTAAGGGGAGACATGTGTCAACTCTCCACCACTCATGGGCCTCATGGCCTAAGCAAACTACCCTGTGACACATGTGTGCATCATTATGTGAGCGAGCATTGCAAGATAGGTGTCTTGAGCGTCTTTCATAGAGAATGAGATCTCATAGACAATGTTAAAATATGTCTTTAGCAATATTTTGATTTATTATTTGGTTTTGTAAAATAGTGCTTATAACCTCCTCTATATTTTTTCTCTGGTTTGTTGCAGTCATGGGTTGGTTGTATTATATATTTGTTATTATCTTAATAACAAAGTGTGAGATTTTGTTGTGCACTTCTCTTTTGCTATTAATTTTCTTTGTTGGTATCAGAGCGATCTAGCAAACGCTATTATGATTACGGGACACAACTTTTGATGTGCCTCAATCAACTTCATAAGAAGTTGCTTTGCTTGATGTGGCAACCAAAAATTTCTCCTTTTTGGACATCCTCTAAATACTGTCCTAACAATAAAGCTTGATGAGAAGAATTATCCACTGTGGTGTGGAACGGTGCTTGCTGTTTTAAGAGGACAAAAGCTAGATGGATTTGTCTTGGGCACAAAAAGGAAACCAAATGAAATTATTTCACAAGCTGGAGAGAAAGGAGTTTCAAGATCAATTGTCAATCAAAGTTTTGCCTTTTTACAAACTTATTAAAGAGGGAGAGCGCCAGAACGGATGACATGCAGCTCTACCAATAGGGAGAGGAGCAAAACAGCTTGACGATAGTCCACATATTGAGGTCGTTATGGCATAAGGTGTTTTCACATCTCACCTAGCAATAGTGAAGCTCTGGTGGTGATGCAAGTGCGCGGTGAGGGTAGTAGCCCCCTCAGGCATCCTCTTTGTACAACCAAGAGAAGAGCTAAGAATGGAAAGCTACTGATCAGGCTCTTTTGGGATGGCTGTTTGGATCCATGACTCCAACTATGGCATGTGAGGTTGTTGATATTAAAACCTCTCAAGAAAGGAGCAATGCATATGTCAGAATATCTCAACTTTATCAAGTAGACATCAGAAAGTTTAAAGCTAGCAAAAGAACCGGTCACCTTAAATTATCTAATTTCTTGTATCTTGTTCAGTCTTGAAGCTGAGTATATCCCAATAGTATGCCAAATTCAAGATAAAGTATCTATCTCATGGCACGAATTACATGCAAACAGCCATCTATCCTGATTTATCCCTCCAAAATATTCTATATGTTCCATATATCAATCAAAATTTGCTAAGCATTGCAAAACTTACCACTGATAATCAGTGTCTTGTTTAATTTCACTCTTCTTATTGTTTGGTTAAGGACAAGGAAACCAAGAAGGTACTGCTGTAAGGAATCCTAAGGAATGGGCTTTATCAACTCAACCTCCCTTTGAATCAGTCAAATTCGAGTCAAGCCAAAAGGTTACCAACCATTTCATCCAAAGAGCAGTTAGTTTCTCGTTTGAACAAGTTAGAGTCAAGTCCACTAGGTTCTATAAATGAGTCTACAAAATTTCCTTTGTCAAGTTTGTCCAAAGTCTTAATAGATGTATGACACCAACAATTGGGTCATCCATTTAACAAAGTCTTGTGTCAAGTTTTTAATGATGTTCATATCACTGCTATTGATAATAAAATTCTAGATTTTTGTGATGCTTGTTAGTACGAAAAATCTCATGCTCTTCCTTTTAAAAAATCTGTATTCCAAGCACAACAACCCCTTAAGCTTGTAGCAAGTTACTTATGGGGACCTTCTCCTAGCTTCTGTTCTGGTTATTGTTATCACATTAGTTTTGTAAATAGTTATATAAGACTGACTCATATTTATCCTCTCTCACATAAAATCTAAGCCTTTCAAGTCTTCACACAATCTAAAACGCTTGTAGAAAACAAAGTGGAGAGAAAAATTATAACTTTACAAATTGATTGGGGGAGTGAGTTTAGGAGTTTTACTACTTATTTAAAAGAAAATAGGATAGAGTCTTGTCATCCTTATCCTCATACAAGCCAACAAAATGGTTTAGTGGAGAGAAAACATAGCCACATAGTGGAAATGTGTATAAACTTACTTGCACAAGCTAGCATGCCTTTGGAATATTTGATCGGATGCTTTCTCACCAGCAGTTTACCTTATAAGCAGACTTCCTTCACCGATCTTAGAGTTTAAGTCACCTTGGGAAAAAGCCTTTAACAAAAACTAGATTATGCTTTCTTAAAAGTGTTTGGGAGTGCTTGTTTTCCTCATCTTAGACCTTATCAAGCTCATAAGTTCCAATTTCGCAGCATTTAGTGTGTGTTTTTAGGCCATAGTGAAGCTCACAAAGGTTACAGATGCTCAAGCTCAAGTGAAAAAATTTATGTGTCAAGACATGTTGTGTTTAATGAGAAAGAGTTTCCTTTTAAAAATGGGTTTCTTACAATATCAATTGCAAAACAACAATCCTACAACACTGTTACGTCATGTCTTAGCTTTCCTATTCAAGATCAAGCCGACCACAGAAAGTAAACCACTTGCAGTACAACCACTAGAATCCTTGTCTTCACCAAATGATGAGTCATGTTCAACGAATGCACAAGATCCTAATCAACCCATTATGGCTCCTCCACCAAGTCTTAATTCATATTCACATAACTCACAACATCCCATGCAAACAAGGTCCGAAAGTGGCATTTTTAAATCCAAAACTTACAGTTATCTCTCTTACCATGTGGACAATTTTAATTTCCAGCAACCTCGATCAGCAGGTGAAGCTCTAAAATCAACACATTGGAAAAAGGCTATGTATATAGAGATGGAGGCTCTTGACTGGAACAATACCTGGACTTTGGTACCTTATGATTCTAAATTTAATCTTGTTGGTAACAGATGGGTATTCAAAATCAAGAGGAACACGATGGGTCTACTAAAAAAAATACAAAGCACTCCTTGTGGCAAAGAGATTTCATCAAAGTCCAGGTATAGATTTCCAAAAATCATTTAGTCCAATTGTAAAGTATCTACTATTCGAATCATGTTAATTAACATTAGCTGCCAGTTACAATTGGAATATAAGACAATTGGATATAAACAATGCCTTTTTAAATGGACATCTACAAAAGTATGTTTATATGGTACAACCTAAGGGTTTTGTCAACAAGGATATGCTACATCACGTTTGTAAATTGAATCGTGGTCTATATGGTTTGAAGCAAGCTTCTAGAGCATAGTTTGAAAGATTGAAGTTTGTGTTAGCGGATTGGGGATTTAAAAATTCTCGAGCTGATAACTCACTATTTTACTTCGACAATTGGGAAGTCAAGATCTATGTGTTAATCTATGTTGATGATATCTTAATCACTGGTAATGATCAAGGTGTAATTAGTCGGTTTGTTGTTGAGTTGAACAAAGAATTCTCACTTAAAGATCTTGGTGAACTTTCTTACTTCCTTGATACTGAAGTCTATAGAGATGAGACAGGGTTTTATTTAAATCAGAGGAAGTATATACTAGATTTCCTAGAGAGGTTAGAAATGATGCATATAAAAACTTGCTCCACACCTATAGTTACTGGCCACATTGTGTAGTGCACTTGGTGCCTTGCAATATTTAACTAACACTAGACCGGATATGTTTTACATTGTGAACAAATTGAGTCGATTTCTTCAAGCTCCTACAAGTTTTCACTAGCAACTCTCACAGTTTACACATTTGCAATTGGGCTTGCTATGTAGATGACAGAAGATCGATTGCAGCCTGTTATGTATATTTTCGAGATTCTTTAATTTATTGGTCATCTAAGAAACGAAAAGTAGTAACAAGTTTAAGCACCAAATCAGAGTATTGTTCACTTACTCATGAAGGAACTCTTATCAAAGAGAACCTATGAGCGGAAGTAAGATCGTTCCAAATTTATTGTGACAGAAATACAAGCATGCACAAACATACACAGTAGTTATGCATTTCAGAACAAATTACAACATGCTTTCAATAATTAAATACAAAGTAACGAGAGGTATATCTTTGAAGAACTCTTCTTTTGTCTTTCTCTCGCTCTCGCTTGGAACAACATCTCTCGCTGTTGCTGTGATCGCTAAGCCAATCGTCTACCCAAATCTCTCGTTGTCGCTCAACACCGAACAGTCTTCTACACGAACAAGCAGCAACTTGGACACCACCACTCAGTGACCTTGGTATTCTCAAAGTGAGAATCCATGAGGTGTGGGCTTTGTTGGATTTGGTAGAGGGAAGGAGGAAAGAATGATCGTATTCAACAACCAAGCAAGTGGGAAAGTTTAGAGTTTATTGAATAGACTGGTGCTTGATCGTTTAGAAAAGGTGTGTGATCGTTTAGGTAATCAGGTGTGATCATTTAGACGATCGTTTAATGAATCTCGCTCAGGCACACAATCGTTTAATAAAAGCTATACGATCGTTTAGGTAGATGTGCGTATACACGATCGTTTAGACAACACTTTGAGCTGTCGTATAGACTCTCATTAGCTAAACAATAGACAATGTACAGTTATCAAGCGATACAACGATTCTCTTTCAAAAATGAAAAAAAAAATCATTTTATCTTTTCAGTTATGAAAATTGAATGTAACCTCCCACTTTCACGCACGGTTATGGAGAAAACCACCAACAATTATCTCATAATTATTTTAATTATAAATAAATATAATAACTAACTTATCATGTTATATTTATAACCTATATTTTTAATATCACATCATATGCAACATTTAAACCATAGTTCTTTTCTCCTTTACTTGATATAAGTCATATTTATATCCTTTTTCTCCAATTAATGTATCTCATACATCATGTCAACTATATCATATAAAATTGAACCAGTTTAATCATATCATATATAATCAAACTCCCTCTTGTCAATTTGAACACTTCAAACTGACCAAAAGCCTGGTTCTCAACTTGAATCCATTGAGATACCAAGAGGATCTTATGGATTTGTAGCTTGAAGCTCCAACAATACGTGAATAGCTGACTAAACTTTTTAGCCACGAGATCCACCATCCGTCAATTGTCGGACACTCCACTAAAGATCGACAGCTGTACTCTTCTCACCATAGATATATTTCTGTGTCCATCAGTTATAACCAGTCAACAGTACGATAATCCTTCACAAATGCTCGTAAGTACAGTTGGGCCAATTTACCGTTTTGCCCTTGTAGTTACATCTAACTCCTTAAGTACCACTTGAAGGAAATCATACATCCGGATTTCCATGAGCAGCGGAATGATCATTCCAAATTTCATTCGACATTGAACATACAGAATTACAGTCAAGAAACGGAAACTAACTGGTCATGCACAATACGAAATTACATCATGCTTACAAGATAATCAATGGAAAGATTATACATACCTCTGATGACTCATCTTCAAACTCCCTCGATCACGAACGCTCGTTTAGTCTCCAAGACGGCAACACACGAACGCTCGAATACTATGACCACAACACAACATGATCAACAGCAAACACGAACTCAACGATCTCCAAGATCACAAACCCAACAAACGACCTCCAAAACCTCGAACTCAATGGAGTTGAGTGAAGACACCATCACAAAGGTTACCGTGGTATTCTCGGTGTGAGAATCCAGAAGTGTAGGCTTTGTGTGGACTTGGTTAGAGGAAGAGACTAGAACAATTGTGTAGACGATTGAGCAAGTGGGAGATGAGAAGTATTTATCGTATAGACAAATGCTCAATCGTTTAGAAGAAGGCAAGCTATCGTATAGCAAAAGGCCTGTGATCGTTTAGCTATGACCAGCTGAGTGAACTATCATATAGTGTCACTCCACGATCATTTAGTCTCTCTTTCAGCTATTGTTTAGTGAAAACAATTCTCACTTGACAGTGATCCGTGAGTTCTTTTCGAGAATCGCAACTCTCTAAAAATCTCCTAAATTTAGGAAAAACATTTTTTCTTTTATTTCACAGTTACTATGAAACCACCAATAATCTCTCACTCAATTGGTTATTAGAGAAAAAGAGATAATTATCCAACAATTAATATTATTATAAATATATATGATAACCAACTTACCATATTATATTTATAACCTATAGTTTTAATATTTCATCCCATGAAACATATAAACCATAGCCCTTTTTCTATTTCATGGTACTTAATGTAATCTCTTTACATTAATCCTCTACTTTATGTATCTCATACATCACACCGATCATATTATATATAATCGAATTTCCTTTTGTCAATTTGAACATTTCAAATCAACACCAATAACTGATTCTCAACTTGAATCCATTGAGCTACCAAGGGGACCTTATGGACCTGTAGCTTGAAGCTCCAACGATACGTGAATAACTGACTAAACTCTTTAGTCACGGGATCCACCATCCGTTAATTACCGGCCACTCCACTAAAGACCGACAACTACACTTGCCTCACTACAGATATATTTTGTGTCCATATCAACTAATCAACAGTGCGATAACCATTAACAGATCGCTCGTAAATACAACTGGACCAATTTCCGTTATGCCCCTATAGTTACATCTAACTCCTTAAGTACCACTGATCCCTCTGATGAACATAAGTCATAGTTCTACTATGACTGAGTCCTCTCTTCCAAAGAGAAGTTATGGCCACTATGTTCAAGACCCGAAATCCACCCTTAAGGGAGCAATCTACTTACCCCTGCTTCGGGGAAGGAGTGAATTCCATCTTGTGTAACTGAGTTCCCAACTCCCAAATTAGACAAATCCCCAAAAAGGTAGGCATGTTGAGTTAGCAATCTAGCCACTCTCACACATACTAATCAAAGAACCGCCCTCAAAGGCAGGAATTCCTAAAACATTTAGGATTGAGGTCATGTCACTTGTGGTCGTTTAGGTGAGATGTAAGTCTCAAGTATCAATGGCGTTATATAAAGAGACGAATCATCTCGTGGTCTGGTCTTATACAAACTCTTTGTATAGGACACTCCTGCTCGCATGTTTCTACATGAATGGTCAGAATCTACCTGAAGGAACTCTTATACAAGAGTACCTATGAGCAGAAGCGGATCTTTCCGATTCATTATGACAGAATTTCCATATATACATTCACACAAATAGATATGCGTTCAACAACTAAATTACCAGCATGCTTAGAGTTAAATAAACAGGAGAACAAGCAAACTTACCAGTTGAAGACTTTTCTTCACAGTAAATCTCGCTTTCGCTGGAACGACAAGCTATCATTCAACAACACCCAATCATCTACCACGAATAGTCTCCACATGAACAGAAGGAAAATGGGGATGACACTACCACTCGAAGCCCTCAGTATTCTCAGAGTGAGAATCTGAAGGGTGGGCTTTGTTCGGATTTAGTAGAGGGGAGGAGGAGAAGAGATCGTATACAATGATCAAGAAATTGGGAGAAAGACTCGTCTATCGTATAGACAAAATGTTTGATCGTTTAGGTGAAGTATATGATCGTGTAGGAAAAGGTAAGTGATCATCTATACGATCGTGTAAGAAAAGCTAAGTGATCGTCTATACGACCGTTTAGTAAAGCTCGACGCTAAAGGAAAATCTAAACGGTCGTCTATACGATCGTTTAGTAAAATTCAGGTGTTGAACGATCGTTTAGTAAAAGATAAAAGATCGTTTAGTAAATGGCGCGCGCGGGTGTAAGCAATCATTTAGTAAACTACACTATTGTATAGACTCTAATTTACTAAGTGATGACCTTCTCAAACACTATATCATCAAATGTTTAACACACCGTGAACTATTTAAGTGTCTCAAAACGATTCTTCATCTTACTCATCAGTTACGAAAAAGGAAGAGACACGGGCCAATTATCCCATAAATGTCCAATTAATAAATAATAAATATAACCACATTATATTCATATGGATTAATATCATATATTAATCATAGTCTTTTTTCTCTACTAGATATAAATCATATTTATATCCAATTTCCTCCAAATTAATGTATCTCATACATAAAGTCAATTATGTCATGTATAATTAACTAGTTCAATTATGTATAATCGAACTCTCTCTTGTCAATTTGAACATTTCAAACTGACCCAGAAACTGATTTTCAACTTGTATCCAAGCTACCAAGGGGACCTTATGAACCTATGGCTCAAAGCTCCAACGGTACGTAAATAACTGACTAAACTCTTTAGCCACGATATCCACCATCCGTTAACTGCCAGACATTCCACTAAAGACCGACAACTGAATTCTTCTTACCATAGATATATTTCTATGTCCATTAGATATAACCAATCATCAGTACAATGACCCTTCACATATGCTCATAAATACAACTGGGCCAATTTACCGTTTTTCCCTGTAGTTACATCTTACTTCTTAAGTACCACTGATCCCTCTAATAAACAATACAACATAGTCCTACTATGTGTGAACACCTCTCGAGCCATGAGAAGGTATGTGGCGCCACATTGTTCAAGCCTCGGGATCAATCCTTAAGGGAGCAATCTATCTACTTTCCCTTACTTCGGGGAAGGAGTGAACTCCATCTTGTTTAGCTGAGTTCCCAGCTCCCAAATCAGACGAATCCCCAAAGTGATAGGTTTGAGTCGGCGCTCTTGCCACTCGCACCCATACAAATCAAAAGATCGCCCTCAATGCAGAAGTTCCACACTCACTCAGGATTGAGGTCGTGCTACCTATGGTCATCCTAGTGAAGTGAAGTCTTTGTCATGAACGGAGATATATGACAAGACGTTAACAATTCGGGTCAGGTCTTATACAAACTCTTTGTATAGGACGCCCCCGCTCACATGTCCCTACACGAATGATCAGGATTAGATCATCTGTGACAAGTCACAATACTTGTAACTATTCCACAAAGCGGGTCGCGTCCGTAGCATTACCAGGATAAAGTTTCCCTTCTATATCCATATACTACAGACCATTTTGGTTGTCACTTAAAATATGATCCACTTGTTTGTCACCACATACATGCTTAAGTTCCATAAAGACGATTAGTGGTTTTAAGTTTATTGGTTTGTGGTAAAGCAAATAAAATATCAAATGTGCAAAGTCAAGAAGTGAAGTAAATATCATAATTATACATCACAAGCGTTCGTATAAATGTTTTTACAAATACAGGACACAAGACTTTAGGGCATCAATCCCAACAATCTCCCACTTGTCCTAAAGCGAAGTGGGGTGTACAAAAATAGTACAAAACAATAGACTAGGGCATAAAAACCCAGTACAATAAAATCTCCCACTTATTCTAGTCCAGCTGCGGGCGTCCGTAAACTCATGCTCTGAAGGTGACCCTCAAACACTATAGCCGTGAGAGTCTTCGTAAACAGGTCAGCAACGTTGTGCTCCGAGGTGATCTTTGTGACGATCACG
>NC_052349.1:35188778-35205403 GCF_009727055.1 Benincasa hispida | reverse complement strand
CTATCAAGAACTTCCTGAGCCAGACAACCTTCTTAGCAGCTTCACAAGCCGCTACATACTCGACCTCCATCATGGAGTCGGCGATGCACCCCTGCTTAGTGCTCTGTCACACTAAAAGGCCCATAATAACGTGCATTTCTACCCGTTATCATAAATCATGCTGTAATTTCTGTATTTGGCATATGTTTCCGTTTGTGATTGTAATTGTAAAGTTTATATACGATTGAAATTTAGAAAGATACTTCCGCTGCTCATGGAAATCCTCGTGTTCGATTTCCTTCACTTTCAATTTCCTCTTTAATAAAAGGTTATATTAACATGTTATTCATCTTAGGCATGATCCTCCTAGGAACAAGTTCAGTCACACCAGTCACAATAGAAGGAATAGGGTTAGAAGAAGCAAAAATGTTTTTAAAGCAATCAACAAAAGTTTGAGTGATTTGCCCCTCCTCCTCTTTCCATACCCCATTGGCATAAAAAATGCCAAGGATAGTATTTTTCCTTCTACAATTAGTGGCCTTTTGGTAGAATCACTCGATGTTTCGATCTCCCCATTTCAACCAATCCTCACAGGACCGTTGCTTCCAGTAAATCTCTTCCTCCTTATAAAGAGCAAGTTGTTTCTCTAAACCATTGATAAGATGGAAGTTTAAAGGATAAGGACCATTTTAAACTTATGTAATTTATCCTTTTGTTCCGTAATTTGATTTTTCCACCTCGAATTAACTAAATACCCCCAATTATCAAGTCTAACAGTATAAGAATGAAGATGAGCTTCAAGACTATTACCTCCCTCCTAATAATTGCTCCAATTCCCATTTGAAGAGATGGTCTCCTTGCAACGATCATGAAGGTCCATCATGATTCATCAAACCGAAGTTTGTTGAATGGAAAAAAGAGAGAAAGTATTGAATGAAATAAAATAAAATAAAATATCTATATATAATTGGATCTCACGTGACATATATATTTCAATTAGTAGTAATAAATTTGAGTTAATTTAATTTAATTCAAACTGATTTTGGAATAATCCAAGAAACAACTTTAATTAATAAACTTCAAATTTATTTGATTTCCATCCAATTGAAAATTGCCTTTTTAGGTTGGGTTGAGATTTTTACTAATCTTCCTATTTGAAAAGTAATGTAATTTGTACCATTCTCATTGTCTACTTTGTAATATTTCGGAAGTTTCAAGGGAAATATAAAATAAATATTTTTGTCTTTTAACCCTTAAAATACCTGTAAATTACGATGGAGTTGACAATTACGAAGGGCTATGGTTCCTATCCCAAACAAAACACAACTACTCATGCAATTTAATTCTCAATAATTCTACGAAGCTATATAAAATTAAAATAAAACTGTTAGTCAAAATCAACAGACATAAAAATGAAAATAAAATTTTCTGAAAGGAAAATGATGCACGAATTATACATGTTTGTGTGAAGGAAAATGTTAACGTCCAATTTTATGAAAATATTTCTTCAATTTTTTCCATGGATATACAGATCAAAATATTAATAAAATATTGTGTGGATAGATATTTTTTGGAAATAAATTATAAATAAAAAGGCTTAAAATATATTTAAGTTAAAAATAATCATTAAACGACTAAACTAACTTTATGCTTTATTTATTTATATTATATATATAATTTTTTTTGTTATATTTCATCTATTTTTCTGTGGCATAAAAATATCAATGTATTAATGGATATATAAAGATGATTGACACGTTAATGAAAATTTAAGACCTTTTATATATATAAATATATATTAATTAGATCTCAAAAATTTAAACTAGTAATGGTATATCAGATAACTAAACTTTTATTTTTGTATGTAAAGATTCTTGGCATGTTCAATTTTACTGAATTTTATGTTGAATATAAATCTAAAATTTCAACATTGCGCTTGGTAAATCCTTGATTTTAGAAACGCCAAATAGATTAAACAATATTAGGCCCAAAATTGAGATTTTTTATATTTATTCGATATAAAGTTAAAAGTTTAGACACCGCTTGATTATCATTTGTTTTTTTTTTTTTCAAAATTAAGTCTATACCTCCAAATTTATTTGTTTTGTTACCTACTTTCTACAAAATTTTTCAAAAAATTAAGTGAAAATTTGGAAATTTAAAAAGATAGTTGTTAAAAATATGTTTTTTGTTTTTAAAATTTGACTAAGATTTCAACTCATTTACTTTATAAAAAGTAAAAATTATGATAAGAAATTGAGAGCAAACATACACAATTTTCAAAATAAAGAAAACTAAATGATTACTAAACAAAGCTTTAAAGATTTACTTGACATATTAACATCAATAAACTTTGAAGTGATATAAAAGATATGCTCCAACCTAGAGGTCATAGGTGCAAACACCTCACCCTATACATTGTTGAATTTAAGGGGGAAAAAATCTCAATGGTCACTTTTTAAATTTCATAGACCAAACCCATGAATTCACACATTTTCTAAAGTTTAAGAAATAAATAAATAAATAATCATTCTGTGGGATGTGTGGATTTATCGAAATCTGGTGAATTCTTGCAGCTCTGTCCCTGATGGGGATGTCCTTTGCATAAGATTACTCTACATTTTGAGGAGTTTGTTTTGCTATCTGTTGGAGTGTCTCCTCTGCATAAAGAGGTGAGTCAGCCGAGTCAGGGTTCGTGGTCCCCTCCTAGTTCTAGCCTCTCAAGATCAATATTGATGCTTTGTAGATTGATAGTGAAGGAGCGGGTGGAATCAACTAGGTGGTTCGCAACTCTACTGAGTCTCTTGTTCTTGCTAGGTGTGAGAAAGTGTTGGAGAAACGAGTCATAAAAAATCTGAAAGTTCTTGCTTTGATTAGGAGTCTATCTGATTTTTTGTCCAAGTTCAGCAGTGGCCTCTCCTCTCCTTTGATTGTGTTGAACTCATTAATATAATAACCTATATAAGGCTTGATTTATTTGAGTTTTGCTATTTTGTGATGGATATCGTGCTTTGGTTGTGGTTTTTTTGGGCCGAGTCCTTCGTTTGGTGTTCGCAATCAACAAATGGTGCTACCCACCGCCTTGCTTGTACGACGGTTTCTAGTAGTCTTAGGGTTTATTTTGTAAATCCTTCTCTTTTCGTTTTTTAAGAAGTTTGTTGGGATTCTTTTATTGTTCTCGATTGATTTTCCGTTGCTTGTGAGACTTGTAGCATCGACTCTTCCTAATTTTCAATGCATTATTCCTTAAAAAAAAAAAAAAAAAAAAAAAAAAATACATTTGACACAAAATCGTAGGATTAAACTTGTAATTTAATCCTTTTTTACCCATAATTTATTAAAAATTACTCATTTAGCCTTAAAACATGATATATTTACAAACTTTTTCGAATAAAACACTTGCCGCCCCATGTTCGTATTCAACCTGCACTGGCACTCTCAGTCCTCAGAAGAAACAGAACCCTCAAGATCCCCTCTCCATTTCTCCATAAACTCTCTCTTTCTCTCAAGCATCAGTTCACTTTCCATTAATTAGAGTCAGAAGCTCCCTCTCTTCATTACTCGAGCTCGCTTCAGCTTACTGGAATTCCTTCTCTTTTGAGCTCTCTCTTTCCCTGTTCAAGCCGGAAGTCGTTTCTTTCACTGGAAGGTGACCTAATGGTTATCGCCTCTCTTGATCGTAGGCCGATGATGTCGCCTGAGTTCACATTAGTGGTGATTGCCATCTCTCCGTTTATCATTCAGTCTTCACCTCTCTATGTTTGATCAAACTCTCCATTGAAGGTCTGTTTACCGGTTGCTTCTGGTATCCTTGTGTTTGATTATTGGAGAAATTTGTGTAGTTTCGTATTTGAAATTAAACGAAGCAGTCTTTAGTTTTGTGCGTTTAAGTTTTATAGGCGATTTGGACTGGTTTTCGATATGGAGGCTTGCCCTAAAGAACTTCAATGGGCTGCCTCATGAAGCAAGGGAAATAGTTTTTCTTCTTCACGATTTTCCATTTATTTTTTCATACTAGAAATTCCTTCAATTCCACTATCTTTGTAGTTGAGGGTTCACCCCCTCTGCTTTCATTTGCTGAAATACGGAATGGTCCTTCTGGGTCTAAAAGTAATCCATATGGTTCCTTTTTTAAGGCCTCCTCACCTTAGGTGCTTAAGTGGTTAAGAGAATTGTTGATTTGAAGTACACCTTTGCTTCGAAAATACTGCCATCACCTACAATTTCCCACTGTCCTTGCGGTGAAGAGAAGAAAACTGTTGTTATATTGTAGAAAAGGACTCCCATGCGTTGCAACCACTGACAATCCACACCATTGCAATGTGATACATAAACCTTTTTCTAGTATTGAAATGTGGACACAAGGTCATGGGATTACTTATACAGGATTTGTCGTATGAACTATGAAAGGTGTTTTCTACATATTCCTCTCGTGATTTGTTGTAGGTTGATTACGAAGGATGTTAGTGATTGTTTCTGAAATGAGTATTGATTGAACATGAATTCTTCACTCTCATTGTAGCATTTATTGCTTAGCAAACTGAGGCTAATTTTTGCAAAGCATATAGATATTGTATTGAATATATACTTTATGTGTATGTTTTTGCAGAGTTGATCTTAATTATGGAGGTAAAGCCAAGAAGGAGAAATGCTGCAGAGAATGGGGAAACTACAGAAGACCTGGTCCTTGCAACATTAACTGGGAATGGGGAAGATCTTGCTTCAATTGTAAGATATGCATTTCAAATGGGGCGGCCAGAAACTCTCCTTCATCAGTTGAAGTGTATTGTAAAGAAGAAAGAAGTTGAAATCGAGGAGTTGTGCAAAACTCACTATGAAGAATTTATTTGTGCAGTTGATGAACTTCGTGGTGTACTGGTCGATGCTGAAGAGTTGAAGAGTGAATTATCTAGTGACAATTTTAAATTGCAAGAGGTAGGTAGTGCCCTCTTGGTTCGCCTTGAGGAACTTCTTGGATCTTATTCTATTAAAAAAAATTTGACTGAAGCCATCAAAATGTCTGAGAATTGTGTTCAAATGTTGGATCTTTGTGCCAAGTGCAATGATCATATCTCCAAAGGCCAGTTCTACCCTGCATTGAAAATTATAGATCTGATTGAGAAAAATTATTTGCAGAAAATTTCTGTCAAGGCACTAAGAATGGTCATTGAGACAAGAATTCCTGTGATTAAATCTCACATTGAGAAAAATGTTTCAAATCAATTTAATGAATGGCTCGTTCACATTAGAAGTTGTGCCAAGGTTATTGGGCAAACAGCTATCGGTCATGCAGCAACTGCTCGTCAAAGAGATGAGGAAATGTTAGAACATCAGAGAAAAGCTGAGGAACAAAGCATTTCAGGTTTTGGAGATTTTGCGTATAGTTTAGATGTTGAAGATATTGATGAGGACTCTGTTCTAAAGTTTGACCTAACACCACTTTATCGGGCATATCACATTCATATAAGCCTTGGAATCCAAGCAAAGTTTTGTGAGTATTACTATAGGAATCGAATGCTGCAGCTTAACACAGACTTGCAGATCTCCTCTAGTCAGCCTTTTGTCGAATCCTATCAGACATTTTTTTCTCAAATTGCAGGATATTTTATTGTGGAGGATCGTGTCATGAGAACTGCTGGAGGGTTATTATCAGCTGAACAGGTTGATGCAATGTTAGAAACTGCTGTTAGCAAGTTGACATCCTTGCTGGAAGAACAATTTTCCCTCATGCACTCTGCAACCCACCTCCTCCTGGTGAAGGATTATGTCACTCTTTTGGCATCTGCTCTTAGACCATATGGGTATGAAATTTCCCCGGTTCTTGAGGCTATCAGTAAAACCCAGGACAAATACCATGAGCTTCTTTTGAAAGAGTGCCGGCAGCAGATTGTGGATGTTCTTGCTAATGATTCTTATGAGCAGATGGTTATGAAAAAAGATAGTGATTATGAAAACAACGTTCTCTCCTTTAATCTCCAGTCTTCAGATATAAGGCCTGCATTTCCGTATATTGCTCCATTTTCTTCCACAGTTCCTGATGTCTGCCGCATTGTGAGGTCCTTCATTAAAGGGTCTGTTGATTATTTTTCGTACAGTGCACATTCTAATCCTTTTGATATTGTGAAGAAATATCTGGACAAGCTACTTATTGATGTTTTAAACGAAGCAATACTCAATACTATTTATAGCAGCTCCGTTGGGGTTTCTCAAGCCATGCAAATTGCTGCAAATATAACTGCCCTGGAAAGAGCCTGTGACTTTTTTCTTGGCTTTGCAGCTCAACTATCCGGGACGACTGTTTTTTCAGTTGAAAGGCCACAAGCTAATCTTGCTTCTAATATTGTTCTCAAAACTTCAAGAGATGCAGCTTATCTTGCATTGTTGAATTTGGTGAATACCAAACTAGATGAATTTATGGCTCTTACAGAGAATATTAGTTGGACTTCTGAGGAGGTTTCTGCAAATGCAAATGACTACATAAACGAAGTACTTATTTATCTTGACACTATAATGTCCACCGTACAACAGATTTTACCTATAGAAGCCTTATACAAGGTTGGAAGTGGAGTGTTTGAACACATATCAGACTCTATCTTTGCAGCTTTTCTTAGTGATAGCGTCAAAAGGTTCAATGCTAATGCAGTCATGGCTATTGACAATGATCTAAAGGTGCTGGAAACATTTGCAGATGAGAGGTTCCACAGCATTGGATTAAGTGAAGCGTATGAAGGGGGTAGTTTTCGGAACTCCTTGGTGGAAGCCAGACAACTTATTAACCTTTTGCTGAGCAATCAACCTGAAAACTTCACGAATCCTGAGATAAGAGAGAGGAATTATAACATGTTGGATTACAAGAAGGTGGCTAGTATATGTGAGAAATTCAAAGATTCTCCTGATGGGATCTTTGGGAGCCTTTCAAGCAGAAATGCGAAACAAAGCACTCGAAAGAAATCAATGGACATGCTGAAGAAAAGACTGAAAGATTTCAACTAACAAGGCTTGAAGAGTGGCTGCAATAGCAGTAAGAACTCAACTCTCTTCATCGTATTGTATTTATTCAATACCTGTACAATTTTTTTCCCTGCTGCATTTTGTTTGGATGATTTGTGTTATATTATTTCCTGCCCAATTGTTTCATTTGATAATGCATGTTTCATCTTCAAGCTTGAAGAAACTATTGGTCATTAACCTTCTTTGCATCATTAGTATGCGTCTTGTTTTTATTTGTGCCTGTCATTTCTTCTTCCTTCACACGTCTTGTCACTCTTGGTATTATAGTTCTGAAACTGCCAGAAGATTTTAGACATTTAATGATGTTCATAAAATTGCTTTCATGATCTTTAGATTCAGTGCTGGCGAGCACATTGTTTATGTTCGAAATCTTAAAAAGCTAAAGTCATAAATTAAACATCCATAAAATTCCATCTCCAAATGATAGATGACCTAAAGAAGGAAATGAAGCCAGAAATTTAAGAACTGCGATTAAAAAGTTTGTAAAGATAAAAGGTAGTACAAGTCGCTTGGGTTAGGAAGAATAATTTCGCTTGTCCTACGAAATATGTTCTGCATATGAAAATTAAATGAAAACAATAGGAAGCAACTTAATCTTAATCTTACATTGAACCTTTCTTTATTGGACAAAGGTACACTTGAGGGTTAGGGGTTTAACACAGGAACCGTTGAAGTAGAAATTAGATCAACTTACCATTACTCTCACTTTGCATTAATCATTGAAATTCAAGCTTACCCTTGGGTCATTGGGAACCCGAATATTCTTCCTAACCCAATATTTTAATTTCCTAAATGATGGGGGAAAAGTTGGGTGCAATATTACCTTAACCTTTCGTTGATGTTTCAAAAAAATCTTTGATGTTAGATGATATTAATTAAATTTGTCTTTACTTACTAGCTTAAGCTTTTGGGTCAATTAGTAATTTAAGATGGTATGATAGCTGGTTGCTTCAGGATGTGTCCTAGATTTATGTTCCTGCAATGTTGTTTCCTCCCCAATTAATATTCATTTCCACTTGCTTGACTTTTCTTCATATTTTAAGCCTGCAAGTGAGGTGGAATGTTAGATGATATAATTAAATTTGCCTTTACTTATTAGCTTAAGCTTTTGGGTCAATTGATTATTTAAGACTTGGAGTTTAAATATTTTAAAATTTCAAATATGACTAGAAACTTGGCATGATGTTATGGTGATTTAAAAACAGGTGGGAATTGCGTTCTAGGTCACGACCCCAAAATTTTAGGTCTTAATTTTCATTCAAAATTCTAAAGCATTTCTATTATGAGCGGAGTATTAAAATGTTTATGAAAAGCTAAAGGTAATATTTTAGCTTTTGAAAGAATGTATATTTTTGAAACAAAGAGTAAATTTCATGATATATATATATATAATTTAGCCTATATTTCATAGGACATTAAATATGGGTGGAAATTCTAACCTCAAGGGAAGGATTGAAGAACTACCTTTTGTTGAGGTATGCTTATGTTGACAAATGACAATTTAGTTACATCCTTACCAAAACAAAAGGGGTAGACAACCTGCCTCACGTTACAACATTTGGTGTCAAGGAAATTCTTAAAATATTAAATCCTAAGTAGGTGGCTATTAATTAGTTAAAACTCTCAACTAATGACTGTATTAATTTTAATCTTGAACTTTTGTTAGCCAATCAATTTAGACCGTTCATTACGGTTACCTTTAAAAATCATCCATTCATTAATTTTTAAACCTGCGTAGACTTTATATATATATATATATATATATAGTCATTTAAAAAGAAATTGAAGTGTTTGACAATCACTTAAAATAACTTTTCAAGTGTGTTTTAATCAATATTTATTGAAAATATTTAAATAAAAATGAGTTTTTTAAAAAACATTTTTTTCCTCAAATCAATTCAAACAGGTTCAAAAAGTCTAAATTGATTCATGTATGAAAGTCTAAGGGTTTAACCAATAAAATTATAAGTTTTACCTGAGGTTTTTTAAATGAAATGTAATGAAAGGTGTAAATTAATACAATTACAAATATTTACCTTTACGGTTCAAATCGATGCGATTATTAGTTCATGGTTTAAATTAACACAACTCCTAAAGTTTAGGGATATGATTGAATATTCCCCCTAAATAATATAAAATGGATATCAAATCTCTACAAATATTTAGATCATGTATTGTAGAAGTTCCTGATGAGTATTAATGGCACTCATCGACACAATGAGCAAATATACTAAACAATGTAAGGGGAACAGGGCAGAATTTTCCCTTTTCCCTACATGTTTAGTTGGCCAAGCTGTTGATTAGGCTTATGTTTTAACTTTTAACTACTTGAATTTTCCACCAAAAAAAATGAAGAATGAAAAAAGAAGCATAATAACGACGAGCTTCAAAGTTCATAAGTTCCCTTTTAAGAAACCAAATATTGGAAAAACTGCAAAAAAAAAAAAAAAAAAAAAAGTAAATTTCTTTTACTTTATGTTAGAAAATGTCCAACTTTTTTTACCGTTTCTATAATTTTTCTTTTTCATTATTCATTGAGAAAAGTTTCCACATATTTATGTCGGTAATTTGTCGATGGTATTAGTGTATCAAATTAGGCATGTGGTTGAGATGGAAGGAATTTGTGTTGTTCGGAAGTTCTTGTGCTTTTTCTTTCGGGTCTGTCGCTCTCTTTCCAATAGAGAAGCGACGAAAGTGGTTGCTCTTTTTTCCTTATTTGAGGGGTCATTTTTTTAGGCGTGGGAGACGGGACGTCAGGTTTTGGAGCCCTAATCCTTTGGAGGGATTCTCGTGTAAGTCTTTCTTTGGTTGTTTGGTTGATCCTTCTCCCTAATGAGTGTCGGTTTTTTAGTGCTTTGGAAGATTAAGATCCCAAGGAAAGTGAAGTTCTTTACTTGGCAAGTCTCACGTGGCCGTGCTACCACAATGGATTGACTCGTGAGGAACATATCCTTGCTTGTTTGGCTTTTTTGTTGCATTATTTGTCGAAAGACGGAGGAAGACTTGAACCATGTTCTTTGGCAATGTGAGTTTGCGAGTCGTGTTTGAGACTCTTTCCTCTAGACGTGTGGCTTCTTGTATGCTTATCATGGAGACACTTGTGCTATGATCAAGGTGTTCCTTTTCAATTTGCCTTTTGTGGAGAAAGACCGCTTTTTATGGCTTGCTAGAGTGTGTGCTATCTTATGAGTTTTGTGGGGTGAGCGGAATAGTAGGGTGTTTAGGAGAGTGGAGAGGGACCCTAGTGTGAGATGTGGTCCCTCGTTCACTTTTATGTTTTTTCATGGACTTTGATTTCGAAGACTTTTTGTAACTATTCTATAGACGTTCTTTCACACACTTGAATTCACTCTTTGTAGAGGGAGCTCCATTCTTTTGTAAGCTTGCTTTTTTGTATGCTCTTATATTCTTTCATTTTTTTCTCAATGAAACTTGTTTTTCAATATTAAAAAAAAATGGAAGGACTTTATGTTAGTGTTTATAGCCATTGTTTGATAATGATTTCATTTTTATTTAAAGATTTATATTTGCTTCCTCGTAATTTCGCTAATATGGTTCTCTATTTTGACTTGATTTTTGAAATCATGAGTAGAAAATGGATTACAAACATGAAAACTTATTGGTGCAAGTAGATTTTATAAGCAGTTATCAAACATGATCTTAATAAATAGTTTTTGGTTAAATTACAAGTTTACTCATTGAACTTTCGAGTTTACGTCTATTTGATTTATGAACTCCAAAAAGTGTCTAATAGATCTATGAACTTTTCAAGTTTGTGCCTATTTGATCTCTAAACTCAAACAATGTCTAATAGTTTCTTTAAATTTTAATTTTGTGTGAAATAGATAATTGATCTATTCAACATTTTTTTTTAAAAAAAATTATGGACATACCAGACACAAAATTGAATGTATGGATTCCAATTAGAAATAAATTTGAGTTTTTATTGAATATGTTAGTTAATAATTCAGAGACTTGTCAGACATTTTTAATGTTCAGAGACCTATTAGATACTTTTAATTATTTTTTTATAATATTTAAAAACACTACATACCCATGATAAAGAAGTGGGTAAAAATTGCAATTTTAAGTATACGATTGACAAAAATGGAGAAGAATCATGAAGTATTGTAAAATTTTTAAGTGGAGTGTAAAAGCAAATTTATGCAAAACTTTTAATGTTATAAACCTTCAAAGTGGAGTCTAATAACAAATCCAAGTGACTCTTAAGCACAAATCTTATAGCAATGATCTCTCAATACTAGCAAAACTATTTTGTAAAATTCTTTTCATTACTTATTTAAAAATTTCAAATTTTGAGAGTGAGATCTTCACTTTTAGTTGCCAATTAGGTTGGAATCCTAAATTGATGGTAGGTAAGAATGGCATTCAAGGTATGTATATATTCTATTGGTTAAAATGTTAGCATCTCATTAGGTCTTGCTAACTCCAAAAACTCATCTTTAATTCAAATCATAGGTTGCAATTTGCTTGCATGAAGTCAAAATCACCCATCAAATTTGAACTCAAAATGGATTCTACCCTAAAGCAAACTATAGTTGGCAAAAGGGGATATGTTGAATTGTGTTGATTGTGGACCCCAAACACTATGGGAAAAAAATAATGCACAATAAAATTTGCAATAAGACTAGATGAATGTTTTGAGGTCTTCTTTCTATAAAATGACTTACAATAAGATGACTCATGCCCTTGCGACGGCAGAGACTTGACTTTCCTGCAACATTTTTTGTAGTGTCTCTTCTCTAGGTGAGGGGTCAAAAGAGCTTTTTTGGGGTTGGATTTTTTCCAAATAGGGTGTCCTCGACTTTATCAGCAAATTCACAGGAAACCCAAATGATGTGGTTCCATATGGAAAACTTCAAACCCTAATTGAGACTAAAGAAAAGAATAGGAACAAATTAAAGTAAAAAATGAATTGTTTATTTATTAATTGACCTTTTTGCCTTTACTTGAGGTCATGTGAGGAGCAATAGCCATGAAACCAAAATGGAAGAATAAGAACCAAAGGCATGTGATTCCCAATGGTTCCTTCTTCCTTGCTTCTATTCCTTCCACCCAACATGTGACCATTATATCTTTCCATATTTTTGAAAGCCACACAAGTATTCCCACTTTGTACCCTTACAACTTTGGAACAACCCCACATCCATTCTATCCCATAACTTATCTGCAGGCCTTTCTCACACATGTGGGCTTCACCTTCTCTGCCTGTTTTGAGTCAAACCTTTCTTGACACTGACATTCACTTTCTCTCTATTCACATTTCTTTATTTCTCCTTTCAATCATCCCTTTGCTGCATTATTATTATTATTATTATGGTTGTTGCTGCTGTTTTCTCTAAACTTGGCTAACATTTGACTTTCTCATCACTTTCATTAGTATACCACCTTTGCCTTTTCTGTCTATACCAAGCTACTAACATTCAATTTGTTTTCATCCATCATTTTAACCTTTTAGGTCAATTAATCATTTAACATAGTATCAAAACAGGTAGTCCAACAAGTCATGTGTTCAAACTCCTTGTAATTAATATTGATTTTTACTTCTTGTGTTTTCTTCATATTTCGAGTCCACAAGTGAGGATGAGTGTTAGACGAAATGATATTAAATTTGCTTTCACCCGTCAACTTAAGTTTTTAGGTCATTTGGAGGGGTAGATGACTAACAATAGACTATAAAAGTAGAAAGAAGATTTGACTTGGCTTCGATTTAGCTTAGTTCAGTTCATATTCGAGAATGTGTGTTTTTAATTAAGGTTCATTTGGATGATTATTTAGTTTTTAAAAGTTAAGTTTATAAATAAGTTTTTTTTTTTTTTTTTTTTTTTTTTTTTTTTTTTTTTGGCATTCTTCCTATTTTTTATATCATAAAAGTGAGTTTTATTCCAGTTGGTTGATGATTGTTCAAGAGCATTGGTAAGTCCAACCAATTGTTGATAAATTTGATAATCTCAAGAAGTATTTTTTTTTTTAATTTGAATTTTGCATTTCTTAAAATAGGAATTACCTTGTATTTTGTATCTTTAAGAACTGTATTGTAGAGTTGTGATAGAATGACTTGTGAGGATTGGATGATTCAATTATTAATAAAATAAGAAGTCATTGTAGGAATGAATTAAAGGAAAACAATTGTCCAAATATACATTCACTTGTTGTTCATCTACCTGAATAAAAAAATGTTTAATTACAATTTTAGTCCCTAAACTTTAAAGTTAGATCCTTGAACTTTCAATTTTGTGTTTAACAAATTATACACATATTAGAAAAATAAAAATAAAAATTAATGGATCTATTAGATATTATATTTAAATTTATATTGAATAGAATTCTAGACTTTCAAATTTGTGTCTAGTATATCTATAAATTTTTAAAAAATAACAAATGGGTCAAGGACCTATTAGATATAAAATTTAAAATTTAGAGATTTATTGAGCACAAAATTGAAAATTCGAAAACCTATTAGATACATTTTAAAGTTTAAGAATCTATTTGACTCGAAATTAAAAGTTCATAAACCTATTATATACTTTTGATAATTTAGAGATTAAATAGATATAAATTTCTAAGCTAAACATGCAATTAAGTTAACCTAAAAAAGTAGTTTTCAAATTGAATTGAGAAAATCTTATTCCAAAGAGAGAATTTGGCAAAAGTGAGAGAAATCAAAAGCATTAGAAATATTAATGAGTGGATGTTTGAAAATGTTTGTCAATCTCATTGGAGGGAATGTACTTTAGGACAACAAGGGAAAGGAATATAATGTTAATTATGTGCTTATAATAGTAGATGTTGATGTTGTTAAAATGTTGAGCCAAAAGTCTCCTCCACAAATCCCAAAAATCTAAATTCAAATTATAGCATTTCTTAATTATCATATCCAAAAAAACATGATGCTTTTTGCTTAATATCTTTGAATCCCATTGGCCCTTTCCCTTTCACTTACTAATGAGAGGCAAAACTAAAGTGAGGTGTCAAAGCAACACAACTCCAAAGTACACCCAAAAAAAAAAAAAAAACACTATAATAATTACATATGGACCCCCTAACTACACTCAATATTGCCTTTGCCCTCTTCACAATATTAGAATAAATCTCAATCTTTCTTAACAAGATACAAATTCAAAGATGTGACAATTTGCTACTTCTAAGAATCAAAGGTTGAATTTCCCGAATAATTTTATGAATACACTTAACTAATGACGGGTTAGTATTTAAAAGTAGTGGTTCAAATTCTATGGCCAATACCTATCTAAAGTTATAAAAATTATGAGATTCTTATAGTTTAGAACAAGTGAATACTTTAATTCGTTTATGATACAAAAAAGAATACATATTTATAGATAATTGTTCGCTCTGTTTAATTTATAAATGTATTATATGAAATAATGTTTACTTATATTTGACTCGAATTCTTTCCTTTTCAACAAATATTTGGGAGTGGGAGGTAGGTGGGTAGAGGCATCTTCTTTTGTCTTATGATTTAGGAATAAAAGATTATTTCTTCGTTTTAATAGAGCTCTCATCTTTCAAATGATTGATTCTTCTGAATTCATATAACATAATTGTAACCCTTGATTTTTGTACCAACAAAATAATGATATTTTTTTTTTTATATATTGTTTTTTTTTTTTTTTTTTATATGGAAGCCCTCTCTTTGGAAGTAAGTTGGGCCAACATGCTCATATTGGGTTTTCAATAGGCTCTGATTCTAGAATCACGTTTTCGTATGTCAATTATCGTTGAATTAAGTTTATTTTATTGTTGTATGATAATCTCTTATTTTACCTTTCGAATATAGATTTTGAAGATAATTTTCAATTATTAACTTTGCCAAAATTTTAAAAGACTAGATATTATTTTTTTTATTTACAATAATTAACCGATAGATTAAGATACTTTTTTTAGTACAATTAAATGTAGGAAGATTTGAGTCGTAGACTTGATTATTAATACACTTTTATGTTAATTAAGTTATGCTTAGTTTAAAAGAAAAACAAACACTTTAAATACATAAAATTCAATCAACGGAAATATATTTTTCTTTAAACCTTTGTTTTTATAGAAAAATTAACATTATAATTATGAAGTTCTATTTTAAAAATAATTACGGATACACAAGTTATTATTAATATAATTTTTTTTTAGTATACCATAAAGGAAGTAATTCGAACATGATATCTTTTTTATGATTTTCCATCAATTAAGCTAAACATAGTATTATGATATAGAATTTGAATTTTCATCTTAAGATTTGAGGAAATTAATCATGTCAAAATATCATTAAGAGGAAATGATGTAACAAATGTCAAAAATCTTACAAATAAAAACTTAACGATAGATGGATTTTTTTTTTTTTTTTTTTTTTGTTGAAAGAAATTAAGCGGAAAAAAAATTTACGTACAAAAAATTACATACAGAAAAACTATTGCAACTTCATCTCTTCCATTTGTTGTCTCTCTTTCTCTGTAGTTTTTGTTCTTTGTTCCATTTGATGAATCTTCAAACTTACCCAACAATCTATGGAGATTTGAGAATCCAAAATGTTAAACTCCACAATTAACAAAACGGTACCACAATTTCACTGCAACCATAATCGTCGGAATTTCCAACGGATTCTTGCGGCCATGAATCTCGAAGAAGCTTCAGCAGCACCTGCGATTTCCGTTTTACTCGCTCCGTACAATCACTTTGCACCAGCAACAACAACTGTGTTAAAATCCCCGCCGCCACCGCCTCCCGCCGATTCTCCTCCGATGCCGAACATAACGACACCAGAGCTCCGACAGCTGACTCCGTCGCTCTGTCCGAGATCTTCAGAATAACTTTCACCAAAAGCGGAACGGTGAGCGCGTGAGCTGCAAACGCATCGCAACCGGTTGGAATTCTGCAAATGAGTTCAATCGTAGCTAGGGCTCGCTCAGCGTCGTACTTCTCCAAATCGGGAAATCGGTCGATGATAATCTCGGCGGCGCCGGCGGAAACTGCCTTGTGCCTGGTTTGTTTCACCAAACAGAGAGCGAATAAGGCTTTAACTCCGACTTTGAGTGCTCGTGGATACGCCGTTGGATCTCTGAGAATTTCGACTACGCCTTCAAACAATTCATCGATTCCACAAATTTGGCTTCGAAGCTCCGACGCTCGAGTTCCGGCAATCACAGTTTCAATCAACG
Source organism: Benincasa hispida (assembly GCF_009727055.1). Lineage (NCBI taxonomy): Eukaryota > Viridiplantae > Streptophyta > Magnoliopsida > Cucurbitales > Cucurbitaceae > Benincasa > Benincasa hispida. The sequence continues at coordinate 35,189,222 of NC_052349.1, read as the reverse complement.
CCGCGGCATTGATTCGGACTTCAATCGAAGAATCAAACAGAAGATGTGACAGATAACCAATCCGTTGCGGATCAGACGCAACAAGAACACACTCAGATTCCGTCAGCGGTAACATCACAAGAAGCGCAAGCGATTCGCGGCTCAAATCAGGTGAAAACGAATCCGAATCCGAATCCAAATTCGAAAACACAACATCCAGAAGAATTTCACGAGCATTAAGCGAAGAAATCAGAGACCGATTCTTATCCGAGTCACGGGCGAGTCCTTTCAACCGACGCAAAGCCGAGATTCTCAAATTCAAACCACTCGATCTCGACGAAGCTTGGCTAAGCAAAGACCGAACCAAAGACGGTTCCGCCGGTTGCTTCGGAGTCGGAATCCGCTCAACGCCGTAAGACCGATTCGCAACGCACCAGTCCTGGATTAACCGGCGCAGTGTATGGT
>NC_052349.1:35172958-35188758 GCF_009727055.1 Benincasa hispida | reverse complement strand
TCCTGGATTAACCGGCGCAGTGTATGGTTAGGGATGAGCGTGAAGTCGGTGAGTGGAGCCCTAGTGACCGGACAAGTGGTGTTGCCGGTGGCGACCCATGACTCTATGCTTGAACGGTCGTAGGTCTGACCGGTGCTGACGGTGACAGGATCACGCATGAGCTCAAGAGAAATTGGGCATCTGAAATGATATGGAATGTGTACGCTCAAATCCAAAGGTTCAACAGCAACACTCCCAGTCCCAGGCATGTTTTCTTATGCTTTGATTCTCTTTCTCTATAACTATTTACTCTCTGCTAGAAATTTTGTCAAACAAGTGGGGGACGAACTACTAATACTAATACTAACAAATCTGACCACTCTGCAAATTTTTCAGTCTTACCTTTTTTTGACTCTGTTTCTTCTTCTCTCTTAAAATTGAATGGAACAGAGAGACATACCCAACACTCAAAACAGAGAGTTTTAGAGATAAAAAGAGAAAACAAACACTGCCTTCTCCTTCTGTAACTCTGTTCCTCTGCCCCTTATCTGACTTCTCCCCCACACGTGTGGTGCAACTATTTCTTTAACCTAACCATGGTTTATCCCTAGTTACACTTGGAACTAGCTTTAGTTACTTATGCCGGTACACGGGCGGGTGTATTCAACTGTACCCAAGTATTCTTCAATCAAGTCATCACTATGTGCTTGTCTCTATTTAATGTATTTCGACCACGTTTACTGCTCCGTAATTAAAATTGTCGTAATCATTATGAGTTCACATTCACGTACCAATTGTAATAGGTCTCAATGTAAAGGGAATTAGATTCCTTTGATCGTGTTTACTCCATACTAATTCATTGTTATTTACTTCCATAGCTAAACACAATGAAAAGGGTAAATGATGAAAAATTAGTAAAAAAGATGATGTAGGTACCACTTAATGATCATAGTGCAGCCGATTTGAACACGGGTAAAAAAACAAATTTAATCAAATGTTGCTTACTTTTTAGATTACCATAGATGGATTACGTTTATTTACTTCTTAATAATCATTGGATCTGAATTTGAGGTTCTTTTATTAGATGTGATGGCCTCTTTGAATAATTTAGGGGGTTAATTTGGTCAAAAGTGAAATGGATGTAGGTCCCACCATTTGAAAATAAATCTTACTCCTGTTTACATCAATAAAACCTTAATTTGACCCTCCTTCTTCCCTCATTATTTTGTTGTTCTCTTATTTGGTTTACTGTTGTAGTCCCCCCCTTCAAACATCTATTCATTATTCATTATTAACAAAATTTCTTTCTCCCTCCTTTTCTTTTGCTTTGCTCATCTGCCCTCTTAGTTTTTCTTATTTATTTTATAGAGTTTTTCTCCCTTTCCTTTCGTAGTTATTTGAATCCTTCCCATTTTCTTGTTCCTTCAATCTTTGCAAAAATTCAAGAGTTATCCTCATCTTTCTTGATTTGTTGATATGAAATTTGCTGAGTGTATCGTGAACTACACTCATTTTTGTGCAACACATCTAAATGCCTAATTATAAGTTTCACGAGATAAACTTGCTTCTTTTGAAAAGAGATGCATAGAGATGGGTACATAGTGGATTACAAGTATTGCTCTTCTAACACTGACCATAATATAGGTAAATGGTAGAATTTTCTTTCTATCTTATCTTCGTGTATACTCAAAATAAAAGGTTATCTTTGACCGATGAATTTTCTAATAGATAGATGATCTTCTTTTAGAATATTACATCACATGAAGTAAGGAATTCAAATCTATAATCTTTTTAAAAGCATTTAAGATGCCTTAACCATTTATATTGCTAACATGAACATAATTTATGCCTCTCTTTATGAGTTGTACACAACCAATCTTCTCATTATCACAATGAAAATTTAGTAAGAGTGGAATGAATGTTTTTTTTTTTTAATAGAATGAATAATATCTCTTATATAGGGACAAGGAGGAAAATAAAGAAACATTGAGGGGCTAAGTGGAAATTTAGAGTGGGGGTGGGGGGGATAGGGCAAAACATGATTTCATTAGGTGAAGGGAATTGTCTTGTTATTATTAGAAGTGAAAGTAGGACAGTCAAAGGTCAAAGAGTGAACAGATTGAATAGGGAAATGTGTGGGGTCTACCTTTGTCTCACACCACCTTTCTTCATCTTTTAATGTGTCCAAAACAACCACAACCTTATTATTATCATTATTATCTATCATTTATCATCATTTCTTTTTTTTCTTTTTTTTTTTTCATTTATATTTCTCATGTGGATAATAATATTCAATGCTTAGTTACTACTTCAACATGTTTTGGTCCCACTTTCCACATAATCAAACATCTTCCTTATCAAACACAACTTACTTTTTTACCAAAATAAAGTATCCAACATGAAACATGAATACTATTAAATATATGAAAAGAGATGACAATATGAGTATAGTTAGTTTGTAAGTCAAGATATCTACACATGTATTTAAGATCAATTCTTCAAAGTTTTACTCTAAAAGTTTTTAATAGATCATTGTATTTATAAAGTCTAATACCCATTTAACTAGTTTATTTATAGAGAGAATTCAACTGGTTAAACTGTGACATCAGTAATAACTATAAGTAATTTCTTCCTCTAACAGAAATAGAAGCTAAAATATGTAAAACAATAAAATAAAATGGTTCGCAGTTGGCTCTTCAACAAACTTATTTTATATTTAATGAATAGCTAATTAAAATCACACAATATTGATTAACTTTCAAATTTTCCTTAGAACAAGTTCTAGAAACATATAGCTAGGTTTATGTAGTATATATTTGATTTATGGGTTAGTATTTGTAAATATGGTATATTTATAATGTAACTTAGAATAAGATAAGCTAAATAAAAACATTTTTTTTCTTCTAAAAGTAATACTTAGAGTTTTGACTGCACGCATATTCATGCATCTCTTTTAATCACAATAGGAAAAAAAATATAAAACTCTATATTACTTTTTAAAAGGAAAAATTTTCCATGTGATAACTTGTGATTAGATAACGGGGTGGATTATACAAAAATAGGCATAGTGTATAATGTATGACTTAATTACTTTTAAAGCATACAAATTTTTCTTGACTTGCGATTAGATAGTGTGTTGTGAGAAATGATCCATAGAAGTAGAGTAAAAAGTGAAGAAAATTAGAATAAAATAGGATGAAAATGTTTTGTGTAATGAAGAGTGTAACACACCTCCACATATCTAAAAAAGAAAAAAAGAAAGAAAAGTATAGTATTGTGTGCTTTAGACATAATCCTCACTCATGCAAAATCAAATTGTTTTCTATTAATAAAAATAATTATTCTCACTTATATATCATAAATGATTCTCGTTTCCAATCAATATAAAACTTTATTTGTACTTTCTAACATATAACAAAAAAATGCTCACATTGAATAGCCACATATACTAGTCACTTAACTAATTTAAAAATTTTAACAAATATAAAAAATCTTACCTTTATATATATATTGGTCCCTATAATTAGAAATATGTTCAATTTTAATTCTTGTACTTTCAATTATCTAATTTTAATTCTGATAATTTCAATAAATCTTAAATTTAATTTATTGAAGTTAATCTTTTATCGAAATTAGTTAAATAATAATAAAAAAATTTAAGATACAAAATGTGAATATGTTTTCAAAACTTATAGTAAAAATGCTAATAGATAACAACTAACAATAAACTAGTCGTTGAAGCTAAATATAAGATTTATTGAAAGTATAGAAATTAGAACTAAACAAACTTCAAAATATAAACTTATACATATAATTATTATTTTTTTAATAGAGAAGAAGAAGAAGAAATATTTAATTTAATAAAAGGAGTTAAAAAAAGTAGAGGATTGAGAGGAAAGTGATAAGGAGGAGAGAAGAGGCGTGAGGATTTAGTTAGAGAGAGCGTGAGGCGGCAGAGGCCACGCTTGAGCGTGACCCGGTTGTCTCCGGTCAACCCGGCAGTTTTTTTTTTTGGTTCTTACAGCTCTTCACTTCCCACACGTGCTCCTTCCTCTTCTCCCAATTCCCACCCCCTCACACGTGTGCCCCATTTTGCTTCTTCCCCTAAACTTTATTCCCTTCCATTTAATTCCTCCCCCATCTCATTATTTTATCTTATCCTCCCAAACTTAAGCAACCTCCATAATTAAACATATTCCCACCTTCCCTAAAATTCAACCTCACCTTTTAACTTTCTAATAACGCCTCTGTCTCTATACACGAATAAACTGATATCACATCTAAATGATAAATATCTTTTAACTATAAAAATCATGATCAGGACGAACTTGAAAAGAATTTATAGTTATTGCCTAAATCAATAAATGTATCTTCCTTTTTTGACGACCAAGACAAAACATGCAAAGATCTGTTAAGGACAACGGTCCCTTCAACAATCTCTATAATGGTATGATATTGTCCACTTTGGAAATAAATTCTCATGAGTTTACTTTTGGTTTCACCTCAAAAAGTCTCGTACCAATAGAGATTGTTATCCTCGATTATACATGATCATCCTTTTATTTAATCAATGTAAGATTTTGGTCGCATTCCTAACCGAATCCTAATTTCTGTTGATCTGTGGGGACCTTCTAGAAGTACAAAGTTCAAGAAAAGTAAGGTGATATTGTCCGATCATAGAGGGTTGGAGGAAATTTCTGCCTCATCAGGTGTTAAATTCAAATTAGAAATCTTGATTTGAATCCTTGGGCTTGGGTGTAACATTAACTGATTAAGATAACTAGTTCTACGTTATAACTTTTTCTAAGAAGTTAGAGATTTCAATCCTCATTTCATATATTGTTGCCTTAGAAAAAACTGGTAAAGATTAAGTAATCAATGACTAAATTATCTAAACGTTCTCTAAGGTTAAATGTCTTGTTGATGTGAACATATAGCTTCTTAATTGGCCTAGACATTCATAGTTTTTTTCTTAAGTTTAAGGAACATGAAGTGTATATTTGAATCGACTTTGTAAATTTGAATCTCTTACCATTTTGTTTAAATTATAATATTCTAAAAGATATTTAAGTGATTTATTGAATAATTAATTAAAAATTGACAATAAAAAAGATTAATGTAATATTTAGAGACTAAATTAAAATATTTGAAACTACAATAATATTTGAAAGTATTTAAATAAAGTTCAAGGATAAAATAACTTTTAAGCTTCTTCCTTTTTTTTTTTTTCTTTTTGGCTTATAGTCCATTGTGTTTTTATCCAACTCATTTCCTCTTTTTGTTTTCCTCAACTATGTAAATACAAGTATATATTGTTGTAATGGTTAAAAAATAGTTCATTTTTTTAATTCTTTTGAATTTTAACGTAAAACTTTATATTTAATGAAATTAGTTTTTCTTTTCCATCTCCATTTTAACTCGAAACATATAATTTATTTTTTATTGATTCATGATAGGTCTCTCTCACTCCTATTCAAATAAAAAAACCGTTACTTCTAATCTAACACGACTTAAGATAATTTTATTTTGAAAATAAACTTAAAAAATGCTTTCATGTGAATGGCACAAGAGGGCACAACTCATTCACATTAAAAAAGAAAAAAACCATATTAACTTTAACATAATCTTTATGAATTCTTTTTTAGATTCCATTGTTGGCTACCCATAATTGAGAAGCATAACACCCCCCTTCCAAACAAAAAAAATAATAATAAATAATAATAAAAGAATATTGTTGATTTATTTAATGGTTAAATTAGAACAATCAATTTTCTATTGGTCATAGTATTAGCAACTTTCTCTCTTTATTGGTGAGTGCTCCTCTATTGCTTCCACTTTGGCACATAAAAGGAATTAATACAAATGGACCACAAAGTGAATAACAGAAGTATTCCACTTTTATTTTTTTGGTCCAAAGATATATATCAAAGCACTTACTATATTTATATATATTTTAAACTATATATATATGAGGATTTTTTTATAACTAAAAATATGACAAAATAATAATAATAATAATAATGAAGAAAATGTTAATGTTTAAAGCTATGTATCTTAATGATAATATCCAATTGTTATTATAATCTTTTTTCTTTTCATAGATGATAATTCCTTTTTTTTTAATCATTTTATACTCACATATATATACAAGAATAAGGGTAGAATTGAATATTAAAGATTGATATGACATTGAAGTTGTATTTTATTAATAGAGATTTTTTTTAAAGAAAAATAAAATACTTCATCATAAAAGTATTTTTAAAAGTAATTTTTTGTGTAATAATATAAAATTATAAAAAGACACTTTTGATCATGTAGTTGAAGATAGCAAAGAACTTTGAGCTGAATGGCTTTTTGAAGGAGATAGTACTTTCTTATGTAAAATATTTGTTCCAGAATTTTATTTAACAATAATTAACTACTTTTTCATTAAACATTTTGTTTGCCAAAATTCCAAAGTAAAATTAGTTGTAATTTATCATCTTATTAACCTAAAAAGTTAAGTGTTAAAAAAATCCTTTAAATTTAGGACTAATTTTAAATATAAAGAATGAAACAACTTATTTATAAATATAGTAAAATGTCACTATCTATAAGTGATAGATAACTGATAAACAATGATATTTTATTATATTTTGAAATATTTTTAAAAACAATTATCCAATTATTTTTATGTAATATCTATTAAATGACTTTTGAAATTGGGTATCTAGCTTGCTTTCCATTTTCCGAAAAGGATCACCCTTCTAAAGATATTTTATTAAATAACTCTATCTTTTCCTACAACTTTAAAGTTTTTTTTTTTTTCAAAAGCAACCTCAAATCTGATTGTAAAGGAAGAAATTCTCTTTGACCTTTGGGATTCTACTTTAATTAATGGGGTCCATTTCAAATCAAATTTCTTGATTTACATACATTTTATGTAAAATGAATTATTAGCACCTCGTTTGGTTTTTAATTTTTATTTTCGAAAATTAAATTTTAGATACTACATTCACCTTCAAATTTTTTTCATTTTTATTTATATTTTATCAATGATTTAAAAAAAATCAAGCCAAAATTTGAAAAAAAAACTTATAAAAATTTGTTTTTAAAATTTGGCTAAGAATTTAATCATTGTGTTTAAAATATAAAATCCTTTATATTTATTTACATTTATTTCCTATCGTCAATATTATTATTAATATGTACTCGTTTAAATTGTACAATAGTTTATTTGACTATGATAAGTTAAAATGTTTTAAGTTAGAGTAATAATTATTAATTTCTAACCTAGATACTAATTGAACTATGTTCCGTTAAAATATTATTTTGATCTATATATTTTTAATTTTATTATATTTTAATCTTAATATTTTCAAGTGTTTAAACTTAGGTTATGTTTGGAATTGTGTGTAAAAAGGCAATTTGGAGAAAATTTTAACCATTTTTTGCATTTGGTATGACATATTTAAATTAAATATATTAAAATCATTTTTAAAAACATGTTAATTTCACATCTATTTAAAAGCAATATCCTATTAATTTTTAAATTCTTCTAAAATCAGGTAGAACTTTTAATTAATATTTACTTTTAAATCTTATACATTAAAAAGAATATTTATTTTATATATTTATCTATTTCTCACCTAATCAAATCTAATTTTTATTTTTCATGAGTTTTGCATCATTTTTTTTTTTAAAAAGTATACCATATTGATTTTTTTAAAAATAAAGTTGTTTTTCCTTAATATTTAAATATTAATCTATAACAGACAAAAATTTATCATACTAAATAATTATTTAAAATTTTAAATTACAAAAGAACTAAAAAAAAGTTGATTATGAGTCTATTTTAATTATTATATCTAAGATGTTTTGTATTTATTTATCCAACAATCTAACATATTATTTCAAGTTTAAGTTGAAATTTACCAAATATTATTCTACTTTTTTTCACACCCGATTTTTCTAAAAGTACAATTGACAACAATTATTTTAAAAACTACAACAATCTCAAACGAAACCTTAGGATATAGACTTTTATTACCTCGAAGTGAGTCATCTAAAGTCAACTTTTTAAAATTAAAATTAACTAAATAATTATACTAATTTCATGCCTAAAATACATAATGTGTATATGTTATCAAAATTTATAGACTTCTGGTAGAGATTTTTATTTCCATAAACATAAGATAAACTAAAATAAAATAAAACAAGTCCTTTAAAGTATAATCCATCGAAATGATATTTTAATTTTAAAAATAATAAATTTATCATATTAATCCAACTAAAAAAATAAGATGAAAAATATCATTTGAATGGAAAAACTTAAGCTACAACTATGGTACCACTATGACATTTCTATCACATTTTCATATATAGTAAAAAAAAAAAAATCATAAAGCAGTAGTAATAACACTAATAAAATGTTACTAATGGAAATAGTTTATTTGAAAAAAGCATAAAAGAATTATTTAATAATTTAAATAATTATTTAAAATTTTTATGTTTATATATTTTTAGAAATATCTATCCCATCAATATTTTAATCAAAATTTTTATAAAATTGAGATTTCAAGATTTCCATTATATCAAACATTTTAAATTTTGGCTACTACACCTCATCAATCACGAGCCAAGCATTTTTATTTCAAATGAGGAGAATAAAAACAATTTTTAATTCAAACTTCAATAATTGAAATTGGCTTTCCACGTGGGAGCTCAATATACGCACCACGTGTACATGTGGTCCCTTACTAAAGTCCAAAATCCCACGAGACAACAACTGGATTTTTCTATTTGCACTTTGGAACTGTCCACGTCGGCTTTATTACCACTGTTTTTTTATTTGTTTTTTTTTTTAAATTTTAAAATAACAAGTGGAAAAAAGGTGGCTTCGCAATTGGCAATGCAAAATTATTGAAGCACAAATTTATATATATATATATTAATAAAAAAAAGGTGATTTGATTTTTCTAATAAAAGAGTTTGGTGGGGCCGTGGGGCGGAAAGAAACACGTCGGTGTCAAGCCCTTCAAATTAATTTATAATAAATATTACAAAAAAAAAAAACACTTATTAGTTTTTAAATTGTTATAGAAATTTTATTAAAATTTGACTTGATTTGACGATCTTAGTCATCTCCAAATTTTGGTGTTAACATCACATCCATCAATTCAATTTCTCACTAATCTTTTTCATAAAATACTCCAATAGGACCATAGATATTTAATAATGAATGAAGTGTGTTATGTATATATTTGTGTGTATATGTATTGAAAATCACTTCTCCTAATTTCGAAATATATATATATATATTTAATCATTGAATTTTAAAATTTATTTTTTCAATTATCGAGTTTTTAAAAATAGGTGTAATTGGTTATTGAATTTTCAAAATGTAGCTCTTTAGTCCTTGAATTTATAAAATAGGTTTAAAAGATTTTTGAAGCATTTTCTTAATATTCTAAATAATTATATGATATCTAAAACTAGAAAAATATTTTTAAAATTAATTATATAGAAGAGAACTTTTAAAAATTATTCTTCTATTTTAAAATAATAATAAAACATTATTTGAAGAACCTTTTAAACCCATGTTAAAAGATTCAGGGATGAAAAAGATACATTTTGAAAATTAATGACCAAACACATCTATTATTCAACATTCGGGGACTAAAAAAGTAATCTTCCTTAAGCTTTGAACTTTGTGATGATTTTGTTTTTGATCTTTCAAATTTTAAAAATTAAACCGTGAATTTTGATTTTTTTTTTTTTAAATTCACAAATCTACTAGAAATAAAATAAAATAAAATAAACTTAACAAATTTATAGATCATAATGTATCTATTATATGTTATTTTTATGGTGTTACATTTGAAGTAATGGGTCATAACTTCTACATTAATTGTTTTATGTATTGACTTAATTTGTGACCTATAACATCCCAAATTAAAAGGGAATAAACCTGAAAAATTATATGAACAAGAAAACAATTTTCTTAACGAATTTCTGAGCAAAATGAGACAAGTGAAGAAACCAACACCATGTTCAAACAAGAGATATTTTTATGTAAGTATTATTACAAGCATTCCTATACGATGTTGTAGCACGTTCATACAAATAATTGAAAATTAGAGAGTTACTAACGAAAATTTAAATGAATCCATCCTTACTACTTATAATAACAATGTACATTTTTTTCTAATAGTTTCCGATCTCAAAAGACTAGTTTAAATATAATGTAACTTGATTTGCTCCCTTATAATATATATAGGAATGAAAGGAAATTTTGGTAGTTAGATTTGAGATTTGGAATGGCATCATTTTAGATAAACTATAGAAGGAATTTTAGGTTTCTTGAGCTGTGCACTAATTAAAAATTAAGTCAACAATGGGTGGCTAAAAGGCATACTTAATTACCTAAAACAAATACCATTATGTTTTTAAAATGTATGTCAAATTGTTTGGATTGGGTCATTTTTTTGTCAATGAGCATGTTGTTACAATCGAATAAATTTAATTTAGAAAAACATCACGTGATTATTATAACGTATTCAAGCGACTTTGTCATATTTTAGTTAGTACTTTCTTAAACAATCACAAGTTTAATCTTTCAATCAAACACCGTGTGAGAAACTATTATATTGAACTAATTAAAAAGGATGAAAAACTAAAAAAGAGAGACCAATACGAATCTACTCGTATAATACCAAATAGGGTAGAAGGATTGAAGAAGCCATACATCTTGATAATGTTTCAGTCTATGAGACTATGGTTCCATATATCATGTTTGAACAAAATTACACATAAAATTTAAGATCTTATTCTTTCAAAAAAAAAAAAATGCTTATTTGATAATTTTTCCTTTTAAAAAAAATAAACTTATTTGTAAGTTGATTAATATTTTTAGAATATATATTTTAATTTTTTTAAAGAAAATTTTTAGAAAAGAATTTCTTAATAAATAGACAAATATTAATAATGTAAAATTGCAAATTAATAAACCTTGCAAATAGCAATACTTGGACACCCACAAATTAATTGACCATTTATGGTTACTAATTCTATATAGCTCTTGGAACTCCACTTCCTTGGCTTCTCTACAAAGGAAAAAGAACATATATTTCATACTTAAAAGACCAAAATACAACAATGAAATCAATGTGAAATTTCATTAGCAACTATAAGAATTGTTTTCGCAAGGAGTAAATATAAGTTATTTTAAAATTTATATATATATTTTCATACCTCCTAAGAATGTAGGACAATGAAAATTTAGGTCATGTGTCTATATGAACGTAGTTTGATTGAAATGTTTGTGAATTGAAAGATAAAAGCTAATGCTCTTGTAAAAAAAATAAAAAAGATGATTTTCAGAAGAACCCTAGAACATGTGAATTAACACAATTCTCTCTATATATAAAAACATTCTTTCAAATATAGAAAAATAAAATTAGTTATCTATAAATATAATAAAATCTTACGATTTATTATTAATATTGATAGATGTCTATCCATATCTATCATTATGATAGTGACATTTTGTCATGTTTATAAATATTTCTATCATTTATAATAATTACCCATACAAAAATATACAACTTTTTAAAAATTATTTTACAAACATGTTTTTTTTTTTTTTTTTTTTTTTTTTTTTTTTTTTTTTTTTTTTGAAATGTTCTACAAACATGTTTTACGTTTTGCGCCCTTTATTAATTAGAAAATGTATTAATGATAGTTTCCAAACCAGCCTAACAAATATTTTTACAACAAAAATAGGTTTTGTTTTCTTAACAAAACAAAAACATTCACTAGACAATATCCAAACATTTCTTTTAAAAAATCTGCATTAGTATTTTTTTTCTTTATCTATTGTTAAGGAAAAATATAAATTATTTACACGTTTAGGGCTATTAATTAAAACAAAGAATTAATAATTGTAATTTTAAACTCCAAATGTTAGTAAAGTATATCCATTTATATACCTTCCATTATATTTTATTTAAATAAACATCCGTGTGAAATTTATAATACTTACCAATTAAAAGTAAATCAATTTAAATTTTGGTTAAACTTGACATATGAAGAACCTCAAAGTTTTAAAACTTACATTAATTTTCAACAAAAGAATGTTAAGTTAGTAAGTAATTCTTTCAAAAGGCCATTTATGAGACGTCGACGTGAAAACTAAGACACTTTGCGATCCATTTTAACTTCAGGTCTGGGCCAAATTACTCGTAAGTACAGTCGGGCCAAATTACCGTTTTGTCCCTATAGTAACCTCTAACTCCTTAAGTACCATTGATTCCTCTAATGAACAATAGATTATAGTCCTACTATAACTAAACCCCTCTCAGGCCAAGAGAGGGTGTGACGCCACATTGTTCAAGACCCAGAATCAGCCCTTAAAGGAGTAATTTATCTACTTACCCCTACTTCGGGGAAGGAGTAAATTTCATCTTGTGTAGCTGAGTTCCCAACTCTCTAATCAAACGAATCCCCAAAATGGTAGGCTTGTTAAGTCGGTGATCTGACCACTCTCACCCATACAAATCAAAGGATCACCCTCATAGGTAGGAGTTCACAACTTAATTAGGATTAAGGTCATGTTACCTATGGTCATCATAGTGAAATGAAAATCTCAATTATGAACGACGTTATATAATGAGACTAAACATTTCGTGGTCCGGTCTTATACAAACTCCTTTGTATAGAATATCCCCGCTCGCATGTCTAATACATGAATGATCAGGATTAGATCATTTGTAGTACCTTACAACAATTGTAACACCTGTAAAGCGGGTCATACTCGTAGTGTCACCAGGATAAGGTACTTAGCCTTATTCATATACTACAGACCATTTAGGTTATCACTTAAACACGATCCACTTGTATGTCTCCACATACATGCTTAAGTTACAACAATAACCTTGGATGTTAGTTTATTGGTTTGTGGTTAATGCAACTCAAATATCACATATTTCATAGACGACGTGAATAAAATATCAAATATTATTAATCACATTCAAGTTTGTTAATACAAGGTTTACAAACTATAGAACCCTACAAGATTTAGGGCATTAACCCCAACAACTTGTGTATGGTTCTAAGGATCTAATCCTTACAAGATACACGAACTTTGACTTTTAGACTGATAAGGATTCTATGAAATCTACATCAGGATCAGTGTTCAATCTTAACGGAAGAGTAGTAGTCTGGGGAAGCACCAAGTAAGGGTGCATTGCTAACTTTACCATGGAGGCTGAGTATATAGCAACTTGTGAAGATGCTAAGGAAGCTGTTTGGCTTAAGAAGTTTCTAACTGATCTGGAAGTTGTTCCAAATATGTCATAGCCCATCATTCTTTATTGTGATAATAGTGGTGCTATGGTTAATTTATGAGAGCCTCGGAGTCACAAATGCGGAAATTATATAGAGCAAAAGTATCATCTCATCCGAGAGATTGTGCATCTAGGAGACGTGATAGTCACACAGATAGCTTCGGAGCACAATGTTGTTGATCCATTTACAAAGGCCATCACGATTAAGGTGTTTGAGGGTCACCTGTAGAGTATGGGTTTGTTGGACAGACCTGTTTAGACTAGGGCAAGTGGAAGATTTGTACTAGGCGTGTTATACCATAGTTTATTGATTTATGTACTTTGTATTTAGTATGACTTTTACATTGTATACCCCACTAGCTTTAGGTCAAGTGAGATATTGTTGGGGTTGATGCCTTAAATCTCATAGGGTTCTATAGTTTATAATTGTAATATACAAACATTTTATTTATGTAATAAAATATGTGAGGTTTTATTTCAAAATTAGTTGCATTAACCACAAACAAATAAACTAATATCCAAGGTTATCTTTGTAGCTTAAACATGTATGTAGAGACATACATATGGATCATGTTTAAGTGATAACCTAAATGGTCTATAGTAGATGGATAAGGCTGGGTACCTTATCCTGATGACACTACGAGTATGACCCACTTTGTAGATGTTACAATTATTGTAAAGTGCTACAAATGATCTAATCCTGATCATTCATATGTAGACATGTGAGTGAGGATATTCTATACAAAGGAGTTTATATAAGACCGGACCATGAAATTTTTAGTCTCATTATATAACGTCGTTCATAATTGAGATTTTCATTTCACTATGATGACCATAGGTAACATGACCTTAATCCTAATTAAGTTGTGAACTCCTACCTATGAGGGCGATCCTTTGATTTGTATGGGTGAGAGTGGTCAGATCGCCGACTCAACAAGCCTACCATTTTGGGGATTCGTCTGATTAGAGGGTTGGAAACTCAGCTATACAAGATGAAATTCACTCCTTCTCCAATATCGAGGTAAGTAGATAAATTGCTCCCTTAAGGACTGATTCTAGGGCTTGAAAAATGTGATCCCACACACTCTTCTGGCCCGAGAGGGATTTAATCATAGTTGGACTATGATTCATTATTCATTAGAGGGATCAATGGTACTTAAAGAGTTAGATGTAACTAAAAGGGAAAAACAGTAATTTTGGCCCAGTTGTAATTACAAGCAATTTGTGAATGGTCATTATATTATTGACTATTTATACCCAATGGACACAGAAATATATATGTAGTGTGAAGAGTGCAGCTGTCGATTTTTAGTAGAGTGTCCGACAGTTAACGAATGGTGAATAATTTAATTAAAGAAGTTTAATTAATTATTCACGTACCGTTGGAGCTTCAAGCTATAGGACCATGAGGTCCGCTCTATAGCTCAATGAAAATTAATGAGAATCAATTTTTGGATTAATTTTAATTGTTCAAATTAATTGAAGGAATAAATTATATATGATATAATTAATTTAATCTAATTATATGTGATATAATTGTTATAATGTATTTTGATACATTATAATATAAAGTTTATTTGAGTGGAAATAAATATTTGAATTGAAGAAAATCAGACACGAGGATTTTCATGAGTAGCGGAAGGATCTTAATTTCAATCGTATATGAATATTACAATTACAAACACAAACGGAAGCATATGGTTATGCATAAGACAGAAATTACAATATTCTTTATATAGATCAATGACAAAAATCAACAAATCTTTGTAGACTCATCTTCAAGTTCCTTGATCACGAACGCTCGATCACAACAAAACAACAACATATGAACGTTTGTCCAACACGATCGCTATACTGCACGATCACCGCGCACTTGAACAAAGCGATCACCACGGTCACGAACACCCCCAACACTGTGAATGGCCTCCACAGAACCTCAACTGTATCGAGTTGAGTATGACACCACCAAGAAGGTTACCTTGGTATTCTCGGTGAGATAATTCAGAGGGTGGGCTCTCTGTGGACTTGGTTAGAGGCAGAAAACCGAAGGAAGAATAATCGTGTAAAAGATTAAGCAAGTGGAAGATGAAATAGCCTATTGTATAGGTCGATACCCAATCATTTAGGAAAAGCTATGCGATCGTCTAGCAAAAGCCATGTGATCGTTTAGCTCATCGTTTAGCTGAGTGTCTATCGTGTAAGCACACTCCACGATCGTTTAACTAACTCCAAGTTGTCACTTAGTAAATCTTATTTACTTGACAACTATCCGTGAGTAATTTCCAAGAGTGAAAATCTCAAATTCACAATTTTGTAAATCTTTTTTCTTACTAAAAATTAGGAAAACATTTTTTCTTTTTATCTCACGGTTACCATGAAATCACCAATAACCTCCCACTCAATTGGTTATTAGAGAAAAAGAGATAATTATCCAATAATTAATATTATTATAAATATAAATGATAACTAACTTACCATAATATATTTATAACATAT